>NW_027513110.1:1200000-1521250 GCF_048772815.1 Callospermophilus lateralis | reverse complement strand
TTACTGTCTTTACAGACGGTTCCTGTAATGGCCGAGCGGTCTTTGTTGTCAATAACCAGCCTACCACCTTTGATACTGTCTATCAGTCACCACAGTTTTGTGGAATTGTTTGACATAACACAAGTTTTTATAACATTTTTTATAATCCTGTTAATATTTATAAAGACAGTGGCTACATTGCTCATTCTGTGCACCTGCTGGTGATTTCACCCCCCATTAAGGCTTCTAACAATGCGGCCTTTCTGTTTCACCAGCTTCAGCAGCTAATTCAGGTCAGACAACACCCATTTTTCTTAGGACACATAAGGGCACACTCTGATCTTTCCAGCCCTCTAATTCAAGGTAATGCCCAAGCTGATGCAGCAACTCGTTCCATCTTTCCAATTTTTGTTGGCTCCATTCAAAAGGCCACGGAGTTACACAATCTACACCATTTAAATTTCCAGAGCCTTTGATTACTTTGTAAAATTACCAGGCAACAGGCATGAGAAATAGTAAAAGCATGCCTAGTTGCGCTGTCTCCCTCCCCATTCAACACTTGGGAGTTAACCCCCGAGGATTACTGCCCGATCAGTTTTGGCAAATGGATGTTACTCATTTTCTTGAATTTGTAATAGCCAAATATATATACACATTTCTGTAGATACCTTCAGCGGCTTTATTTTTGCATCACCACATTCTGGAGAGGCTACCAAAGATGTCCTTTCTCATCTTGTTTCAGCCTTTTCTGTTATGGGTAAACCAATACATATTAAAACAGATATTTATCCTACATATACCATTGCCAAGTTTAAACAGTTTTGTGCTACCTTGCAAATTTGTCATACTCCTGGAATTCCATACAACCCTCAGGGCCAAGGCATTGTGGAACTTGCCCACCTTAACTTAAAAACTTGGCTAACCCTCCTTAAGGCTTCCTCCCTTGTATTTACCACACCCAGGCATAGCCTTAACAATGCATTATTTGCCCTTATTTTTCTTACCCTAGACAATGAAGGCCATTCGGCAGCAGACAGACACTGCCATCCCTCGTCCAATTCTGTTCGCCCACCTGTTATGTGACACAATCCCCTTACAAATAAATAAAAAGGCCCAGATCCTGTCCTCATCTGGGGAGGAGGCTCAGCTTATGTTTGGACCAAGATCAAGCAGCCCCAAGATGGTTACCAGAACTCCTGGTTAAACAGGTTAATGACTTACCTCAAAACAGGGACAGAGGGACTCCTCATGAGGACAAAATTTCTTCTTTTTCAGATGCAGCCAACAATCTGCCAGCCTTGGAATAACAGTTCCTATGGGCACAGGTACACTGGCTTAGGCACGTCTATTCACTCTTACCATCGCCTGTCTCAACAAATTATAAACTCTATCAGTAACAACTGATAAAAACTCTATCATGAACCATTAAAGATTTGCAGGACCAAATAGACTCCCTGGCAGAAGTGTTCCTTCAAAAAAGACGAGGCTTAAATTTGCTGACAGCTAACCAGGGAGGTATTTGCTTGGCCTTAGGGGAACGATGCTGCATTTATGCCAATAATTCTGGCATAGTATGCACTAAAATTAAGCAGCTTCAAGAAGATCTAGAAAAGAGACGAAGGGAAATATTTGAAAATCCCCTCTGGACTGGGCTTAATGGATTTCTGCCCTATCTTCTTCCCCTATTAGGCTCTTTGTTGGGTTTACTTTTAATGGTGTCCCTAGGACCCTGCATTATAAACAGGCTGTTACAATTTATTAAAGAACAGATTAATATTTTGGCCTCTAAGCCCCTACAGGTCCACTATCATCGCCTGGATATGGAAGACCGTGCTGCCAACATTTAAAAGGATGTTCTACCCTCCTCACAAGCTTATTTCTTAAGGTTACATGCCCACAGATCTCGCTTTCTTATATAAAACTCTAAGTAACAGCTCTGACCAACCATCTTCTGCCCTTGCCATAAGGGTTCGTCCTCCATGGGCCCCTCTGTTTGGGGGAGGACGCACCCATGGAGTGAGGACGTTAGGCCATAATAACAGAGGGTGCAGGAAGGACTGCAGGAGGATGGATCCCTGGTTCCCAAAACCCAAGTCTTCTGAGTGACACGCTCTGGTGCATGGCAGTTGGCATGCTTCCCCCTCAAAGCCGTCTCCTTAAAAAACATGCCTAGGCCACCACGAAAACTCCTAGTAAACATGCTCGATCAGATCAAGAGATATTCTAAGGCCTGTTAGAGAAACAGAGCCTCTATAACCCCCTAAAACATTGGCCTGTAAGGTATGGTCAAATATTTTATATAAGAAAGGGGGAAGATGTCAGGGGCTAGAAGGAAGTTCTCCTTCAAAGAATAGCCTGACACAAGAAATAGACCCCTGCGAGATTTCCTGCCTGGGAGACATCCCGCAGCCGTCTATCACCCTGAGACATTATGCGGCTATCCGTCTTCCTAAAATATCCTGAGGTTATCTCACCCTGTGAAGACATCCAGCAACTGCCGATAAGAGAGCTTTCTCATCCGCAGCATATAAATACACTGTGAGAACTATAAAAGTTTTCAGCATGATCAGAACTGTTGTCTTGCTGTCTTCTCTCATCACTCTTGTCCCTTCATTCCTCCCCAACAAGGTTCAACGCCCACGTTGAAGTGTCCAGCCGGCCCGGACACCTGACACTAAACCATAACCTACTAGACTCTTACTACTAATCCTAATATGATGGAGAAAAATAATCCAAACAGAATGGAAATACAAGCAGTACAGAGGAGGCATGGTGTATAGTTGGACTTGCCTTTTGAATGATATAGGGTAGGTGTTATAAATCTAGCTAATTTTTAACTGAAATAGTTCTCCACATGTTTTTAAAGTTAACAAATATGTGAATACCTGTCTCCCTTTCTCTGTAGCCAATTAAGCACATGTATTTTTATATGCACATATAGAATCTTACCTGGTATCACACGTATATTCTCCTGAGGTGTCTGACTTGGCAAATACAAATTGTGAGAAGAGATCACTCCTCCTAAACTCTGTTGGAACTGAAAATTCAACCTATGGGTGAGCCTCCTAGAAGAACAACATTATACATAAATCGATGTTCGGTAAAATAAATATTTTTGCATCTGTGGCTGATGTACATTTCATGAAGAATTTCGATTAGCATATATATTGCTACATTTTATTGTCTGTGTGTGTTTTTAATATATATATATATATATATATATATATATATATATATACTCTCCAAATTTTTCCAAATATAAAATATATGTGTCTTATATACACTACCTAAATTCATTCATGTTCATAAATATATGTGTCTTATATACACTACCTAAATTCATTCATGTTCATGTATGTGGATTTATAATCAACATTTCACAAGATTATTCTCAGAAATATTCATCCACCTGAAATACATATTTGTTTCCTATTACTGAAAACTAACTTCAGTGAATGGTGCATACAATCCTAATATTTCTACATTAACTGACCCTGTTTAACATCAATGCAAGTAGATTCCTATGGGACATGATGTGTATTTTGAAGTTCATTTTATTCAACACTGGTTCAATAGAATTTCTACAGTTTACGAACATCATAGGACATATATTTCATCCATAAGTTCACAAATTTATAGGCATTTGATTCACTTTCAATCATTTACTGATTCAGAACACATGTATTCCTCCAGGTTTCTTGACTGGTCTTTTCATGAGACTTCATTTCAAACACATTATTTTTGATTTCCATAATCATTTTGAAGCAAAACTCACACACTCTTCATGATAAAACATAACCCTAATATTACCATTAGATGTATTACTGGTTGGAATGAATAATTGTATATCAATATAAGATTTTCTGTATATATTCAGATATCAATTCAATCCTTTATTTAAAGTTGGAACCAATTATATTATTTATTCACAGTATGGTCTATTCATGCATTATCTCTACATTCATAGACACAGGGTACATCTATTTGTAACCCCAATACTAATTTATTCGTCTTCAAAATGTTGCTCCCAGAAATGGTGGAAGAAATACTCATGTCACCTGATCTACGTATGCATTTATCACAGTAATATTCTGGACACAAAAAGCAGAGGTCACACTTATGATTGTACCAAAGCCTAAATGGAAAGTGAGCATGGATTACTAAAAACGTTCATGTCCAGGTTGCCTAATGCTCTCAAATGTCAATCCTATTTATGACAACATATTTGTTTCTTCCTAAGACTATATATTCAACCTCAGCCCTGTTGCAAATGTCTAATCCTATCGCTCACTTTATACTTTCCCTGATTTCCTAATGTCTCTATTGATGTCTGCTTTCCTAAATATTTTCACCAGTTCACAATTTTGACTAACACTTCACATGTGCTGACATTTACATTCACTGTCTATGTGATACCCTATTGCTAAAGAACTTTTGTTACAATTCCTGTACTCACTCTTCTTCTGAAACCTACAGAATATCTTCCTAATCCTACCGACTATCCCAGTTTGAGTGGATACTCACTTCTACATTCAATCATCCAAGGTACAAGGTCCTATGCCATTGATTATTGATTTATCTGAAACATCTATGCAGAACATGTATCAAAGCTAAGTATCCCAATCAAGAGCGCAATGCCCTTGTGGGATTCCAATCTTACCTAGATTTCTGTTTTCATACTTATATTTCACCTATATATTCTTATAAATATCACAGGTTCCCAATACCATTATTCATCAAGCAGAATGATTCCTAACCCAAATCAAACCTGTTATTAAGCGAAACGATACACTGTTCCCTCAATCTAACTTTACAGAAGAGCAGGGACAGTGTTGGTCCTAAAATAGAGGAATGTAGGGAATCTTCCACCTGTTGAAAAACTGAAAGTTTCATGCAGAAGTGATCCCTGGAGAAGATATAGGCACCACTGAAGGACCTGAGAGAGCAAAAGTCAACTTCCATGGCAAACAACGTGGTCAGGATGAAAGGTTGTTACTGAATCAGCCTCTCTGTTCTTTTTTTTAATTATTGGTTGTTCAAAACCTTACAAATCTTTTGACATAACATATTCATACATTAGCATACATTAGCTTCAAGTGATTAATGAACTCCCATTTTTACCCCAGATACAGATTGAAGAATCACATCGGTTACACATCCACATTTTTACATAATTCCATACTAGTAATTGTTGTATTCTGCTACCGTTCCTATCCTTTACTATCCCCCCTCCCCTCCCCTCCCATCTTCTCTGTCCACCCCATCTACTGTAATTCATTTCTCACCTTGTTTATTTTCCCATTCCATTCACAACCTCTAATATGTAATTTAGTATAACAATGAGGGTCTCCCTCCATTTCCATGCAATTCCCCTTTTCTCTCTCTTTCCCTCCCACCTCATGTCTCTGTTTAATGTTAATCTTTTCTTCCTGCTCTTCCTCCCTGCTCTATTCTTAGTTGCTCTCATTATATCAAAGAAGACATTTGGTATTTGTTTTTTAGGGATTGGCTAGATTCACTAAGCATAATCTGCTCTAGTGCCACCCATTAGAATATGGACTCAAACAGTCCTGTTTGGAGAGCTGGTCCTGGGTGCCTATGGTTGATATACATTCTAACTTGTGAAAGTGTCACAGGACGTAGGGGCAGCCTCCATCTCATGGGACCCTTGGAAGCAACTGTTAGGACAAAGTTGTTGCTAAGGCAGTGACCTCATTCAGTTCCTGAAGGAAGTGACCTCACCTCACTTCCTTGGTGATGGAACTCTAAGAACATGGGATGCAGGAAGACAGGCACCCAGAGCCTGTCCCAGTCCCAGTCCCAGTGGTCTCACTTGTTTGGATATACCAAGGACAGAGTCAGTCTTTCTTGGTACCTACTGATATGAGAATGGCCAAAAGCCAGAAAAGCTCTAAAGAGGGGCCTTTCCTGAGAAAGCAGATAGTGGTTCACCAGTGGCTCCTGACATCTTCACAGAGTTGGTTAAAGAGACCAGATCTGAGACAGGACAGGCCATTTCGGGGGAACATACTATGGCCCACCAGTCAGAGGACACTCTGGATAGTCACAGACCTACTTTGGGGAAGGAGGTGCCTCTGTAGGTGTCGCTGTGTGTTTGTGGATTTGCCTCATGTTCTGAGAATAGATAGAAAAGGCGGTTTGTTTGGTTTTGAGTGAACTGTTTCTAGTAAGTCATTTCACAAGGCGAGTGTTTCTATGTCTGTGTATCCCACTGTGTCCATGGTTATAGACATTAGAAAAGATAATGCATCAATTGATGTGTCCTGTCTAGTAGAAAGCTTCCCATCATTTATTCTGCCAAATTGATGAATGGATTTTGGCTTGCCTTATCGATGGGCAACACACGCTATCTTCCAAAGTTCGTGCGTTCTTCCTGAATTCTGGCCACTCTACAGAATAGGCTCATGGTTTTGTGTCCAATATATGTACCACTTCCAAACCCTGTTATATGGCCATGTACTGGATAGCTAAAGGGAATGGCGAGCATCTCAGAAAACTCAGATATCAGTGTGACCAATAAAGTCTCAGTGGAGAAACCCTGCTTTGCTTACCTATTGTTCTGTTGCCCTGAATGTCAGGAAGGTCTTTGTTTCAGGCCACCCCTTTGTGAAGCCTGAAGAAAACAGGTTTCAAATGGAAATGAATGGGCATCACCTGTGGCTCTTTGCTTAATTGCTTTGAAAAGGGATGTGTCTGAATCAGCCTCTTGGCCCTGTTTGAGGCAATGGCTTAGATTCTCACCACCTGATGTATCTTAAGAATGATCCCATGTGTGCATTCAAAACCAAAATGGCCAAAAGAGCAGTCATTGTGGATGAAGTCTCTCCCCTTCATCTTTTAGGTTCCTGACCTCCATCAAGTGAGAATAGGGATCCTTTGGGTCAAATGATTTCTTCAAAGCCCTGCAGAAGCTAGCCGATATGTGCTTGGGTTTTATAATGACTCCAATTCACATAAAAAAATAAACCCCACAGTCAGTAGGCCTCAAATTGGAGAAGCAGAGAAGTATTAACAGCAGGCCTATTTGATCACTCCTAGTTCACAGGAGGTGTGTCCAGGAAACCCTGATTTTAGGCCATTAAGGGGCAAGGGAGATTATTTTGGAGACTGTCTTGGGTTTCGCCCCTCATGGAAACATCAAGCCAGAGGTTATGATGAGTGTCTATATGAAAGATCATGAGGGCCATGTGGGAGTGTTTTGGTTTTAATTGTGGCCATTTGTTTGGTGTTTGGAAGAGATGACTGGGTCCACCTTTACATGAACTCTGGTGTGATTCCCCTTAGAGACTGAGTTCTGGAACTGAACTCAGAGAATTATTGCCATGAATTGTGTTGGGATTTTCAGAGGCCATGCATGAGAGTCTCCCTTGAAAACTGAGATCTATGTGCAGGGTGGCTTTCAACAGAGCACTGGGAATCGCAGCCAAGATATTACGTGATTTTATTCTGAAAGACTTGTCAGCCATATTTGAGAGTCGAAACACACATGGACCTCATTGTAGACCTCAATGGGACTGGCTTCATGTGACCATTTGGCCACTTTTTGAGAAGCCTTGCCTGTGAGAATTCTCCAAAGCTTTCATTGAAATGTTCTTCCTCTACATTTAATGGTTCTGGAGTGAATTTTAACCCACAGTGCCTCCAACATCATCATTGAAAAATGGCTACAAAAATACCATAAAATTTTTGAAATTCCCATGACCAGGTGGCAATGGAGGACCTTTGGATGTCCTGTTGCTGATCATGAGTATACCAGACAGTGCTTTGATTGACTCGGTTTCATGAAAATCGTGTAGAACAGAGATGCCAATAAGTTGGAGCCTGCTGAGTAGTGGGCCTAGAGCCGTGGTGGTCAGGTGTGTGATAAAACATCTGTGGTGGGGCCTGTGGATCTTCCATTGGCTTCCAAATGGCTTGTGACTGACATGGTGCAGCAAGCAGTCCCTTCTATATAAAGGCATCTTGTAATACTGAGAGATTTCAGGGCAATGTTCAGAATCAAGTTGCTATGGTCAATGGGGCAATATATGTGGGCTAGAAGTATGTTTGGTGCATTCTCCTGCAGAAACTGACCCACCACATGTGACAGAACTCCCTCCAGCACTGTGACCCACTAGAACTCCTTGCAATTTTGAATCAAATAGCAAACTCCCAGTGCAGCAGCAAGAAACACCATGAAATTTGGAGGATGACCAAATGGTTTCACAGTCCACATGGGGAGACACTTAGTCCCCAGTGGTCACAGTTTACCTACAAAGAGCAAATTCAGCACTGCTGCCTCATCTTCACTGGAAAATAAGAAACCATGTCCTCCAGGTCACATAGATGTAGACCCAGCTTTGATGGTCTCACTACAAATGAAGCTAAAGCTCCAGAAAACAACATATTTTTCAGGTGCCCAACCTCAGAGGCAGTTCTTCAAGAAGTCTTTAGGCCAGCACAGCTCCATGTTTGTGGAGTGTTTACCCTATCCCTTACTTTTGGGAACTCCTCTACCACCTTCAGTGTTGTGAACTACTGAGCATATTCCATTCCAGATATGTATTCACAGATTTTCTAACACTTCTCCTCTAATTGTGTCTTACTTGGGGCAAAAGTAATGTCAAGCCATAGTTCTTGATGAGAGTGGGAACATTTTTGTGTAGCACATATTTGCATACACATTGGATTCATTTTCCAATTTTCCATTTGAAATACTGAATCCGTGACACTAACCCCTACCCTACTAGACTCTGACTACTAATCGTAATATCATGGAAAATAATAACCCAATCAGAATAGAAATACAAGCAGTTAAGAGGAGGCATGTTTGGTATTCTTGGACTTGCCTTTTGCATTATATAGGGTAGGAGTTATAAATCTAGTCAATTTTTTTGTTGAAATAGTTCTCCATGTGTTTTTAAAGTTAACAAACATGTGAATTTATGTCTCCCTTTCTCTGTAGCCTAGTCAGCAAATGTATTTTTATATGCATATATAGAATCCTACCTAGTATCACACGTACATTTTTGTGAGGTGGCTGACTTGGCAGATACAAATTGTGAGAAGATATCACTCCTCCTAAAGGCTGTTGAAACTGAAAATTCAACCTATGGCTGAGCCTCCTATTTGAACAACATTATACATAAATCCATGTTCAGTAAAATTAATATTTTTGGATCTCTGGATGATATGTATTTCACGATAAATTTCGGTTGGCATACATAATGCTACATTGTAATGTCTCTCTGTGTATATATATATATATATATATATATATATATACTCTCAAGATTTTTCAAAATATGAAATATATGTGCCTTATTGTGCACTCCCCAAATTCATTCATATCATGAATATGGATTTATAATCAACTTTTCAAAAGATAATTCTCAGAAATATTCATCAACCTGAAATACATATTGGTTGCCTAGTACTGAAAACTATCTTCAGTAAATGGTGCATACAAAACCTAATATTTCGACATTGCAAGTTGGCCGCGAATAGAGTGCATCACACCCAGTGTACCACGCCACATTGCAGGTGAATAACGAGTTAGAATGACAAAAGACTATCTTGTTAGGATCTTACAGAAAAATGGGTGTGCACCGAAACCTAAAAGAATGATTTCCACCAAAGAGGTCCGGTAATTGAGTCTCAAACGCGAGCCAAATATGCAACCGGAGATCTGGGCTTACTGATCCGTGCGGCCCGCCCCGTGGCTACAGACGTCGGGGCACCACCGAGAAGCGACTAGCATCCAGGGAGAAACGTTGCTTCAGATTCTGTGGAATCCTGCCGGGTGACCCCCCACTGAGCCCCAGGCGGAGTTCGGGATTTCAGTCAGGGAAGGAAGTGCTACAGTTCTATCCCCCACAACGGAAACTCCACCAAGGAAACCAACGGCAACCATCTTGGAGAGCTGAAGTAACCACCGTCACTCTCCAACAGATTGCAACAATAAAACAGTTGTGTGTTTTCCGCTCATCTCCCATACAGTAGGATATTTGCATAAAATCTTTCCTAAGCTTTCCAGGGGAGGGATTATCAGAGAGAGCCTGAATAAATATGGGGGGGGGAAACTAGAGGCACCTGACCTTCAACTCCCCCTCCCATCAGTGGTGAAAACAAAATCTGTCTAGCCAGCGATGGGGAAGGGGCAAACGGAAAAAAAAAAAACAATAGAGTCCTGGGGTTCCCAATAGACACAATCCACACCCAAGAAACGGCAGGCCAGAGTACAGTTTGAGCTGCCGAGGGCATTACTCAGGGGAAAACTGGTGTAGCAGGAGAAACCAGGACTAGCAGGAGAAACCAGGGGACTAGAGGCCAGGCCCGGGTGACTGGGCGCCTGGAGAACGCTCGCCCGCCGGCAACAGCCAGCCCGCTGCAGGTGCGACTGGACGGCTGGAGACCGCCTGCCCACCAGCGACCAATCACCTGCCATATGCCCGCCCTAATGGGTGGCTAGAGATCGCACAACCGCCGGTGACAGCCCACCCGCTGACTGCGTGACTGGACAGCTTGTGACCGCCTGCACACCCGCGACCAGGAACTGAAAACAAACAGAGACAGTACAGTCCCACACCCCCATGCGAACACCCGGGCAAAGAGCCTGGGGCCCACCATAGCAGAGAGGTGACATCACTGGAGCTCGGCCGTCGGAATTCCTTCCCAGTGGAATCCACTTTAGCATGCACAGTCTACCAACACAAAGGAGCTACAATAGAGATATATAAAACCAAAACAAATATATAGAAGAGAGCAGAAACACAGCAATCAAACGGAGCTGGAAAGTAATGTGAACTTCATGAAAAAACAAGGGAAAAAGGTGTACAAATAATGCCGGACAACTTAATTCTACAGGAGGACCTAGAATCATCAGAAACAGGGATAGGGAAAAAACTCAATGCATCCCTAACTCAGATGGAAAGAAATATTAGAGAAGACATGAGGCAGCAAGTCCAAGCAATAAAAGAATATTTTGAAAATGAATTAAACAAACAAATTCAAATGGCAAAGAATGAGCTTTACCAAAAGACAGAGTTCTTAAAAAAATCAAACAGTAATCCTAGGAATGCAGAAAAATATAAACCACATTAAAAACTCAAACGAGAATATTGTAAATAGACTAGATTAAGTAGAAGTCAGAAGATCAGATAATGAAGACAAAGTTTATCAACTTGAAAAGAATATAGTCAACACAGAAAAGATGCTTATATCCCATGAGCAATCTATTTAAGAGATATGGGATGTCATAAAAAAACAAATTTGAGAGTCATCAGGATAGAAGAAGGCATAGAGATTCAAACCAAAGGAATGGACAACATATTAAATGAAATAATTCTAGAAAACTTCCCAGAGATAAAAGATGGAATGGATTGCCAAATCCTTGAAGCCTACATGACCTCAAACATTCAAAACCATAATAGACCAACTCCAAGACATAGAATTATCAAGATAGCTAACATACAGAACAAGGAGAGAATATTAAAAGCTAAAAGAGAAATGAGGCAGATTACATTCTGGGGTAAACCAATTAGGTTACCGACTGATTTTTCATCACAAACTTTGAAAGCGAGTAGATCCTGGAACAATGTATTTCAAACGCTGAAAAATAATGGATTCCAACCAAGAGTACTGTATCCATCAAAATTAAGTTTGGGATTTGACAATGAAATTAGTGTCTTTCACGATAAACAAAAGCTAAAAGAATTTGCAGAAAGAACACCAGCACTGCAAAGCATTTGAGCAAAATACTAGAAGAAGAGGAATTGAAAAATAGTGCCCCAAACTAACAGCGGGAGGTATCTCAGTAAAGGGGGAGGAAAATAACCAAAAAGTAAAAACTAGTCAAACTAAAAATAAATAAATAAATAAACATGAATGAAAGTAAAAATCATATTTCAATTGTAACCTTAAATGTTAATGGCATAAACTCACCAATCAAGAGACATAGGTTAGTAACCTGAATCAAAAAAACAAATCCTACAGTCTGCTGCCTTCAGGAGACTCATATGATAGGTAAAGACATACACAGGCTGAAAGTAAAAGGTTGGGATAAATCATACCACTCACATGGCCCTCGGAAGCAAGCAGGAGTAGCCATACTCATATCAAATAAAATCAATTTCAAACCTACGTTAATAAAAAGGGATAACGAAGGACACTATGTACTGTTAAAAGGAACCATCCACCAACAAGACATAACAATTATCAATTTGTATGCACCAAACAATTGAGCTGCAACGCTCATGAAACAAACTCTCCTCAAGTTCAAGAGTCAAATAGACTACAACACAATAACTACGGGTGACTTCAACACACTGATCTCGCCATTAGAAAGATCCTCTAGACAAAAACTGAATAAAGAAACTATGGAATTCAACAGCACAATAAATAACCTAGGCTTAACCAACATATATAGAATATATCAACCATCCTCAAGTGGATACACGTTCTTTTCAGCAGCACAAGGATCCTACTCAAAGATAGTTCATATATTATGCCATAGGGCAACCCTTAGTAAATATAAAGGCGTGGAGATAATACCATGCACCATATCTGATCATATTGGAATGAAACTGGAAATAAATGATAAAAGAAGGAAGGAAAAATCCTACATCATATGGAAAAATGAACAATATTCTACTGAATGATCAATGGGTTACAGAAGACATAGAGGAGGATATAAAAAATTCTTATAGACAAATGACAATACAGACACAACATACTGGAATCTATGGGACACAATGAAAGCAGTTTTAAGAGGGAAATTCATTTCTTGGAGTTCTTTCCTCAAAAAAATATAATAAAATAAAATAAATGAACTCACACTACACCTCAAAAACCTAGAAAAAGAAAAGAAAAACAACACCAAATGTAGTAGAAGACAAGAAATAATTAAAATTAGAGCAGAAATCAACGAAATTGAAACAAAAAAAAACATTGAAAAAATTGATAAAACTAAAAGTTGGTTCTTTGAAAACATAAATAAGATCGACAGGCCCTTAGCCATGCTAACAAAGAGAAGAAGAATGAGAACTCAAATTACTAACATAAGGCATGAAAAAGGCATTATCACAACAGACACTACAGAAATACAGAAGATAATTAGAAAGTATTTTGAAACCCTATATTCAAATGAAATAGAAGATAGTGAAGATATCAATAAATTTCTTAAGTCATACGATGTGCCAAGATTGAGTCAGGAAGACACACACAATTTAAACAGACCAATAACAAAGGAAGAAATACAAGAAGCCATCAAAAGCCTACGAACCAAAAAAAGCCCTGGAGCGGATGGGTATAGAGCGGAGCTCTACAAAACCTTAAAGGAAGAATTAATACCAATACTTTTCAAGCTATTTCAAGAAATAGAAAATGAAGGTGCTCTTTCAAATTCATTCTATGAGGCCAAAATCACCCTGATCCCGAAACCAGACAAAAACACTTCAAAGAAAGAAAACTACAGACCAATATCTCTAATAAACTAGGATGCAAAAATTCTCAATAAAATCCTGGTGAATGTAATACAAAAGCATATCAAAAAATTGTGCACCATGATCAAGTAGGATTCATCCCAGGGATGCAAGGCTAGTTCAATATACGGAAATCCATAAATGCTATTCACCACATCAATAGATTTAAAGACAAGAACCATATGATCATCTTGATAGATGCAGAAAAAACATTTGACAAAGTTCAGCCTCCCTTTATGTTCAAAACACTAGAAAAACTAGGGATAACAGGAACTTACCTCAACATTGTAAAAGCTATATATGCTAAACCTCAGGCTAGCATCATCATAAATGGAGAAAAACTGAAGGCATTCCCTCTAAAATCTGGAACAAGACAGGGATGCCCTCTATCACCACTTCTATTCAATTTAGTTCTTGAAATACTAGCCAGAGCAATTAGACAGACAAAAGAAATTAAAGACATGAAAATAGGAAAAGAAGAACTTAAATTATCGCTATTTGCAGATGACATTATAATATATTTAACAGACTCAAAAGGGTCTACAAACAACTGCTAAAGTTAATAAATGAATTCAGCAAAGTGGCAAGATATAAAGTCAAAACGCATTAATCAAAGGCATTCCTGTATATCAGCAGAAAAACTTCTGAAATGGAAATGAGGAAAACCACTCCATTCACTATATCCACAAAGAATATAAGATACTTGGGAATCATCCTAACGAAAGAGGTGAAAGATTTATATAATGAAAACTACAGAACCCTAAAGAGAGAGATAGAAAAAGATCTTAGAAGATGGAAAAATGTACTTTGTTCATGGATAGGCAGAACTAACATCATCAAAATGTTGATATTACCCAAAGTTCTCTACAGGTTTAAATAGGTGCCAATAAAAATCCCAACGGCATTTATTGTAGAAACGATAAAGCAATCATGAAATTCATATGGAAAAACAAAAGACCCTGAATACCAAAAGCAATTCTAAGCAGGAAGTGTGAATCTGGAGGTATAGCGATACAAGAGTTCAAACTGTACTACAAAGCAATAGTAATAAAAACATCGTGGTACTGGTACCAAAGCAGGCAGCTGGACCAATGGTATAGAATAGAGGACACAGAAACCAATCCACAAAATTACAACTTTCTTATATTTGATAAAGGTGCTAAAAACATGCAATGGAGGAAAGATAGCATCTTCCACAAATGGTGCTGGGAAAATTGGAAATCCATATGCAACAAAATGAAACTGAATCCCTTTCTCTCACCATGCACAAAAGTTAACTCAAAATGGATCCAGGAGCTAGATATCAAATCAGAGACACTGCGTCTAATAGAAGAAAAAGTTGGCTACGATCTACATACTGTGGGGTCGGGCTCCACATTCTTTAATAGGATGCCCATAGCCAAAGAGTTAATAACAAGAATAAACAAATGGGACTCACTTAAACTAATTTTTTTTTCTCAGCAAGAGAAACAATAAGAGAGGTAAATAGAGAGCCTACATCCTGGAAACAAATTTTTACCCCTCACACTTCAGATAGAGCCCTAATATCCAGAATATACAAAGAACTCAAAAAAATTAAACAATAAGATAACAAATAACCCAATCAACAAATGGGCCAAGGACCTGAACAGACACTTCACAGAGGAGGACATTCAATCAATGAACAAGTACATGAAAAAATGCTCACTATCTCTAGCAGTCAGAGAAATGCAAATCAAAACCACCCTATGATACCATCTCACTCCAGTAAGATCGGCAGCCATTATGAAGTCAAACAAAATAAGTGTTGGTGAGAATGTGGGGAAAAGGGTACACTTGTACACTGCTGGTGGGACTGCAAATTGGTGAGGCCAATTTGGAAAGTACTATGGTGATACCTGGGAAAGCTGGGAATGGATCCACCATTTGACCCAGCTATCACCCTTCTCGGACTATTTCCTGAGGATCTTAAAAGAGCGTACTGTAGAGATACTGCCACATCAATGATCATAGCTGCACAATTCACAATAGCTAGACTGTGGAACCAACCTAGATGCCCTTCAATAAATGAATGGATTAAAAAAATGTGGATTTTATACAAAATGGAGTATTACTCTTCATTAAAAAATGACAAAATCATAGAATTTGCATGGAAATGGATGGCATTAGAGCAGATTATGCTAGGCGAAGCTAGCCAATCCTTAAAAAAACAAATGCCAAATGTCTTCTTTGATATTAAAAGAGCAACTAAGAACAGAACATCGAGGAAGAGCATGAGGAAAAGTTTATCATTAAACAAAGACGAGTTGGGGGAGAGAAAGGGAGAGAGAAGGGAAAGCATATGGAAATAGTAGGAGACCCTCAATGTTACACAAAATTACATATAAGAGGATTTGAGGGGAAATGGGGGGGAAACAATGGAGAGAATTGAACAACAGCAGATGAGGTAGAGAGGGAAGATGGGAGGGGAGGGGAGGGGGGATAGTGGGGGATAGGAAAGGTAGCAGAATACAACAGTCACTAATATGCTATTATTCAAAAATGTGAATGTGTAACCAATGTGATTCTGAAATTCATATTTGTGGAAAAAATGGGAGTTCATAAACCATTTGAGTCAAATGTATCAAAGATGATATATCATGAGCTTTGTAATGTTTGGAACAACCAATAGAAATAAATAAATAAATAACGGTTTAAAATTGAGTGGGAAGAAATCAGCTAAAAATGGGTTGAGATGCATTCATTTTGCTAAGCAGAAACTTTGTTTCGTTTAGTTGTAACTATCACAAATTTATTTTACCAGGAAATTGGCTTTTGAAAATGCACATAAATTGAGATTAAAGGATAATTCACCTACCTTCATGAAAAATTCATAGCATTTTCTATATTTTTCATATTTCATTTTTTTCGTGAATATTTTGTCATGGACCAGGTCTAGTCTTAGGCTATTCTTCCAGAATACTACCTCATCTGACAAATTCGTACAATCTGTTGGATTGTTGTTTTCACCTTTTATTTAATAGTTTCTAGCTGATAATGTGTATTTTCTTTATCTTTATTTGCACATATATACCCAACAATATCTTTGCATTTTATGTTTTACTGGGGAAGAGACTCATCAAAAGCTCTTTGTTATATGTATCAACAATCAGACATTTAGAGCACACAATTATTCTTAATTTTGCATGAAAATATCTTTGTACTATTTTCTTATACAGATTTAGAATTATTAATAATGTCCCTACTGTAATAAGTAATTACTTACAAGAAGAATTAAACAATTGACTTTATATCAATTATGAATATGAAAAGTACTAAAATAAGCATTTGGCAATTAATACACAATTGATAGAAATTGAAATAACAAGAAAGCCTTTAAAATGTCAGTGCATATGGTCCTTAAATAATAGGTTATTCAAAAAACTTTTTCTAATTCATAAGATTTAATATGCCATATTATAGCTTAATGTGATATAAAACCTTAAATTATCAGTATTGATAAAAAGAATGATACCTGTTTATTTAAATATGTTTATTTGATTTTCACTGTAAGATGTTAATTCTGGAAAGCTTGAGAATTAAGAAAGTTTTGGTCTATATTATTTTTAACAGGCTAATCAAAGTACTTTTAAATGTATATGTATGTATATATATATAATATGTAATGCATATGCATGAATATAGATACATATGTATAAAAATTTATTTTAATATATCTATCAGGTGATTATAATTATTAAATTTTCTCAAGAAAAGAACAATGACTATAAAAAACAGTCTTAAATTTAAATTTCATAGCATACTACTGTTTGTAATGACATGAGAGAAAAACAGATATGAAAGGAAAACGAAAAAGCAAGAGAGAGAAGGGGGAAAATGAGGAAGAAAGTGAGTAAAGATGAGGGAGAGGCATGTTCGATGTAAAGATAAAAGTGGAGGGGCTGGGTTTGTGGTTCAGTGGTAACATGCTTTTCTAGCATGTGTGGGACACTGGGTTCTATTCTAAGCACCACATACAAATAAACAAAATGAAGGTCAATCACAACTGAAAAAATTAAAAATAAAAAAGTAGAAATATTACCAAAACTCCAAGCTTTTATGAATGTTAAATTAAAAAAAATTATGTTACATAGCCTTATGTAATTTCTAGACTATCCAAAAGAGTCGTTAAATGTTAGATTATTAGTGCGATAACTAAAAATCCATTGCTCTTTCCTCAACATTCTGTGGTATGCTAGTGGTAAAATAAAATCTATTATAACACCAAAAAAAAAATCTAATATTTCTATAGTAACTGACCCAGTTTAATATCAAGGCTAGTAGATTCCTATGGGACATGATGTGTATTTTGACATTCATTTTTATTCAACACTGGAACATTACTATTTCTTCAGTTTATGCACATCATAAGATATATATTTCATCCACAAGTTCGCTAATTTATACGCATTTGTTTCACTTTCAGTCACTTCCTGCTTCAGAACACATGTATTTCTCTATGTTTCTTGACCGCTCTTTTCATGAGACTTCTTTCCAAACTCATTATTTTCGATTTCCATTATCACATTTGAAGCAAAACTCACACACCCGTCATGATAAACCAAACCCTAATATTACCATTAGATGTACAACTAGCTGGAATGAATGATTGTATATCAATATAAGATTTCTTACTTAGTTTCAGATATCAATTAAATCCATTATTTAAAGTGGAACCAGTTATATTGTTTATTCACAGTATGGTTTTTTCATGCATTATCTCTATATTCATAGACACAGGATACACCTCTTTGTACCCCCAATACTAATTTATACGTCTTCAAAATATTGCTCCCAGAAATGGTGGAAGAAATGCACATGTCACCTGATTTACATATACATTTTATCACAGTAATATTCTGGACACAAAACGCAAAGGTGACACTTATGATTTTACCAAACCTAAATGGAAAGTGAACATGGATTACTAAAAACTTCCATGTCCAGTTTGCCTAATGCTCTCAAATGTGAATCCTATTCTTGACTACATATTTGTTTCTTCCTAAGATTATATATTCAACCTCAAGCCCGTTGAAAATGTCTAATCTTATCACTCACTTTTTCATTTGCCTGATTTCCTAATGTCTCTATTGATATCTGCTTTCCTACATATTTTCCCCAGATTATCATTGTGACTGACTCTTCACATGTGCTCACTTTTACATTCAATCTCTACCAGAAACCCTATTGCAAAAGAACTTTTGGTCCAAATCCTATACTCACTCTTAGTTCTAAACCTACAGACTATTTTTCTAATAATACCGACTATCCCTTTTTGACTAGAAGTTCTCTTTGACATTCCATCATTCAAGGTACAAAGTCCTATGCCATTGAACATCGATTTATCTGAGACATTTCTGCAGAACATAATTCAAAGCTAAGTATCCCAATCAAGGGCCCAATGCCCTTCTGGGCTTCAAATCTTACCTAGATTTCTGTTTTCATTCTTATATTTCACTTTTACATTCTTGTAAATATTACAGGTTCCCAATACCATTATTCATGCCGTAGAATGTTTCTTAACCCAAATTGAACTTTTATTAACCATAACCATACACTCTTCCCTGAATCAAACTTTACAGAAGAGCAGGGACAGAGTTGCTTTTACAATACAGGAATGTAGGGGTTCTTAAACCTGCTGAGATCCTCAAAGGTCCATGCAGAAATGATCCCTGGAGAAGACGTAGGCAGCTATGAAGGAGTTGAGAGAGCAAAAGTCATCTTGCATGGCAAACCACCTTGTCAGGATGAAGGGATGTGTCTGAATCAGTCTCTCTATCTAAATGTAGAGAAGATGGACTAAACCAGTCCTGTGTGGGGAGATGTTCCCAGGCGCCTATGTTTGTTATACCATTCTATCTTGTGAAATTGTCACCGAAAGTAGGGGCAGCCTCTATCTCATGGGACCCTTGGAAGCAAATGTTAAAACAAAGTGATTGCCAAGGTAGTGACCTCATACATTTCCTGAAGAAAATGACCTACCTCACTTCCTTGGTGATGTAACTCTCTGAACTTGGGATCCAAGATGCCAGGCTGCCAGAGCCAGTCCCAGTCCCAATCCCAGTGGGCTCACTTGTTTGGATGTACCAAGGACAGAGTCAGTATTTCTTGGTATCTACTGATGTGAGGATTGCCAAATGCCAGGACAGATCTGAAGAGGGGCCTTTCCTGAGAAAACAGGTAGTGGCTCACCGCTGGCTCCTGAGAACTTCACAGAGTTTGCAAAGGAGACAGATCTGAGACAGGACAGAACATTTCATTGGAACATAATACGGCCCAACAGACAGAGGACACTCCAGATAGTCAGAGACCTACTTGCGGGAAGGAGATGCCTTTGTGAGTGTGAGTGTCAGTTTGTGGTTTTGTCTCATGTTCTGAGAATAGGTAGGAAAGACAGTTTGTTTGGTTTGGAATGGACTGTTTCTAGTAAGTCTTTTGACAAGGTGAGTGATTCTATGCCTGTGTATCCCACTGTGTCCGTGGTTGTAGACATTAGAAAAGAGAATGCATCAATGGATATGTCCTGTCTTGTAGAAAGCTTCCCAGCATTCATCCTGCCCAATTTATGAATGAACTGCAGCTTGCCTTATGGAGGGACAACACCTACTATCTTCCTAAGTTCCTGTTTTCTTCCTGAATTCTGGCAACTCTGCAGAATAGGCTCATGGTTTTGTGTCCAAGATATGTACCACCTCCAAGCTCTGTTACATGGCCATGTACTGGATAGCGGTAAGGAATGGCGAGCATCTCAGAAAACTCAGATATCAGTGTGACCAGGAAATTCTCAGTGGAGAAACCCTGCTTTGGGCCATTCTCTTTCCTATGTTTCTGTTGCCCTGAATGTCAGGAAGGTCTTTGCCTCAGGCCACCCCTTTGTGAATCCTGAAGAAAACAGTTTTCAAATGAAAATGAATGGTGATCACCTGTGGCTCTTTGCTTAATTTCTTTGGAAATGGATGTTTCTTAATCAGCCTCTTGGACCTGTGTGAGGTTGTGGCTTAGATTCTCAGCACCTGATGGATCTAAAGAAAGATCCCATGTGTGCCTCCAAACCAAAATGGCAAAAAGATCAGTTATGGTGGATGAAGTGTCTTGCCTTCCTTTGTTATGTTCCTGACCTACATCAAGTGAGAATAGGGATCATTTGGTTCAAATGAAATCTTCAAAGCACTAAAGAAGTGCTTGGGTTTTCTCATTATTCCAAATCACATTAAGAATCTATACCTGACAGGCAGTAGGCTTCAAAATGGAGAAGCAGAGCAGTATTAACTGCAGTCCTATTTTATCACTCCTGGTTCAAATGCAGGGTGTTCAGGCCCCCATGACTTTAGGCAAATGAGTTGTAAGAGAGCTTATTTTGGACACTAACACATACCCCACTAGACTCGGACTACTAATCCTAACATGATGGAGAATAATAACCAAAACAGAATAGAAATACAAGCAGTTCAGAGGAGTCATGTTGTATAATTGGACTTGCCTTTTGCATTATATAGGGTAGGAATTATAAATCTACTCAATTTTTAATTAAAACAGTTCTCCATGTGTTTTTAAAGTTAACAAATATGTGAATTCCTCTCTCCCTTTCTCTGTGGCCTATTCAGCACATGTGTTTTTATATGCACATATAGAATCCTACCTGGTATCACATGTATATACTTGAGAGGTTGCTGACTTGGCAGATGCAAATTTTGAGAAGAGATCACTCCTCTTAATGCTGTTGGAACTGAAAATTCAAACTATTGGTGACCTTTCTAGCTGAACAAAATTATATATAAATCCATGTTCAGTAAAAAGTATATTTTGGGATGTGTGGATTATATATATTTCATAATAAATTTCGATTGGCATATATATTGCTACTTTTTAATGTCTGTGTGAGTGTGTGTGTGTATATATATAGGCATATGTATATATATGTATCTATATATATCTATATATCTATATATCTATATATATCTATATCTATATCTATATCTATAAATATATATATACACACTCTCCAGATTTTTGAAAATATGAAATATATGTGTCTTATTATACACTCCCAAAATTTATTCATGTTCATGTATGTGGATTTATTATCAACTTTTCACAAGATTATTCTCAGAAATATTCATCCACCTGAAATACATATTTGTTTCCTAGTACTGAAAACTAACTTCAGTGAATGATGCACACAAATCCAAATATTTCTACAGTTACTGACCAAGTTTAACATCAATGCAAGTAGATTCCTATGGGACATGATATGTATTTTGACGTTCATTTGTATTCAACACTGGTACATTACTATTTCTTCAGTTTATGCACATCATGGGATATATATTTCATCCACAAGTTCGCTAATTTATATAAATTTGTTTCACTTTCAATCACTTCCTGCTTCAGAACACATGTATTCCTCCATGTTTCTTGACTAGTCTCTTCATGAGACTTCTTTACAAACACATTATTTTCGATTTCCATAATTACTTTTGAAGCAAAACTCACACACCCTTAATGACAAACCATAACCCTCATATTACCATTAGATGTATAACTGATAGGAATGAATGACTGTGTATCAATATAAGATTTCTTATATGTTTTAAGATATCAATTTAATCCAATATTTAAAGTGGAATCAGTTATATTATTTATTCACAGTATCATCTATTCATGCATTATCTCTATATTCATAGACACAGGGTACACCTCTTTGTACCCGCAATACTAATTTATACATCTTCAAAATATTGCTCCCTGAAATGGTGGAAAAAATACTTATGTCACCTGATCTACGTATACATTTTATCACAGTACTATTTTGGATACAAAATGCCAAGATCACACATATGTTTGTACAAAAGCCTAAATTGAATGGGAGCATGGATTACTAAAAACATTGATGTCTAGGTTGCCTAATTCTCTCAAATGTCCATCCTATTGGTGACTACATATTTGTTTCTTCGAAGATTATATAGTCAACATCAACCCTGTTAAAATGTCTAATCCTATCACTCACTTTATACTTTGCCTGATTTCCTACTGTCTCTATTGATGTTTCCTTTCCTACATATTTTCCCCAGTTTACCTATGTGACTGACTCTTCACATGTGCTGACATTGACATTCATTCTATTACCGAAACCCTATTGATAAAGAACTTTTGGTCCATATCCTGTACTCACACTTCTTGCAAAACCTACCGACTATCTTCCTAATCCTATGGACTATCCCTGTTTGAGTGGATGTTCTTTTCTACAATCTATCATCCAAGGTACAAGGTCCTATGTCATTGATAATCAATTTATCTGAGACATCACTGCAGAACGTAATTCAAAGCTAAGTATCCAAATCAAAGGCCCAATGCCGATATGGACTTTAAATCTTACTACATTTCTGTTTTCATACATATTTTTCAACTCTATGTTCTTATATATATCACAGATTCCCAATACCATTATTCATCCAGCAAAATGATTCCTAACCCAAAACAAACATGTAATTAACCCTAACCATAAACTGTTCCCTCAATCTACATTTACAAAAGAGCAGGGACAGAGTTGGTCTTACAATAAAGGAAAGTAGGGGATTGTCCACCTGCTGAGAACCTCAAAGGTCCATGCAGAATTGATCCCTGGAGAAGATGTAGGTAGGTATGAAGGTCCTGAGAGATCAAAAGTCATCTTCCATGCCAAACAACCTGGTCAGGATGAAGGCTTTTGTCTGAATCAGCCTCTCTCTTTTTAATCTAGAGAAGATGGACCAAATGAGGCCTGTGTGGAGAGCTGTTCCCAGGTGCCTATGGTTGATATACCATTCTAACTTGTGAAAGTGTCACAGAAATACGGTCAGCCTACATGTCATGGGACACTTGGATGCATGTGTTAGGACAAATTGGTTGCCAAGGCAGTAACCTCATTCAGTTCCTGAAAGAAGTTACCTCACCTCACTTTTTTGTTGATGGCACTTTCTGAACTTGGGATCCAGGAAGCCAGGCACCTAGAGCCTGTCTCAGTCCCAGACCTAGTGGTCTCACTTGTTTGGTATAACAAGGACAGAGTCAGTCTTTCTTGGTATCTACTGATGTGAGAATGGACAAATGACAGGAAAGCTCTTAAGAGGGGCCTTTCCTGAGAAAGAAGGCAGTGGCTAACTGCTGGCTCCTGACAACTTCACAGAATTGGCCATGGACACCAGATGTGAGATAGGAGAGGCCATTTCGGGGGAACATAGTATGTCCTATCAGTCAGAGGACACTCCGGATAGTCACAAACCTACTTGGAGGAAGGAGGTGCTTATCTGGCTGGGGGTGTGGGTTTGTGGTTTTTTTCTCATGCTCTGAGAATATGTCTGAAAGGCGGTTTGTTTGGTTTGGAGTAAAGTGTTTCCAGAAAGTCGTATGAAAAGGCGAGTGTTTCTATGGCTGTGTATCTCACTGTGTCAGTGGTTGTAGACATTAGCAAAGAGAATGCATCAATGGATGAGTCTTGTCTAGTAGAAAGCTTCCCAGCATTCATCCTTCCCAATTTATGAGTGGACTGCGGCTTGCCTTATGGATCGGCAACACCTGCTATCTTCCTAAGTTACTGTTTGCTTCCTGAATTCTGGCCACTCTCCAGAATAGGCTCATGGTTTTGTGTCCAAGATATGTACCACCTCCAAGCTCTGTGACACAGCCATGTATTGGTTAAATGAAGGGCATGGCGAGCATCTCAGAAAACTCAGATATCAGTGTGACCAGTAAAGACTCAGTGGAGAAACCATGCTTTGGGCCTTTTCCTTACCTAATGTTCTGTTGCCCTGAATGTCAGGAAAGTCTTTGCCTCAGGCCACCCTTTTTGAAGCCTGAAGAAAAGTTTTCAACTGCAAATGAAGGGGCATCAACTGTGGCTCTTTGCTTAATTGCTTTGGAAAGGGATATGTCTTAATCAGCCTCTTGGCCTTGTGTAATTCTGTGGCTTAGATTCTCTGCACCTGATGGATCTAAAGAGAGATCCCATGTATGCATCCAAAAGCAAAATGTCCAAAAGAGCAATCATTGTGGATGAAGTCTCTCTCCTTCCTTGGTAAGGTTCCTGACCTCCATTAAGTGAGAATAGGCCTCCTTTGGGTCAAATAAGTTCTTCAAAGCCCTGCAGATTCTAGCCCATAGGTGATTGGGTTTTCTCATGACTCCAATTCACATGAAGAATCTAAATCCCACCATCAGTAGGCCTCAAATTTAAGAAGCAGAGCAAAATAAACGGCAGGCCTATTTGATCACTCTTAGTTCACAGGAAGGGTGTCCAGGCCACCCTGACTTTAGGCAAATGAGGGGCAAGGAAGCTTATTTTGGACACTGTCTTGGGCTGCACCCCTCACGGAAACCTCCAGCCAGAGGTTATCATGAGTGTCTGTATGGAAGAAAATGAGGGCCATGTGGGAGTGTTTTGGTTTTAATTGTAGTCATTTTTGTGCGGTTAGTAGAGATTACATGGTCCACCTTGGCTTGAACTTTGGTGGGATTCTGCATAAAGACTGAGTTCTCGTACTGAACTCAGAGAAGTATTGCCATGAATAGTGTTGGAATTTTAGGAGGCCACGCATGAGAGTCACCCATGGAAACTGAGATCTAGGCCCAGGGTAGTTATTCACAGAGCACTGGAAATCTCACCCAGGATATCACATGATTTTGTTTGAAAAACTTGGCAACCATTGTTGAGAGTCAAAACACACATGGACCTCACATTGTAGACCTCAATGTTCCTGGATTCATGTGACCTTTTGGCCACTCTTTGGGAAGTCTTTCCTGTGAGAGATCTCCAGATATTTCATTGAAATGAGCTTCCTAACCATTTAATAGTTCCAGAATGCCTCCAACTTCATCCTTGAAAAATGGCTAGGTCAATATATCATGAAATTTTTAAAATTCCCATGACAAGTTGGCACTGGAGATTCTTTGGATATCCTGTGGCCGATCATAAGAATAACAGTCAGTGCCTTGATTGACTGGTTTTCATAAAAATTGTGCAGAACAGTGATGCCAGGAAGTTGGAGCCAGCTGAGGAGTGGGCCTAGAGCATTGGTGGGCAGGTGTGGGATAAAACATCTGCGGTGTGGTCATGTGGATCTGCCTTTGGCTTCCAAATGGCTTGTGACTGATGTGGTGCAGCCAGCAGTCCCTTCAATGTAAAGGCATCTTGTTATATGCAGAGGTTTTAGGGAAATATTTAGAATCAGGTTGCTATGGTCAAGGGGGCAACTATGTGCGATATAAGCCTGTTAGGTGCATTCTCCTGCAGACCCTGACCCACCACACGTGATAGAACCCCCTCACGCACAGAGTAACAGTTGAATTCTTTGTATTTCGTGAAGCAAATACCAAAATCCCAGTGCAGCAGCAAGAAACACCACGAAAAGTGGAGAATGACCAAATAGCTTCACAGGCCCATGTGGATACACTTAGCCCCTCGTGTCCACAGTTTACCTACAAAGAGAGTATTCAGCACTGCTGACTCATGTTCAGGGAAAATAAGAAACCATGTCCTCCAGGTCACATAGATGAAGACGCTGATTTGATGGTCTCACTACAAACGAAGCTGAAGCTCCCGACAACAACATATATTTCAAGTGCCCACCCTCAGAGGCAGTATCTCAAGAAGTCTTTACGCCAGCAGAGCTCCATGTTTTTGGAATGATTACACTGTCCCTTACTTTTGGAATCTCCTCTACCTCCTCCAAGGTTGTGAACTCCTGAGCATATTCCATTCCAGATATTTATTCACAGATTTTCTAACTCTTCTCTTCTAATTGTTTCTTATTCTGCGTGATTGTAATGTCAAGGCATTGTTCTGGATGAGAGTGGGAAGATTTTTGTGTACCACATATTTACATACACTTTGGATTCATTTTCCAATTTTCCTTTCAAAATACTGAATACCTCACACTAACACTTACCCTACTAGACTCTGACAACTAATCCTATTAAGATGGAGAAAAATAAACCAAAAAAAAATAGAAATACAAGCAGTTCAGAGAAGGCATGGTGTATAGTGGAATTGCCTTTTGCATTATTTAGGGTAGGAGTTATAAATCTAGTCAATTATTTGTTAAAATATTTCTCCATGTGTTTTAAAGTTAACAAATATGTGAATTCCTGTTTCCCTGTCTCTGTAGTCTATTCAGCACATGTATTTTTACATGCAATTATAGAATCTTACCTGATACCACACGTACATTTTTGTGAAGTGGCTGACTTGGCAGATACAAATTTTAAGAGATCACTCCTCCTAAACGCTTTAGAACTGAAAATTCAACCTATGCGTGAGCTTCCTAGTTGAACAACATTATACATAAATCCATGTTAAATAAAATAAATATTTTTGGATTTCTGGATGATATAAATTTCATGGTGAATTTCATATAGCATATATTATGCTATTGTTAATGTCTGTGTGTGTTTGTGTGTGTGTATGTATATATATATATATATATATATATATATATTCTCCAGATTTTTCAAAATATGAAATATGTGTCTTATTATACACTCCCTTAACTCATTCATATTCAAGTATGTGGATTTATAATCAAAATTTCTCAAGAGTTTTCTCAAAATATTCATTCTCCTGATATACATATTTGTTTCTTAGTACTGAAAACTAACTTTAGTGAATGGTGCATACAAATCCTAATATTTCTACAGTAACTGACCTAGTTTAACATCAACGCAAGTAGATTCCTATGGGACATGATGTGTATTTGGATGTTCATTTTATTCAACACTGGTACATTACTATTTCTTCAATTTATTCACATCATGGGATATATATTTCATCCACAAGTTCGCAAGTTTATAGGCATTTGTTTCACTTTCAATCATTTTCTTCTTCAGATCACATGTATTCCTCCATGTTTCTTGACTGGTCTTTTTATGAGACTTCTTTCCAAACACATTAATTTAGATTTCTATGATCACTTTTGAAGCAATACTCACACACCTTTCATGATAATCATAACCCTAATATTACATATAGATGTATTACTGGTTGGAATGAATGATATTATATCAATACAAGATTTCTTATATTTCATATATTAATTCAATACATTATTTAAAGTGGGAACATTTAAATTATTTAATCAAAATGTGGTCTATTCATGCATTATGTCTATATTCATGGACACAGGGTACACCTCTTTGTACCCCCAATAGTAATTTATAGGTCTTGAAAACATTACTTCCAGAAATGCTTGAAGAAATGCTCATGTCATCTGATCCACATATACATTCTATGACAGTAATATTCTGGACAAAAAATGCAAAGGTCACACTTATGATTGTACCAAAGCCTAAAATGAAAGTGAACATGGATTACTAAAAGCATCCATGTCCAGGTTTCCTAATGCTCTCAAATGTCAATCCTAATGGTCACTGCATATTTGTTTCTTCTTAAGATTATATATTCAAACTCAACAGTGTACAAAATGTCTAATCCTATCACTCACTTTATACTTTGCATGATTTTGTAAAGTCTCTATTATTATCTGCTTTTCTACATATTTTTCAAAGTTCATCATTGTGACTGAATTTTCATATGTGCTGACATTTACATTCACTCTCTAACTGAAACCCTATTGCTAAAGAAATTTCCGTCCAAATCCTGTACTCACTCTTCTTCCTAAACCTACCGACTATCTACCTAATCGTACCAACTATCCCTTTTTGACTGGATGTTCTCTTCCTCATTCAGTCATCCAATATACAAGGTCCTATGCCATTGTAAATGGATTTATCTGAGACATCTGTGCAGAACCTAATTCAACACTACGTATCCCAATCAAGGGCCTAATGCCCTTCTGGGCTTCAAATCCTAGATTTCTGTTTTCATACATATATTTTACCAATATAATTTAATAAATATCGCAGGTTTTCAATACCATTATTCATCGCGCAGAATGATTCCTAACCAAAATCGAACCTGTTATTACCCTAACCATCATCGCCTGGAGGTCATTCCTCAAAAAAAGGAAAAACCAACAAATAAATGAGCTCACACTTCATCTCAAAGCCCTAGAAAAGGATGAACAAAACAACAGCAAATGCAGCAGAAGGCAAGAAATAATTAAAATCAGAGCGGAAATCAACAAAATTGAAACAAAAGAAACTATTGAAAAAATCAACAAAACTAAAAGTTGGTTCTTCGAAAAAATAAACAAGATTGACCGACCCTTAGCCATGCTAACGAAGAGGAGAGAGAACTCAAATTACTAACATACAGGATGAAAAAGGCAATATCGCAACAGCTGCTACAGAAATTCAGAAGACAATTAGAAATTATTTTGAAAACCTATATTCCAATAAAATAGACGATAGTGAAGACATTGATAAATTTCTTAAGACATATGATTTGCCCAGACTGAGTCAGGAGGATACACACAATTTGAACAGACCAATACCAATGGATGAAATTGAAGAAGCAATCAAGAGACTACCCACCAAGAAAAGCCCGGGACCAGATGGGTATACAGCGGAGTTTTACAAAACTTTTAAAGAAGAATTAATACCAATACTTTTCAAGTTATTTCAGAAAATAGAAAAAGAGGGAGCTCTTCCAAATACATTCTATGAGGCCAACATCACGTTGATTCCGAAACCAGACAAAGACACATCAAAGAAAGAAAACTTCAAAACAATAACCCTGATGAACCTAGATGCAAAAATCCTCAATAAAATTCTGGCGAATCGGATACAAAGGCACATCAAAAAAATTGTGCTCCATGATCAAGTAGGATTCATCCCTGGGATGCAAGGATGGTTCAATATACGGAAATCAATAAATGTTATTCACCACATCAATAGACTTAAAGATAAGAACCATATGATCATCTCGATAGATGCAGAAAAAGCATTCGACAAGTACAGCATCCCTTGATGTTCGAAACATTAGAAAAACTAGGGATAACAGGAAATTACCTTGACATTGTAAAAGCTATCTATGCTAAGCCTCAGGCTAGCATCATTCTGAATGGTGAAAAATTGAAGGCATTCCCTCTAAAATCTGGAAAAAGACAGGGATGCCCTCTATCACCACTTCTATTCAATATCGTTCTCGAAACACTGGCCAGAGCAATTAGACAGACGAAAGAAATTAAAGGCATAAAAATTGGAAAAGAAGAACTTAAATTATCATTATTTGCGGATGACATGATTTTATACCTAGAAGACCAAAAAGGGTCTACAAAAAAACTACTAGAACTAATAAATGAATTCAGCAAAGTAGCAGGATATAAAATCAACACGCATAAATCAAAGGCATTCTTGTATATCAGCAACAAAACTTCTGAAATGGAAATGAGGAAAACCACTCCATTCACAATATCCTCAAAAAAAATAAAATACTTGGGAATCAACATAACAAAAGAAGTGAAAGATTTATACAATGAAAACTACAGAACCCTAAAGAGAGAAGTAGAAGAAGATCTTAGAAGATGGAAAAATATACCCTGTTCATGGATAGGCAGAACTAACATCATCAAAATGGCGATATTATCAAAAGTTCTATATAGGTTTAATGCAATGCCAATCAAAATCCCAAAGGCATTGCTTGTAGAAATAGATAGAGCAATCATGGAATTCATATGGAAAAATAAAAGACCCAGAATAGCAAAAGCAATTCTAAGCAGAAAGTGCGAATCAGGCGGTATAGCGATACCGGATTTCAAACTATATTACAGAGCAATAGTAACAAAGACAGCATGGTACTGGTACCAAAACAGGCGGGTGGAACAATGGTACAGAATAGAGGACACAGAGACCAATCCACAAAGTTACAACTATCTTATATTTGATAAAGGGGCTAAAAGCATGCAATGGAGGAAGGATAGCATCTTCAACAAATGGTGTTGGGAAAACTGGAAATCCATATGCAACAAAATGAAACTGAACCCCCTCCTCTCACCATGCACAAAAGTTAACTCAAAATGGATCAAAGACCTTGATATCAAATCAGAGACTCTGCGTCTGAAAGAAGAAAAAGTTGGCTACGATCTACATATAGTGGGGTCGGGCTCCAAATTCCTTAATAGGACACCCATAGCACAGGAGTTAATAGCAAGAATCAACAAATGGGACTTACTTAAACTAAAAAGTTTTTTCACAGCAAAAGAAACAATAAGAGAAGTAAATAGGGAGCCTACATCATGGGAACAAATATTTACTCCTCACACGTCAGATAGAGCCCTAATATCCAGAATATACAAAGAACTTAAAAAATTAGACAATAAGATAACAAATAACCCAATCAACAAATGGGCCAAGGACCTGAACAGAAACTTCTCCGAGGAGGACATACAATCAATCAACAAGTACATGAAAAAGTGCTCATCATCTCTAGCAGTCAGAGAAATGCAAATCAAAACCACCCTAAGATACCATCTCACTCCAGTGAGATTGGTAGCCATTATGAAGTCAAACAACAACAAGTGCTGGCGAGGATGTGGGGAAAAGGGTTCTCTTGTACATTGCTGGTGGGGCTGCAAATTGGTGCGGCCAATTTGGAAAGCAGTATGGAGATTCCTGGGAAAGCTGGGAATGGAACCACCATTTGACCCATCTATTGCCCTTCTCGTACTATTCCCTGAAGACCTTAAAAGAGCGTATTACAGGAATACTGCCACATCGATGTTCATAGCAGCACAATTTACAATAGCTAGATTGTGGAACCAACCCAGATGCCCTTCAATGGATGAATGGATTAAAAAATGTGGCATCTATACACCATGGAGTATTACGCAGCACTAAAAAATGACAAAATCTTGGAATTTGCAGGGAAATGGATGGCACTAGAGCAGATTATGCTTAGTGAAGCTAGCCAATCCCTAAAAAACAAATACCAAATATCTTCTTTGATATAATGAGAGAAACTAAGAATAAAGCAGGGAGGAAGAGCAGGAAGAAATGATTAACATTAAACAGAGACATGAGGTGGGAGGGAAAGGGAGAGAAAAGGGGAATTGCATGGAAACGGACGGACATCCTCATTGTTATACTAAATTACATATAAGAGGTTTTAAGTGGAATGGGAAAACAAACAAGGTGAGAAATGAATTACAGTAGAAGGGGTAGAGAGAGAAGATGGGAGGGGAGGGGAGGGGGGATAGTAGAGGATAGAAAAGGTAGCAGAATACAACAGTTACTAGTATGGTATGATGTAAAAATTTGGATGTGTAACCCATGTGATTCTGCAATCTGTACTTGGATAAAAAAGGAAGTTCAAAACTCACTTGAAGCTAATGTATGCTAATGTATGAAATATGATATGTCAAGAGCTTTGTAGGGTTTTGAACAACCAATAAAAAAAAAAGAAATTTCCGTCCAAATCCTGTACTCACTCTTCTTCCTAAACCTACCGACTATCTACCTAATCGTACCGACTATCCCTTTTTGACTGGATGTTCTCTTCCTCATTCAATCATCCAATGTACAAGGTCCTATGCCATTGTAAATGGATTTATCTGAGACAACTGTGCAGAACCTAATTCAACACTACGTATCCCAATCAAGGGCCCAATGCCCTTCTGGGCTTCAAATCCTAGATTTCTGTTTTCATACATATATTTTACCAATATAATTTAATAAATATCGCAGGTTCCCAATACCATTATTCATCGCGCAGAATGATTCCTAACCCAAATCGAACCTGTTATTACACTAACCATACACTGTTCCCTCAATCTATCTTTACAGAAAAGCAGGGACAGAGTTGGTCTTACAATACAGGAGTGTAGGGAAACTTCCACCTGCTGAGAACCTCGAAGGTCCATGCAGAAATGATCCATGGAGAAGATGTAGGCAGCTATGAAGGACCTGAGGGAGGAAAAGTCAACTTCCATGGTAAACAACCTGGTCAGGATGAAGGGATGTGTCTGAATCAGCCTCTTTCATCTTAATGTAGAGAAGATGGACCAAACCAGGCCTGTGTGGAGAGCTGTTCCCGGGTGCCTATGGTTGATATACCATTCTAACTTGTGAAAATGTCAGAGCGAGTAGGTGCATCCTCCATCTCATGGGACCCTTAGAAGCAACTTTTAGGACAAAGTTGTTGCCAAGGCGACCAAGGTGACCTCATTTAGTTCCTGAAGGAAGTGACCTCACCTCACTTCCTTGGTGATGGAACTCTCTGAACTTGGGATACAGGAAGTCAGGCACCCAGAGCCAGTCACAGTTCATGTCCCAGTGGTCAAACTTGTTTGGATTTTCCAAGGACAGAGACAGTCTTTCTTGGTACCTACTGATGTGAGGATGGCCTAATGCCAGGAAGGACTGAGGAGGGGCCTTTCCTGAGAAAGAAGGTAGTGGCTCACCGCTGGCTCCTAACAGCTTCACAGAGTTGGACACGGAGACCAGATCTGAGAGAGAACAGCCCATTATGGGGGAATATATTATGGCCCACCAGTCAAAGGACACTCCATATTTTCACAGACCTACTTGGGGGTCTGTGTGGGTGTGGGTGTGGGTGTGGGTTTGTGGTTTTGTCTCATGTTGTGAGAATAGGTAGGAAAGTCGTTTTGTTTGGTTTGGTGTGAATTGTTTCTAGTAAGTCTTTTGACAAGGTGAGTGTTTCTATGTCTGTGTATCCCACTGTGTCCGTGGTTGTAGACATTAGAAAAAAGAGCGCATCAATACATATGTCCTATCTAGTAGAAATCTTACCAGCGTTCATCCTGTCCTATTTATGAATGGTCTACGGCTTGCCATATGGATCGGCCACTCCTAATATCTTCCTAAGATCCTATTTTCTTTCTGAATTTTGGCCAAGCTCCAGAATAGGCTCATGGTTTTGTGTCCAAGATATGTACCACCTTTAAGCTCTGTGACATGGCCATGTACTGGATAGCTGAAGGCAATGGTGAGAATCTCAGAAAACTCAGATATCAGTGTGATCAGGAAAGTCTCAGTGGAGAAACCCTGCTTTGGGCCTTTTGCTTACCTATTGTACTATTGCCCTTAATGTCAGGAAAGTCTTTGCCTCAGGCCACCCCTTTGTGAAGACTGAAGAGTTTTCAAATGGAAATGAATGGGCATCACCTTTGGCTCTTTGCTTAATTGCTTTGGAAAGGGACGTGTCTGAATCATCTTCTTGGCCCTGTGTGAGGTTGTGGCTTAGATTCTCAGCACCTAATGGATCTAAAAAAATCCCATGTGTGCATCCAAAACCAAAATACCCATAAGAGCAGTCATTGTGGATGAAGTCTCTCACCTTCCTCTGTAAGGTTCCTGACCTCCATCTTTGAGAATAGGGATCCTTTGGGTCAAATGAGTTCTTCAAATCACTACAGAGGCTAGGCCATAGGTGCTTGGGTTTTCTCATGACCCCAATTAACATAAGGAATCTAAACCCCACAGTAATTAGGCCACAAAATGGAGAATCAGAGCAGTATTAAGGGCAGGCCTCTTTGATCACTTCTGGTTCACAGGAAGGGTCTCCCTGCCACACTGACTTTAAGCAAATGGGGGAAAGGGACCTTATTTTGGATACTGTCTTTGGCTTTGGCCCTCATGGAAACCTACAGCCTGAGGTTATGATTAGTGTCTATATGGAAGAAGATGAGGGCCATGTGGGAGTGTTTTGGTTTTAATAGTGGTCATTTTTGTGGCCGTTGGAAGAGATGACTGGGTCCACCTGGGCTTGAACACTGGTGTGATTCCCCTTAGAAACTGAGTTATGGAACTGACCTCAAAGAAGTATTGCCATGTATTGTGTTGGGATTTTAGGAGGCCACGCATGAGAGTCGCCCTTGGAAACTGAGATCAAGGCCCAGGGTGGCTTTCCACAGAGCACTGGGAATCTCAGGAAGGATATCACATGATTTTATTTTTAAAGAATTGGCAGCCATAGTTGCAAGTCAAAGCACAAAAGGATCACACATTGTAGACCTCAAATGCCTGGTTTAATGTGACCTTTTATCCTGTCGTTGGGAATCATTGCCTGTTAGAATTCTCCAGAGATTTCATTGAAATAAGCTTCCTCTCCATTTCATGGTTCCTGAATGAATTAAACCCCACAGTGCCTCAAACTTCATCCTTGAAAAAAGGCTAGATAAATACCATTAAATTTTTGAAATTCCCATGAACAGGTGTCAGTGGAGAACCTTTGGATGTCTTATAGATGATCATGAGTGTACCAGACAATGCCTTGATTGACTGGGTTTCATGAAAATCATGTAGAACAGAGATGCCAGTAATTTGGAGCCCGATGAGTAGTCGGCCTAGAGCAGTGGAGTGTAGGTGTTTGTTAAAACATCTGTGATGGGGTCATGTGGATCTGCCATTGGCTTCCAAATGGTTTGTGACTGACATGGTGCAGCCCCCATACCCTTGTATGTAAAGGCATCTTGTTATACAGAGAGGTTTCAGGGCAATGTTTAGAATCAGATTGCTATTGTCAAGGGGGCAAGCTATGTGGGATAGAAGCCTGGTTGGTGCACTCTCCTGCAGACCCTTAACCAACACACGTGACAGAACTCCCTCCAGCACTCTGTCCTAGTTGACCTCTTCGTATTTCGTGAAGCAAATACCAAACTCCCAATGCAGCTGCAAGAAACACCATGAAAAGTAGAGGAAGACCAAATGGCTTCAAAGTCCGCACTGGGAGACACTTTGCCCCCAAATGGCAACAAATTACCTACAAAGAGAGAATTCAGCCCTGCTGCCTCATGTTTATTGGAAAATAAGAAACCATGTGCTCCAGGTCACACAGATGCAGACCCAGATTTGATGATCTCACTACAAAGGAAGTTAAAACTCCTGACAACAACATATATTTCAAGTGCCCAACCTCAGAGGCAGTTTCTCAAGAAGTCTTTAGGCCAACAGAGCTCCATGTTTGTGGAGTTTTTACCATGTACCTTACTTTTCGAAACACCTCTACCACCTCCAAGGTTGTTAACTACTGAGAATTTTCCATTCCAGATGTGTATTCACAGATTTTCTAACTCTTCTTCTCTTATTGTGTCTTACTTGGGGTGAAGGTATTATCAAGGCATTGTTCTGAATGAGAGTGGGAAGACTTTTGGGTAGCACATATTTGCATAAACATTGGATTCATTTTCCAATTTTCTATTCGAAATACTGAATCCCTGACTGTCAGAGGTAGAAGGAATTCTATTCTCCTTCAAAGAATAGCCTGACACTTACAAGAAACAGCCACCAGGAGACATCCTGTCTGAGAGACATCCTGTAGCCATCTGTCTCCCTGAGACATCCTGCGGCCATCTGTCTTTCTGAAACTTCCTGAGGTTATCTCACCTTGTGAAGACATCTAGGAACTGCCGATAAGAGAGATTTCCCACATCCAGCATACAAATACCCCTGTGTGAACAATAAAAGTTTGCAGCTTGATCAGAACTCCTGTCTTGCTGTCATCTCTCGTGTCTCTTGTCCCTTCATTCCTCCCTATCTAGGTTCGCTGCCCACGTTGATGTGTCCTGCCGGCTGGGACATCTGGCGCCCACCGACTGCTGCTTGAGCTTTTGATTGAGGGGGACCCCGTCCTCCTGGAAGATTTGGTCAAGCGGAGCTTGCAATAACTGCAGAAGACACCACCGAGAGACAGATCCAGGAGGAGCGTGGGGATGACGCACGGTGATTGACCCACTATGGGACAAGCAGTTTCGTCACATGATTTGTTTTTGTCAGGCTACAAGGAGTCCTTGCAGACATGGGGGCGCGTGTTTAGAAAAAAGACTTAATTTTTTTTTTCATACATAAGAGAGCAGTGTCCATGGTTTCCTCTTGAAAGGACCATTGATGGTAAAAGATGGCTTGGAGTAGGAGACTGTTTAAAAGATTATTATGAATCCTTTGGCCCAGAAAAAGTGCCTGTTCCCACCTTTTCTTACTGGAACTTAATGAAATTCTTAAAAGTTCACCCATTGACAATGGTACCTTAAAACTTGTCGAGGTTGGGGAAGAGGCTATGCAAATACTTCTCGTATCCCCTCGGCATGCCCATCAGTTAGTATAGACATAGACCCTTCTCAGGCTCCCCAGGACCATGGGAACCTTCCTGGTCCCCCTCAAAATACCACCCTAATGATTAAGGCTCCAAAGGTTACCAACTGCCTTTATCCAGTTTTAAATTCCGGAGACTCATTGACCCCTGTAGAGGAGGCTACCTTGGAGAAGGAAGCAGCTCGCTACCATTCAGAAGACCCTGCACCTCTCAAGACCCTGCCACAGCCTATAGGACTTACACATCCAACCCCTCCTATATCCCTCCTGCCTTTTGTGCTCTGGCCCTTCAGGGTACAAATGCCCCCCCCCCAGATATTTTTTCCCCACTTACCTTGCCTAAACTGGCTCCTTTGTGAGCATCCTTCCAACATAGACAGGAACAGATCCAACCTTTAAAAGAATTAAAATCCCTTCACTCTGAGCTCTGTTCATTAGCCTTAGGTATGGAGTCAAAGTAACTGGCCTACAGTGGTCTAATACAAAGGCGAAGCCACTCCATCAACCTGTGCTCGCCTTCCCAGTCACCACCAGTCAGATTGATAAGCCTGCCCAGGCTGAGGTCAAAGACTTAGACGAGGATCAAGAGGAGGAAGCGGAGAAATGGAATAAGGAGATCAGGACTCAGAGGATGAGGAGTTCAGCCCTAGGCAGGCAGGAACCCAGAGTCTACAAAAAATTAAGCCTGCATTTTCCTGAAAGACTTAAAAAGGCTTGTGCTCACTATGGCCCCTTTGCACCCTACATGTTGGCTTTATTAGAAAGCCACAGCACACAATGACTTACTCCCAATGATTGGAAATTTTTAGACCAAGCTACCCTCAGTGCCAGAGACTTTCTGTTATGGAATGCAGATTTCAAAGAGCACTGTCGGGAAACTGCTCAAAAAATTTTAACTAAGGCCTTCTCTAAGTCCGGGACTTATGTTAAGCTAGTGGGCAATGAGCCTTTTGACACTAAAACTAAACAGGCACATTTCCCTGCTGGACTTTTGATGCAGATTCAGATGGCTGGCTTACATGCTTGGAGACACCTCCCTCAAAAGCCTCGGCTACCACTTCCCTGGCAAAAATTCGACAAGGGCCCGACGAGCCTTATAGAGACTTTGTTCCCAGGCTTAACCTAGCTGTGGAATGCTTGCTTGGTCCAAGTGAAAACAAAACTCTTTTGTAAAACATCTTGCCTTTGAAAACGCCAACCCGGCATGTCAGGATGTTCTTCAACCACATAAGGATAAAGGGAAACTTTCTGACTTTATTTGACTCTACGCAGGGGTAGGTGCAGCTCATGCCATGGGTCTTGCCCTAGGTGCCACCTTTACCAAGACCTTTCACAATCCTGGCTCACGTAATTGCTTTACTTGTAAACAACCTGGCCATTTTGCACGCAAGTGTCCGACAGGCAAAGAAAGCCTAGGAATAGCATCTCCTTCAACTGGGGCTATACCGCCCCAAGCTACCCTTTGCCCTAGATGTGGTAAAGGTCATCACTGGGCCAGTGAGTGTAGATCTAAGACAAATGCCCTCAGACAGCCTATTTTTTCCTGCTTCTTGGGAAACTCCCTGCGGGGCCAGTCCCGGGCCACGACATCCCCCAGGACAAAACCAGGGGCAATAAGATTTTTTTCCCTTCCAAACTCCCAACGTACCACAAAATTCTTCTCCACAATTGCTTCCCTCCAACTGGCCACTCCAGGCAGCGCAGGATTGGACATCTGTGCCACCACTGAAACTATATTAGACTCAATGCAAGGGCCCCAGATAATACCCACTGGAATTATGGGTCCCCCTCCATCTCATATCTGTGCCCTTAATTTTGGAAGAGCCTCTACTAACTTACATGGTGTTCAGGTCTTCCATGGCATTAATTATAATGACTTCACTGGAGAAAAAAATACTGGCCACAGCTATTAATGTAGTTTTGGCCATCCCAGCAGGAACAAGTCTTGCACAATTAATACTCCTTCCCTTGAATCCAGGAGGCACTTAACCACCCAAACCTACCCCGGGAGACTGCCTCCTTGGGCTGCTCTGATGTAAATTGGGTTCAGCCCGTTTCTCATAATAGACCCACCATTTCCTTACTTATTGAAGGAAAGGAATTCCAAGGAATTCTAGATACTGGAGCTGATGCCACAATTATTTCTCAAAAATATTGGTCATCAGCTTGGACCCTCACCCCATCCTTGACTGACCTTAAAGGGATAGGACATTCAAAAAATCCTCTGGTCAGCTCTACGGCTCTTAGCTGGACTGATAAAGAGGGTAATAAGGGAATTGTCACTCCTTTCATTGTTCCTGACCTCCCTGTTAACCTATGGGCCCGAGATATTTTGAGTCAAATGGAAGTTATTCATGCCAGTCCCAATTCCATGGTGACTCATCAAATGCTTCGTATTTATTTTGTCCCTGGTATAGGCCTTGGGAGACTGAGACAAGGACTGGTTGAGCCAATAAAACCCATACAAAAAAGAAATACATATGGACTTGGGTATTCAGATTTTTAGTGTCAGTCTCTGACTCTCCTGTACCCCATGGAGATAAAATTATTTGGGAGACTCAGACTATTGTGTGGTTGGATCAATGGTCCCTTACCCAAGAAATTTTGAGGCTGCCTCCATGTTAGTGCAGGAACAGCTGGCAGCCGGCCATGTAGAGCCCTCAACCTCACCATCGAATACTCCAATTTTTGTTATCAAGTAAAATCAGGCAAGTGGTGCCTTTTACAATATTTGTGTGCCATTAATAAACCTATGTGCCGAATAAGAGCACTACAGCCAGGCATTCCCACACCAGTGGCTATTCCCAAAAACTATTGTAAAATGATTATTGACTTAAAAGATTTTTTTTTTTACCATTCCTTTACATCCTGAGGATAGACACTATTTTGCCTTTAGTCTCCCTCACCTTAATTTTCAGGGCTCTATGCAGAGATTTCAATGGAAGGTTCTTCCCCAAGGTATGGCCAACAGCCCTAGTCTTTGCCAAAAATATGTTGCTCAAGCAGTAGACCCTGTGAGAGAGCTATGGCCACAAATTTATATTTTACATTATATGGATGATTTGTAATTGCTGCACCTAATAACCATGACCTTAATAATTGTTACTTGGACCTTTACAAAATCCTCACGACCTTGGGACGACAGATAGCTCCTAATAAGGTTAAAACACAGGACTGTTATACCTATTTGGTCCTTAAACTTCAAGATAATCAGATCCAAATTCCTAAGATACAACTATGGGTGGACCATCTTCACACCCTTGATGATTTTCAAAAATTACTGGGGAATATTCAATGGCTAAAAACATATTTAAAATTACCCACTTGTATACTTTTGTCCCTTAATGATATTTTTGAGAGGTGATTCCCACCCCTCCTCCCCTCAAAAGCTTACTCCCGAGGCATGACAGGAATTAAACCAAGTCACAGAAGCCATTGCCAAACAGTTTTTTACAGAACATTCTTATAACCTTCCTCTGGTTCTGGTTATTTTACACACTCCTCATACACCCACAGGAATATTTCGGCAGCGAAATACACATTTTAGAAATAAAGACTGCCTTTGCTTTGGGTCCATTTACCCACCACATTCTCCAAGGTTATTACTGTTTTTCTTGCTCAGGTAGCTTCTATTATTTTTAAATGTCGTTTGCTATCTCGACAACATTTTGGCAAAGACCATGATAATATTTTAATTTCATATACTAAAGACCAAACCCAATTTTTACTACAGACAGAGAATGAATGGCGTATTGCCTTATTAGGCTTTTTGGGAACAATTGATAACCACCTCCCCAATGACCCCCTTTTATATTTTGTCCAGTTACATCCATTTATTTTTGCCAAAATTACTCAAAATGCTCCCATTCCTCAAGTCCTTACTGTCTTTACAGACGGTTCCAGTAATGGCCAAGCAGTCTTTGTTGTCAATAACCAACCTAACACCTTTGATACTGTCTATCATTCAGCACAGTTTGTGGAATTGTTTGCCATAACACAAGTTTTTAAAACATTTCTTGATAATCCTGTTAATATTTATACATACAGTGCCTACATTGCTCATTCTGTGCCCCTGCTTCAGATTTCACCCACCATTAAGACTTTTCCAATGTGGCCCATCAGTTTCACCAGCTTCAGAAGCTAATTCAGGCCAGACAACACCCATTTTTCTTAGGACACATCAGGGCACACTCTGATCTTCCCAGCCCTCTAACACAAGGTAATGCCAAAGCTGATGCAGCAACTCGTTTCATCTTTTCAATTTTTGTTGGCTCCATTCAAAAGGCCACGGATTTACACAATCTTCACCATCTAAATTCCCAGAACCTTCGATAACTATGTAAAATTACCAGGCAACAAGCACGAGAAATAGTAAAAGCATGCCCTGGTTGCCCTGTCTCCCTCCCCATTCAACACTTGGGAGTTAACCCCCGAAGATTACAGTCCAATCAGTTTTGGCAAATGGATGTTACTCATTTTTCTGAATTTGGAAAAACCAAATGTATACACGTTTCTGTAGATACCTTCAGCGGCCTTATTTTTGCATCACCACATTCTGGAGAGGCTATCAAAGATGTCCTTTCTCATCTTGTTTCAGTGTTTTCCGTAATGGGTAAACCAATACATATTTAAAAAAAGATAATTGTCCTGCATATACCAGTGCCAAGTTTAAACAGTTTTGTGCTTCCTCGCAAATTTGTCATACTACTGGAATTCCATACAAGCCTCAGGCATTGTGGAACGTGCCCACCTTACCTAAAGACTTGGCTAACCCGCTTTAATGCTTCTGCACTTGTATTTACCACTCACAGGCATTGCCTTAACCATGCATTATTTGCCCTTATTTTTCTTTCCCTAGACAATGAAGGCCATTCGGCTGCAGACTGACACTGGCAATCCTCGTACAATTCTGTTCGCCCACCTGTTATGTGGCACAATCCCCTTACAAATAAATGGAAAGGCCCAGGTCCTGTCCTCATCTGTGGACGAGGCTCAGCTTGTGTTTTGGACCAAGAGCAAGCAGCCCCAAGATGGTTACCAGAACGCCTGGTTAAACAGGTTAATGGCTTACCTCAACACGGGGATGGAGGCCCTCACCCTTAGGACAAATTTTCCTCTTTTTCAGATGCAGCCAACAATCTGTGAGAGGATCCTACTTAAGGCACTTCTGCTGAACAGGATTGTACACGGAGGCTTTGGCCCTCCACCTTCCAACATCATGGAGTACCTTTTTGTCCCTCCCTGTGAATGCAAGGGAGGATCTTGGACTCAGGCTCCCACTAGTTTTACCCAGACTGCTGACTGCGTGACTAAGGTGGCTTACCTCCGGGCCGAGGTTGACCATAAACTCAGAGGAGTTCATCAGCCTAAATTGGTATGTGTTAACAAGCCAAAGATTATTCCCCCTAGTACAAGTAATGATCTCTAAAATTGTTCTGCAACTTGAACGCATACCCAAGCGATGCATGCCACTTGTTATGCGTCGGCCTCAATTTGTGTCAACAAGAAGGGAGAACAATTTTTTGAAGCCTCCCTAACTAAAACTCATGCAGCAGGAGGGACCACTATTCATTATACCCCCGTTCTTTTTGACCGGGGAGGAGAAGGCAAATACACCAAGCTACAGTCAGCTGGGTGCCAAGGCCCTGTTGGTAAACCCCCCTTCTGCCCCATTAAGGCACCTACAGGGGTCGCTGATGGTGGAGGATTACCTTATGCTGTCAAGCATCCTCAGATAATCAAACTTTTGAAACCCCAAATCCCTGAGCTCACATATCATCTCTTAATATAGCCAAAATGCCAGCTCCCCGGTTTAGATAACAATATATTAGATATTTTGGAAACTACCTTCTCCTTGCTTAATAATTCCAACCCCACCTTTGCTGGTGATTGCTGGCTCTCCATGACAACAGGGGCAATCATGCCTATGGCAGTTCCTATTAATTCTATCATAGACGATGATAATACATGCCAACCCAGATTTCCTTTTAAAGTACAGTCTATAGGCACTTTTACAATATGTCTTTTAGGCGCGATGCAAAATAATACCTATGATATTGATGTTGGAGTTCCTTCCTTTGGAAATTGCTCAACAGTACAAAACTATTCCTCACCCACCCCATCTCTTTGTCTCTCCAATGGCACAGTTTTTATGTGTGGAGGAAACTCGGCCTTCCTGAGGCTTCCATCGAATTGGACCGTTGGCTGTGTTCTTGCCTTATTACTCCCTGAAATAACTATTGTCCCAGGAGACAAAACTCTATGCATTCCTAGTCTAGACACCTCAGTCAAAAGACACAGGCGGGCAATACAGGCCTTACCACTCGTTGCCAGCCTTGGAATAACAGCTACTGTGGCCACAGGTACAGCTGGCTTAGGCATGGCTATACACTCTTAGCGTCGCCTGTCTCAACAACTTATAAATGATGTAAAAACTCTATCAGGAACCATTAAAGATTTGCAGGACCTAGTAGACTCCCTGGCAGAAGTGTTCCTTCAAAACAGAGAAGGCTTAGATTTACTGACAGCAAACCAGGGAGGTATTTGCTTGGCCTTAGGGGCACGATGCTGCTTTAATGCCAATAAATCAGTCATAGTATGCACTAAAATAAAGCAGCTTCAAGAAGATCTAGAAAAGAGACGAAGGGAACTTTTTTGAAAATCCCCTCTGGACTGGGTTTAATGGATTTCTACCCTACCTTCTTCCCCTATTAGGCCCTTTGTTGGGTTTACTTTTAATGGTGTCCATAGGACCCTGCATTATAAACAGGCTTGTACAATTTATTATAGAACAGATTAATATTTTGGCCTCTAAGCCCATACAGGTCCACTATCATCACCTGGAGATGGAAGACCATGCTGCCAACATTTAAAAGGATGTTCTACCCTTCTCACAGGCTTATTTCTTAAGTTTACATCCCCACAGATCTCTCTTTCTTACATTAAACTATAAGTAACAGCTCTGACCAACCATCTTCTGCCATTGCCATAAGGGTTCGTCCTCCATGGGCCCCTTCACTTGGGGGGGGGATGCACCCATGGAGTGAGGACGTTAGGCCATAATAACGGAGGATGCAGGATGGACTGCAGGAGGATGGATCCACGGATACCAAAACAGAAGACCTCTTAGTGACACGCTCTGGTGCATGGCAATCGGCATGCTTCCCTTTTAAAGCCGTCTCCTCCAAAAATATGCCAAGGCCACCACGAAATCTTGTAAACATGCTCTCTCGAATCAGGAGATATTCAAAGGCCTGCTAGAGAAACAGAGCCTCTATCACCCCCTAAAACATTGGCCGGTAAGGTATGGTCAAATATTTTATATAATAAAGGGGGAGAGGTCAGGGGCTAGAAGGAAGTTCTCCTTCAAAGTATAGCCTGACACTGAAAAGAAACAGCCCCCTGGGAGATATCCTGCCTGGGAGACATCCCACAGCCATCTATCTCCCTGAGACATCCTGCAGCCATCTGTCTTCCGGCAACATCCTGAGGTTATCTCACTTTCTGAAGACATCCAGCAACTGCTGATAAGAGAGCTTTCCCATCCACAGCATATAAATTTCCATGTGAGAACAATAAAAGTTTGCAGCATGATCAGAACTCCAGTCTTGCTGTAATCTCTCGTGTCTCTTGTCCCTTCATTCCTCCCCAACTAAGTTTCTTGCCCACGTTGATGTGTCCCGCCGGCCGGGACAACTGACACTAACCCATACCCTACTACACTCTGACAAGTAATCCTAATATGATGGAGAAAAATAACCCAAACAGAATAGAAATACAAGCAGTTCAGAGGAGGCATGGTGTATATTTGGACTTGCCTTTTGCATGATATACGGTAGGTGTTATAAATCTAGTTAACAACACCTACTATCTTCCTAAGCTCCTGTTTTCTTCCTGAATTCTGGCCACTCTCCAGAATAGGCTCATGGTTTTGTGTCCACGATATGTACGACCTCCAAGCTCTGTGACATGGCCATGTACTGGATAGCTGAAGGGAATGCGAGCATCTCAGAAAACTCAGATATCAGTGTGACCAGGAAAGTCTCAGTGGAGAAACCCTGCTTTGGGCCTTTTGCTAACCTATTTGCCTGTTGCCTTGAATGTCAGGAAGGTCTTTGCCTCAGGCCAGCCCTTTGTGAATCCTGAAGAAAACTGTTTTCAAATGGTAATAAATGGGCATCACCTGTGGCTCTTTGCTTAAATGCTTTGGAAAGGGATGTGTCTGAATCTGCCTCTTTGCCCTGTGTGAGGTAGTGGCTTAGATTCTCAGCACCAGTTGGATCTAAAGAAAAATCCAATGTGTGCATCCAAAACCAAAATGCAAAAAAGATCAGTCATGGTGTATGAAGTTTCTCACCTTCTTCTTTTAGGTTCCTGACCTCCATCAAGTGAGAATAGGGATCCTTTGGGACAAATGAGTTCTTTCATGCCCTGTAGAGATGATTGGGTTTTCTCATGACTCCAAATCACATGAAGAAACTATACCTGACAGTCAGTAGGCCTCAAATTGGAGAAGCAGAGCAGTATTAATGGCAGACCTATGTGATCAATCCTGGTTCACAGAAATGGTGTCCAGGCTACCCTGAGGTTAGGCAAATGAAGGGAAAGAGACCTTATTTTGGAAACTCTCTTTGGCTGTGCCATTCATGGAAACATCCAGCCAGAGGTTATGATGAATGTATATATGGAAGAAGATGAGGGCCTTGGTGGAGTGTTTTGGTTTTAATTGTGGTCATTTGTGTGGAGTTTGGAAGAGATGACTGGGTCCACCTGGGCTTGAACTCTGGTGTGATTCCCCTCAGAGACTGAGTTCAGTGACTGACCTCAGAGAAGTAATTGCTTTGGAAAGGGATGTGTCTTAATCAGCCTCTTGGCCCTGTGTGAGGCTGTGGCTTTGATTACCAGCACCGTATGGATCTAAAAATGATCCCATGTCTGCTTCCAAAACCAAAATGGCCAAAATTGCAGTCATTGTTGATGAAGTCTCTCGCCTTCCTTTGTAAGGTTCTGAAAGAATAAAAGAAATTGAAATTGAAACGTAAAGAAACAGGTTCTATAAAGTTTCCAGGGTGCAAGCAGAACCTGAAATTCCTGTGGCAGTTAAGACAATTCCCGGAACTACCCATTAGATGTGTGTTGAAATCTTCCCTGACCACCTAGTTACTTAACAACCTCTTCCCAAAAACCGTGCAGCTAAGCACATATACATCTCAGGGCTTCAACCAATCAGTTTAAATGTATACCCCTTCTCAGGGCTGACCAATCACCCCCTGCCTGAACTGTTCCCACCAATGAATGTGCAAATCATGTTTTAGAGTTGTTATTTGATTTTCCCACAGTATACGGTGATTTGCTAAAGGAAGCTAGGATGTATGTTAAGTCCCTTCCCTCTCTAAAGAATGTATATAAAAGCTGCTCATGTTGTTCTTGGGGCTCTTTGTTTTTTGCTCCTCTGAAGTGAGCTGTGAGCCCCAGCATGCTGGACCCCCAATAAACCCTATGCTGTTTCATGAGAAATTCTCTTGGTGTCTTTTCCTCCGACGTTCGGCCCACCTTTTCATCTGGAGGCCCTAGCTGAGAAATCCAGCAGTGACGAACAAAAGACCCCAATGGACTCCTTTCAGAGTAATTAAGGTGCCTCTTTCTGGTTTCGGGTTTCAGGTTAGGGCTTGGCAAAATGGCTGTCGGTGAAGAACATTAGCTCTCTGCGATGGTGGCTGACAGATGTGTCACAGAGTCACAGGCCACGTCCCTGGGGGAAACTCCAGAGGACTCGGGAAATTGAGGATTAGTAGATTCCTCAACTCGGTTATTTTTTGCTTCAGGATTCAGTTTTCCAGCCCATCAGGTTTTGCTGGCTACTCAGTTTTGTTCATTGTCAGGAACTCATGTTTAGTTTACTGTCTGTCTTTATTGTCTAACCCATCAGGTTTGGCCAGTTACTCAGTTCTAATCTTTTTCTTGGACTCATGTTAAACGTTTACTGTTTGTCTTTGTCTGTGTCACGTTTGTGTATTCACTGTCCCTGTTTGAGTAACTCCCATTATGGGACATTATGGGACAAAGCACTTCCATGCCTCTGTCCCTTAACCTTGATCATTGGACTGATGTTCGCTCAAGTACCAAGAATCTTTCTTTTTCAGTAAAATGCCGGATCTGGCAGACTCTCTGTGCTTCAGAATGGCCCATCCTAGGAGTCGGATGGCCCCGAGAAGAATCCTTCCACTTCCCTCTAATCCGAAAAGTCAGAGATATTGTCTTTCACCGGTGCCCCGAGAAGAATCCTTCCACTTCCCTCTAATCCGAAAAGTCAGAGATATTGTCTTTCACCGGGGCCACTTGGCCACCCAGATTAACAGCCATATACCCCTTCCCCCACGATCTTATCATTCCAACATTCTGCTCCTCCCCCTCTTCCCTCCATTCTGAGTCACAAGACTGGACACTCCTCTCTCTCCTTATCCTCTACCCTCGCTCCCCAACCCACAACATGTTCCAGATGATCCTCCCGCCGCTGACTCAGCCTCTCCGCCGCTAGAGGCAATTGGGCCAGACCCAAGCCCTCCAGAGGACTTCCCCGCAGCAGCAGCAGCCCCTGCTCCCCTGAAGGAAGCTGGGCCACCTAAAGGAACCCGCAGGAGATAAATAATATAAAACTCGGAAGCCCCTGTGATGCTCCCTCTCTGTCCCTACTTGCCCATGAACCGACCCAACTGGGACCCCAACACCTTTGAATGTAGGTAGCATCTGTCCACTTATCGCCGTTCTCTAATAGTGGGTCTCTGAGCGGCCGCCAGAGGGCCGACTAATTTGGCCAAGGTAAGAGAGATTATCCAAGGGCCTAATGAGTCTCCTTCTATGTTTCTGGAGAGAATTATGGAAGCGTATAGGAAATATATTCCTTTTGATCCTCAGGCAGAAGACCAAAAGCCATCTGTTGCAACGGCCTTTATCGAGCAGACTGCCCTAGATATTAAGAGAAAGTTACAACGTCTAGATGGATTATAAGATATGACCTTAAGAGATTTAGTCAGAGAAGCTGAGAAAGTATATTATAAGAGAGAAACTGAGGAGGAAAGGGAATAGAGGAGAGAGAAGGAAAGGGAACAAAAGAAGGAGGAAAGAAGCAAATGGCAGAGTAAAGCATTGCCTAAGGTTCTGGTCACAGCAGCAAATAGGCCAGAAGTTAAAAAGCAGGGATACATAAAGGCATACCTGGGCCCACGCCAAAGGCTGCCGTTGGCCTCAAATCAATGTGCCCACTGTAATAAAAAAGAACACTGGGCCAAAGAGTGCCCCCAAAAGAAGCAGCCACGCAAGCCCGCCGTGCTGACTCTAGAAGAGGACTAGGAAATTCAAGGCTCAGATCCCCTCCCCCAGCTCAGAGTAACATTTGAATTTGAGGGGAACACAGTGAACTTTGAAGTGATTACAGGAGCAGTATACTCAGCCCTTAAGACTTCACTGGCCCCCCTATCAATTAAATCGTCCCTAGTTCAAGGGGCTAATGGCAGTAGATATCAGGCTTGGACAACTAAGATGAATATGGACCTCGGAAAGGAAAAAGTCCACCACTCTTTCCTAGTAATACCAGAATGCCCGGCCCCATTGATGGGCAGGAATATGCTTACAAAACTCTGGACTAGAATAACCTTTAACCCTAATGGTCCCCAAGTGGGGGTTCTAAAGCCTGCAGTATTAACTCCCATAGTAACATCTTTGACTATGTCTGTAGAAGATGAACATCAACTCATCGCGCCCCCTAGCACTGATCAAACAGGCAAACTACCCCAGAAATGGATAAAAGATTATCCTAATGCCTGGGCAGAAACTGCTGGGTTAGGTCTAGCCATCAACAACCTCCAATAGTAGTAGAATTAAAAGCCTCTGCGTCTCCAATTAGTGTTAAACAATATCCTCTAAGCAAAGAAGCTAAGGATGGGATAAGGCCCCATATTCATAAATACCTGGGTCTTGGGGTCCTAAGGCCCTGTCAATCAGCCTGGAACACCCCCCAGTACCAGTAAGAAAGCCAGGAACTGGGGACTACCGTCCTGTTCAAGACCTAAGAGAGATAAACAACAGAGTGCAGGATATTCACCCCACAGTACCCAATCCATATAATTTGCTTAGCACTCTGAATCCGGAGCAGAAATGGTACACTGTGCTGGACTTAAAAGATGCTTACTTCTGCTCGCCTCTACATAAAGACTGTCAGTTGCTGTTAGCTTTAGAGTGGATAGACCCAGAACCTGGAACATCTGGCCAACTAACCTGGACTAGACTCCCACAGGGGTTCAAAAAATCCCCCATTCTCTTTGATGAAGCCCTCCACAGAGACATCAATGACTTCAAAACTGCACACCCCGAAGTCACCCTACTCCAATAGTGGATGATCTTCTACTGGCAGCCAACACCAAGGAGACCTGTGAGTCTGGGACCCAAGCACTATTATTCGAGCTTGCTCGGCTTGGATATATGGCTTCTGCCAAAAGGCCCAAACTTGTCAGCAAGAAGTAATCTTCCTGGGTTATTCTCTTAGGGGTTGCAAACGATGGCTCCCTGAGCCCAGAAAAAAACCGTTTTGCAGATACTGCCCCCATCTAATAAGAGAAAACTCAGAGAGTTTCTTGGGACTGCCAGCTTTTGCAGGTTATGGATTCCTGGGTTCGCATCTCTGGCTGCCCCTTTATACCCGCTGATAAAGGGGGATGCCCACTTCCAATGGACCCCTGAGCACCAACAAGCTTTTGATAATGTCAAAAAAAGGTGCTGCTATCTGCTCCGGCCTTAGCACTCCCAGATGTAGAAAACCCTTCACTCTCTATATCGAAGAAAAGAAAGGAATAGCACGGGGAGTGCTCACTCAGTCTTTGGGACCTTGGAAAAAGCCAGTAGCGTATTTATCCAAAAAACTGGACCCATTGGCTAGCGGGTGGCCCCATTGCTTAAGTGCTATAGCAGCAGCAGCCCTTCTAATAAAAGATGCTCATTAATTAACGTTGGGACAGAAGCTAACCATTATAGCCCCCCATGCCCTGGAGAGCATCATCTGTTAGCCTCCAGAGAGGTGGCAATCAAACTCCAGAATAAACCACTACCAGAGCCTCTTGCTTGACAAAGACAGAATAACGCTGGGACCCCCTGCTCCACTCAACCCAGCTACACTGCTGCCAGAAGAATCATCAGGACCCGTCACTCATGAGTGTCAACACATACTGGCAAGGAAACCAGTATACAACAAGACTTGAAGGATCAGCCACTGCCTCGCCCTGAAGCCGTATGGTTTACGGATGGCAGCAGCTTCCTCCAAGATGGTAAGCGGCGGGCTGGAGCAGCAGCAGTTAGCAAAACTGATTTAATCTGATACTCTGGTCTCCCAGAAGGGACATCAGTCCAAAAAGCAGAACTGATTGCCCTTATGAAAGCATTGGAACTAGCAACAGGGAAAAGGGCCACCATATAAACTGATAGCCACTATGCATTTGCCACTGTTCATATGCTCGGGACTATTTACCAACAATGCGGGCTATTAACCTCTGCCGGGAAAAAAATAAAAAATAAAGATGAGATCCTCCACCTTGGCTCAGCAGTGCAGGGCCATAAGGAACTAGCTATAGTGGACTGTCCCGGGCACCAGAAGAGAAACAACCCTGTGGCAGTTGGAAACAGAAGGGCAGATGAGGAAGCTTAATTGGCAGCCCTAAACGGAGTGACTCTGTTAACTTTTTCCACACCGGGGGGAACAAAAATCAGGAGACTTGGCTGCCCCGGAACATTCAGGCAACTTATCATCTGAGGAGACAGATACAGAAATCTGGGACCCTACAGAGCCAAGTTTACAATTTCAAAAAGCCCACCTTTATGTCAAAGACGTACACCAGCTCAACCACTTAGGCTCAAAGAAGTTATAGGCACTCTTAAAGGACCGAAGAAAGGACTTATTATTGACTGACTCAAAGAGGAAAAAAATAGCTGAGCAGGTGACTAGAGCTTTTCAAGTCTTCCAATTAGTTAATACTTTCCCATCCAAGATTCCTGCAGGGAAGCACATACGAGGAACCAGACCAGGACAATTCTGGGAAGTGGACTTTTCTGAAATTAAGCCAGCAAGGTATGGACTTAAATATCTCCTAGTCTTTGTAGATACTTTTTCAGGATGGGTCGAAGCCTTCCCCATGAAAAAAAAAACAGCTCAGATGGTGGTCAAAAAGATCCTAGAAGACAGTTTTCCAAGGTTCGGCCTGCCTAAGGTAATAGGGTCTGATAACGGACCGGCATCCGTGGCCCAGGTAAGTCAGGGATTTTCCAGGACCCTGGGGATTAATTGGAAGTTATATTGTGCTTATAGACCCCAGAGCTCAGGACAGGTAGAAACGATGAATAGAACCATCAAATAGACTTAACGAAATTAATCTTGGAGACCGGCATAAAAAATTGGACTATGCTCCTACCTCATGTACTTTTTCGTGCAAGAAATACCCCTCCGCCCCTTTGTGTAACCTCACACCTTATGAAATTCTCTACGGTGCCCCTCCTCCATTAAGGGACCTAACCCCAACTCTGAGATTAATGATTCCTTTCACACCCCCTTGCTAGACAGACTTAAAGCCCTTGAACAAACCCAGCACCCAGCGATACCTGTGGAAACAGTTGGCCACTGCTTATCATCCTGGAGACGAGGGAACTCCACATCGATATCAAGTGGGAGACTTCGTCTACATGAGACAGTATCGGTGTCGTCCCTGGAACCCTGCTGGAAAGGACCATACCAGGTGCTGCTTATAACACCTACAGTGGTGAAAGTGGATGGGATCACTTCCTGGATCCATGCCTCCCATCTCAATCCTGTGCCCTGTCCATACTCTGGCTGGAAACTGGAACAGACTGGTAACCCTCTCAAGTTGCATGTCTGTGGTGTGGGCAGGGCTATGGATTCTTCCCCTGACCACCAGCAGTCCTAATCCCCATCAGCCTGTTCAGCAACAATGGCAAGTTATAAATCCTACTGGGCAAGTAGTGTGGTCTATTTCACATACAGCCCCCTTATGGACTTGGTGGCCATCTCTCCACCCGGACATTTGTCAGCTTGTCATAGGCCTCTCTGACTGGGATCTCCCTGACATAGTGGACCCCACACAGATCCCACTAAAGCCCAAACCAGGGCAACATAGACCAACTTACCCCATGAATTATTGATGTCATCTCCCCAGCTCAGGTGTAAACTAGCCAGTCTTGTTTATTAAGTGTGCCCAGCTGATTTCTGAAGTCGCAAACAGGCCCAAACCTGTGGAGGACCCAGTGACTTTTATTGTAGATCTTGGGGTTGTGAACACACGGAAGCTACATTGTGAAACCCAAACTCCCCAGACAGTATGATTCGGTAGGATGAAATGACATCTGGATTGATCCCAATAAATTTGCCGCTATCCAAGTGGTGTCAAAAACTTGCTGTGGAAAAAATAGTCTATGTTACCCCCTCAATATAACTTTCACTTCCAAAGGAAGGGGCTACCTCAGAACAACATGGCCTATGGGAAATACTTGGGGAATGCGATTCTATATTAATGGCCCTGGTTATGACTTTGGTCTCTGGTTCACCATCCGGCTTAAAAAGGAAGAAAATCCCACAGCAATAGGGCCCAATCCCCTCAAGTCAGGAATTAAGCCTCCTAAACCTCCCATGCCTAGATCTACCAAAACCCCTCTACCATCTCATACTTCGCAGTTTCCGTCTTTGCCTACTTCCCCAGTCCAGAGTACAGCTGACTCCTCCCCCTGGGAACTAATTAAAGGAACCTTTATGGTACTGAACTCCACACAGTCAGAACTCCTTGCATTTCAGCCCAGGTATTTGACAGCTCTGTACATTATTGTGTAATGGTGCAGATACCCCCCAGGGTGCTCTATCATGATCCAGAATCCTTTGAAGGTCTACTAGGTGGACAAACAACCCGATTTTGCCGGGAGCCAGTGTCCCTGACTCTAGCCATCCTATTGGGGCTAGGAGCTGCTGCAGGAGTGGGTACAGGAACAGCTGATATGATCCATGGGTCACAACAAATGGCCTGATTAGAAAGAGCAATAAATCAAGACTTGAAGACGTTAGAGACCTCCATCACAGTTTTGCAGGAATCCTTAACCTCTCTCTCTAAAGTTGTTTTACAGAACAGGTGAGGATTAGACCTCCATTTAATAAGGGAGGGGGGCCTCTGTGCTGTACTGAGAGAAAAATGCTGTTTTTATGCTGACCATACTGGAGTTGTAAAATAATCCATGAGTAAATTGAGAAAATGCCTTGAAGAGCACCAGAGAGAAATGGAGATTCAACAAGTGTGGTTTGAGTCATGGTTTACCTTGTCCCCCTGGTTAACTACACTCCTATCAGCCTTAGCTGGACCCGTGATCATGTTTATGGTGTTGATAACTGTGGGACCTTGTTTGCTTAACCTCATAGTTTCCTTTCTCCAGGCTCAGATTGGGCAGGTAAAACTCATGGTAATCAGACAGAAATACACTTCACTGGCAGAAATAGAATGTGAGACCCCACAAAAATTATGATTCATTACTTTTAAAATTAAAAGTAGGCATAAAAAGGAGAAATGAAAGAATTAAAGAAATTAAAATTGAAACGTAAAGAAACAGGTTTTGTAAAGTTTACAAGCTGTGCTCAGAACCTGAAATTCCTGTGTCAGTGAAGAGAATTCCCGGAACTGCCCATTAGATGTGTTGAAATCTTTCCTGACCACCTAGTTACTTAACAACCCCTTCCCAGAAACCGTGCATCTCAGCACGTATACATCTCAGGGCTTCAACCAATCAGTTTAAATGTATACCCCTTCTCAGGGCTGACCAATCACCCCCTGCCCGAACTGTTCCCGCCAATGAATGTGCTAATCATGTTTTAGAGTTGTTATTTGACTTTCCCACAGTATATGATATTTGCTAAAGGAGGCTATGATGTCCCTGCACTCTCTAAAGATTGTATATAATCTCTTCTCAAGTTGTTCTCGGGGCTCTTTGTTCTTTCCTCCTCTGAAGTGAGCTTTGAGCCCCAGCATGCTGGACCCCCAATAAACCATTTGCTGTGGCATGAGACAATAGGTGCTTGGGTTTTCTCATGTCTCCAAATCACATAAAGAATCTATACCTGACAGTCAGTAAGCCTCAAATTGGAGAAGCAGTGCAGTATTAGCGGCAGGGCTATTTGATCACTCCTGATTCAAAGGAAGGGTGTTCAGGCCACCCAATGCCCTTCTGGACTTCAAATATTACCTAGATTTCTGTTTTCCTACTTATATTTCACCAGTATATTCTTGTAAATATCGCAGGTTCCCAATACCATAATTCATCCTGCAGAATGATTCCTAAACCAAATCGAACCTGTTATTACCCTTAACCATGCAATATTTCCTCAATATAACTTAACAGAAGAACAAGGATATTGTTGGTCTTACAATACAGGAATGTAGGGGATCTTCCTCCTGCTGAGAACCTCAAAGTTCCGTGCAGAAATGATCCCTGAAGAAGATGTAGACACCTATGAAAGACCTGAGAGAGCAAAAGTCAACTTCCATGTAAAACAACCTGGTCAAAATGAAGGGATGTGTCTGAAAGCCTCTCTCTTCTTAATGTAGATTAAATCGACCAAACCAGGCCTGTGTGGAGAGCTGTTCCCGGGTGCCTATGGTTGATATACCATTCTATCTTGTGAAAGTGTCACAGGAAGTATGGGCAGCCTCCATCTCATGGGACCCTTGGAAGCAACTGTTAGGAAAAAGTGGTTGCCCACCCAGTGACCTCATTCAGTTCGTGAAGGAAGTGACCTATCACACTTCCTTGGTGATGGAACTCTCTGAACTCGGGATCCAGGAAGCCAGGCACCCAGAGCCAGTCCCAGTCCCAGTCCCAGTGGTCTCATTTGTTTGGATTTACCAAGGACAGAGTCAGTCTTTCTTAGTACCTACTGAAGTGAGAATGGCCAAATGCCAGGAGAGCTCTGAAGAGGGGCCTTTTCTGAGAAAGCAGGTAGTGGCTCAACCATGGCTCCTGACAACTTCACAGAGTTGGCAAAGAAGTCCAGGTCTGAGATAGGACAGGCCATTTTGGTGGAACATAGTATGGCCCACCAGTCAGAGGACACTCAGGATACTCACAGACATACTTGGGGGAAGGAGATTCCGTTGTGTGTGTCTGTGTGAGTTTGTGGTTTTGTCTCATGTTCTGAGAATAGGTAGGAAAAGCGGTTTGTTTGTTTAGACTGGAATGTTTCTAGAAAGTCGTTTGACAATGCGAGTGTTTCTATGTCTGTGTATCCTACTGAATCCGTTTTTGTAGACATTTGAAAAGAGAATTCATCAATGGTTGTGTCCTGTCTAGTAGAAAGCTTCCCAGCATTCATCTTGCCAAATTAAAGAATAAAGAGCTGCTTGCCTTATGGATGGGCAACACCTATTATCTTCTTAAGTTCCTCTTTTCTTCCTGAATAGTGGCCACTCTCCAGAATAGCCTCATGGTATTATTTCCAAGATATGTACCACCTCCAAGCTCTGTGACATGATCATGTACTGGATAGCTGAAGGGTATGAGAGCATCTCAGAAAACTCAGATATCAGTGCGACCAGTAAAGTCTCAGTGGAGAAATACTACTTTGGACTTTTGCTTACCTATTGTTCTGTTGTCCTGAATGTCAGGAACGTGTTTGCCTCAGGCCACCCCTGTGTGAAACCTGAATAAATCAGTTTTCAAATGGAAAAGGATGGGCGTCACCTGTGGCTCTTTGCTTAATTGCTTTGGAATGGATGTGGCTGAATCAGCCTCTTTGCCCTCTGTGAGGCAGTGGCTTAGATTCTCAGCACCTGATGGATCTAAAGAAAGTTTCCAAGTGTGCATCCAAAACCAAAATGGCCAAAAGAGCAGTCATTGTGGATGAAGTCTCTCGCCTTCCTCTGTAAGCTTCCTGACCTCCATCAAGTGAGAATAATGATCCGTTGGGTCAAACCAGTTCTTCAAAGCTCTGCAGAGGCTAGCCAATAGGTGCTTGGGTTTTCTCAGGACACCAATTCACATAAATAATCTATACCAGTCAGTTGGCCTCAAACTGGAGAAGCAGAGCAGTATTAAAGAAGGGCTATTTGATCACTCTTGGTTCACAGGAATGGTGTCTAGTCCACTCTGACTTTAAGCAAATGAGGGGCAAGGGAGCTTATTTTGGACACTGTCTTGGGCTGCGCCCGTCATGGAAACCTCTAGCTAGAGGTTATTCAGAGTGTCTATGTTGAAGAAGATGAGGGCCATGTGGGAGTTTTTTGGTTTTAATTGTGGTCAATTGTTGGTGGTTAGAAGAGAATCCTGGGTCCACCTGGGCTGGAATTCTGGTGCGATTCCCCTTAAAGACTGAGTTCTGGAACTGACCTCAGAGAAGTATTGCCATTAATTGTGTTGGGATTTTAGGCGGCCATGCATGAGAGTCGCCATTGGAAACTGAGATCTAAGCCTGGGGTGGCTATTCACCAAGCACTGTCAATCTCAGCCAGGACATCACATGATTTTATTCTGAAAGACTTGGCAGCCATTGTTGACAGTCAAAACACACATGGACCTCACATTGTAGACCTCAATGGGCCTGGCTTCATGTGGCCTTTTGGCCACTCTTTGGGAAGACTTGCCTCTGAAAATTCTCCAGAGTTTTCCTTGAAATGTGCTTCCTAATAATTTAATGGTTCCTGAATGAATTGAAACCCACAGTTTCTCCAACTTCATCCTTGAAAAATGTCTAGATAAATACCATGAAATTTTTGAAATTTCCATGACCAGGTGGCTCTGGAGAACCTTTGGATGTCCTGTTGCTGATCAAGAGTGTACCAGACAGTGCCTTCCTTGACTGGGTTTCATGAAAATGGTGTAGAAAAGAGCTGCCAGTATGGTGGAGCCTGCTGAGTAGTGGGCCCAGAGCTGTGGTGTGCAGTTGTGTGATAAAACATCTGTGGTGGGGTCATGTGGATATTACTTTGGCTTCCAAATGCTTGTGACTGACATGGTGCAGCCAGCATACCTTTGTATATTAAGCCATCTTGTTAGATGGAGAGTTTTCAGGGCAATGTTCAGAATCAAGTTGCTACGGTCAAGGGGGCAAGCAATGTGGCGTAGAAGCCTGGTTGGTGCATTCTCCTGCAGACCCTTACACACCACACGTGACAGAACTCCCTCCAGCACTGTGTCCCAGTGGAACTCCTTGTATTTTGTGAAGCAAATACCAAACTCCCAGTGCAGCAACAAGAAACACAACAAAATTGGAGAATGACCAAATGGCTTCACAGTCTACACGGAAAGATTCTTAGACCCCAGTGGCCACAGTAAACCCACAAAGAGAGAATTCAGCACTGCTACCTCATGTTCATTGGAAAATAAGAAACCATGTCCTCCATGTAACAGATGCATACACAGCTTTGATGGTCTCACTACAAAGGAAGCTAAAGCTCCTGAAAACAACATATATTTCAAGTGTACAACCTCAAAGACAGTTTCCCAGATGTCTTGAGGCCTGCACACTTCCATGTTTGTGGAGATTTTACAGTCTCCATTACTTTTGGAAACTCCTCTACCACCTCCAGTGTTGTGAATTCTAGAGCATTTTCCATTCCAGATATGTATTCCTAGATTTTCTAACTCTTCTCCTCTAATTGTATCTTACTTGGGGCTAAGGTAATGTCAAGGCATTGTTCTGGATGAGAGTGGGAAGATTTTTTTGTAGCACATATTTGCATACACATTGGATTCATTTTCCAATTATTCATTCAAAATACTGAATCCCTCATAGTAACCCACTCCCTACTAGACTCTGACTACAAATCCTATTATGATGGATAAAAATAGACCAAACCAAATTGAAATACAAGTAGTTCAGAGGATGCAAGGTTAACATTTGGACGTTCCTTTTGCATTATATATAGTAGGAGTTTTAAATCTAGTCATTTTTTTGTTGAAACACTTCTCCATGTGTTTTTAAAGTTAACAAATATGTGAATTCATGTCTCCATTTCTCTGTATCCTATTCAGCACATACATTTTTATATGCACATATAGAATCCTACCTGGTACCACACGTACATTCTTGTGAGGTGGCTCACTTGGCAGATACAAACTGTGAGAAGAGATCACTCCTGTTAAACACTGTTGAAACTGAAAATTCAACCTATGAGTGAGTATCCTAGCTGAACAACATTATACATAAATTCATGTTCAGTAAAATGAATATTTTTAGATCTGTGGATGATATATATTTCATGGTGAATTTCATTTGGCTTGTATATTAATACTTTTTAATTTCTGTGTGTGTATTTTAATATATATATATATATATATATATATATATATATATATATATATATATACACTCTCCAGAATTTTCAAAATATGAAATAAATGTATCTTATTATGTACTAACTAAATTCATTAATATTTAAGTGCGTATTTATAATCAACTTTTCATAAGATTATTCTAAGACATATTCATCCTCCTGAAATACGTATTTGTTTCCTAGTACTGAAAACTAAGTTAAGTGAATTGTGCATACATATCCTAATATTTTTACACTAATTGACCCAGGTTAATATAAATGCAAGTAGATTTCTATAGGACATGATGTGTATTTTGACGTTCATTTTTTTTCAACACTTGTACATTACTATTTCCTCAGTTAATGCACATCATAAGATATATATTTCATCCACAAGTTCACAAATTTAAAGGCTTTTGTTTCACTTTCAATCACTTCCTGCTTCAGAACACATGTATTCCTCCAGGTTACATGACTGGTCTTTTCATGAGACTTCTTTCCAAACACATTATTTTCGATTTCCACAATTACTTTTGAAGCAAAACTCACACATTCTTCATGATAAACCATAACCCTAATATTACCATTAGATGTATAACTGGTTTGAATGAATGGATATATATCAATATAAGGTTTCCTGTATATTTTCAGATATCAATTTGAACCATTATTTAAGTTGGAACCAGTTATATTATTTATTCACAGTATGGTCTATTCATGCATTATTTCTATATTCATAGACACAGTGTACACCTATTTGTATTCAAAATACTAATTTACACGTCTTCAAAATACTGTTCCTAGAAATGGTGAAAGAAATACTCATGTCACCTGATCTACATATACATTTTATCACAGTAATATTCTGGAAACAAAAAGCAAATGTCACACTTATGATTTTACTAAAGCCTAAATGGAAATTGAACATGGATTACTAAAATCATCCATGTCCAGTTTGCCTATTGCTCTCAAATGTGGATCCTATTGGTGACTACATATTTGTTTCTTCCTAAGATTATATATTCAACCTCAAACCTATTGAAAATGTCTAATCCTATTACTCACCTTATACTTTGCCTGATTTCCTAATGTCTCTATTGATATATATTTTCCCCAGTTCATCATTGTGACTGCCTCTTAACATGTGCTGATATTTACATTCACTCTCTACATGAAACCCTATTGCTAAAGACCATTTTGTCCAAATCCTATACTCACTCATCTTTCTAAAACTACCGTCTATCTTTCTAATCCTACCGACTATCCCTTTTTGACTGCATGTTCTCTTCGACATTCAATCATCCAAGGTACAATATCCTATACCATTGTATATTGATTTATCTGAGACATCTGTGCAGAAATTAATTCAAAGCTAAGTATCCCAATCAAGGGCCCAATGCCCTTCTGGGCATCAAATCTTACCTAGATTTCTGTTTTCATACCTATATTTCAACTGTATATTTTGTAAATATCACATGTTCCCATAACCATTATTCATCCTCCAGAATTATTCCTAACCCAATCGAACATGTTGTTAACCCTAACCATACACTGTTCCCTCAATCTAACTTTACAGAAGATCAGGGAGAGAGTTGGTCTTCCAATACTGGATTGTAGGGTATCTTCCACCTGATGAGAACCTCAAAGGTCCATGCAGAAATGATACATGGAGAAGAAGGCAGCTATGAAGGACCTGAGAGAGCAAAAGTCATTTTCAATGTTAAGCAACCGGGTCAGGATGAAGAGATGTACCTGAATCAGCCTTTCTCTTCTTAATATAGAGAAGATGGACCAAACCAGGCCTGTGAGAAGAGCTGTTCCCGGGTGCCTATTGTTGATATACCATTCTAACTTGTGAAACTGTCACAGAAAGTAGGGGCAGTCTCCATCTCCTGGGACCCTTAGAAGCAAATATCAGTACACACTTCCTTGGTGATGGAACACTCTGAACTTGGGATCCAGGAAGCCAGGCACCCAGAGTAAGTCCCAGTCCCAGTCCCAGTGGTCTCAATTGTTTGGATTTACCAAGGACAGAGTCAGTCTTTGTTGGTACCTACTGAAGTGATAATGGCCAAATGCCAGGAGACCTCTGAAGAGGAGCCTTTTCTGAGAAAGCAGGTAGTGGCTCAACCATGGCTCCTGACAACTTCACAGAGTTGGCGAAGGAGACCAGATCTGAGACAGAACAGGCCATTTTGGGGGAACATAGTATGGCCCACCAGTCAGAGGACACTCAAGATATTCACCAACATACTTGGGGGAAGGAGGTGCCGTTGTGGGTGTTGGTGTGAGTTTGTGGTTTTGTCTCTTTTCTGAGAATAGGTAGGAAAGACTGTTTGTTTGTTTGGACTGGAATGTTTCTAGAAAGTCGTTTGACAACACGAGTGTTTCTATATCTGTGCATTCCACTGTATCTCTGGTTGTAGACATTTGAAAAGCGAATGTATCAATGGTTGTGTCCTGTCTAGTAGAAAGCTTCCCAACATTCATACTGCACAATTTAAGAATGGAGAGAGGCTTGCCTTATGGATGGGCAACACCTACTATCTTCCTAAGTTCTTGTTTTCTTCCTGAATACTGGCCACTCTCCAGAATAGCCTCATGGTTTGGTTTCCAAGATATGTACCACCTCCAAGCTCTGTGACATGGCCATGTACTGGATAGCTGAAGAGAATAGAAGCATCTCAGAAAACTCACATATCAGTGTGACCATTAAAGTCTCAGTGGAAAAACACTGTGCTGGGCCTTTTGCTTACCTATTGTTCTGTTTTCCTAAATGTCAGGAAGATCTTTGCCTCAGGAAAACCCTTTGTGAAGCCAGAAAAAAAGAGTTTTCAAATGGAAATGAATGGGCATCACCTGTGGCTCTTTGCTTAATTGCTTTGGAAAGAGATGTGGCTGAATCAGCCTCTTTGCCCTGTGTGAGGCAGTGGCTTAGATTCTCAGCACCTGATGGATCTAAAGAAAGTTTCCAAGTGTGCATGCAAAACGAAAATGGCCAAAAGAGCAGTCATTGTGGATGAAGTCTCTCGCCTTCCTCTGTAAGCTTCCTGACCTACATCACGTGAGAATAGGGATCCTTTGTGTCAAATCAGTTCTTCAAAGCCCTACAGAGGCTAGCACATAAGGGCTTGTGTTTTCTCATGACACCAATTCACATAAAGAATATATACCAGACAGTCAGTAGGCCTCAAATTAGAGAAGCAGAGCAGTATTAAGAGCAGGACTATTTGATCACTATTGATTCACAGGAAGGGAGTCCAAGCCACCCTGACTTTAGGCAAATGAGGGGCAAGGGAGTTCATTTGGAAAACTGTCTTGGGCTGTGCCCCTCATGGAAACCTCCAGCCAGAGGTTATGAAGAGTGTCTATGTGGAAGAAGATGAGGGTCATTTGGGAGTGTTTTGGTTTTAATTGTGGTCATTTGTTTGGTGGTTGGAAGAGATGCCTAGGTCCACCTGGGCTTGAACTCTGGTGTGATTCCCCTTACAGATTGAGTTCAGGAACTGACCTCAGAGAAGTATTGCCATGAATTGTGTTGGGATTTTAGGAGACCACGCATGAGAGTTGCCTTTGGAAACTGAGATCAATGCCCAGGGTGGCTTTCCACAGAGCATTGTCAATCTCTGCCAGGGCATCACATTATTTTATACTGAAAGACTTGGCAGCTATCGTTGACAGTCAAAACACACATGGGCCTCACATTGTAGACCTCAATGGGCCTGGCTTCATGTGTCTTTTTGGCCACTCTTTGGGAAGCCTTGCCTCTGAGAATTCTCCAGAGTTTCCTTGAAATGTGCTTCCTCAAACATTAATGGTTCCTGAATGAATTGAAACCCACAATTTCTCCAACTTCATCCTTGAAAAATGGCTAGATAAATACCATGAAATTTTTGAAATTTTCATGACCAGGTGGCACTGGAGAACCTTTCAATGTCCTCTTGCTGACGAAGTGTGTACCAGACAGTGCCTTGATTGACTAGGTTTCATGAAAATGATGTAGAACAGAGATACCAGTATGTTGTAGCCTGCTGAGTAGTGGGCCCAGAGCTGTGGTGTGCAGGTGTGTGATAAAACATCTGTGGTCGGGCCATGTGTATCTGCCATTGACTTCCAAATGGCTTGTGGCTGACATTGTGCAGCCAGGAATCACTTATATGTCTGATAACTCTCCATATAAGGCATCTTGTTATATGGAGATGTTTCAGGACAATGTTCGGAATCAGGTGCAATGGTCAAGGGGACAAGCTATGTGGGATAGAAGCCTGGTTGATGCATTCTCCTGCAGACCCTGACCCATCTCATGTGAAATAACTCCCTCCAGCACTGTGTCCCAGCTGAATTCCTTGTATTTTGTGAAGCAAATAACAAAGTCCCAGTGCAGCAGCAAGAAACACCACGAAAAGTGGAGGATGACCAAATTGCTTCACAGTCCACACGGGGAGTCACTTAGCCTTCAGTGGCGACAGTTTACCTACAAAGAGTGAATTCAGCACTGCTGCCTCATGTCCTTTGAAAAACAAGAAACCATGTCCTCCAGGTCACATAGATGCAGATCCAGCTTTGATGGTCTCATTAGAAAGAAAGCTAAAGCTCCTGACAACAACATATATGTCAAGTGCCCATCGTCAGAGGCAGTTTTTAAGGAAGTCTTCAGGCTGGCAGAGCTCCATGTTTGATAGCATTTACCTGTTAGACCAGGATGCAAGAAAAGACCACTGACTCCAATTAAAATCAAGTTAAAGCAAGCTTATATTTTCCACTGCCCAGGTGGCCTCTCCCTCCCAAAACAGTGGGAACAAGACAGCCACCCAAATTTCCTACAGCCCAGGTTTATAACCCAGAATTTTACACTACAGGGGGGTTAAAATATCAGAACTCTGACAAGCATCAAACTAATCGTAGTATATATATATATATATATATATATATATATATATATATATATATATATATATATATATATATTTGCTGGCCCCAACATCAGAATTTATGAAGACCATTAGAGCCTCAGAGAGGGTCATTGTCTGGCCAGGGAAGGCCAGTATTTATGAGGTGTCAATAAAGTTTCATAGAGGGCTGTTCCTGGTCAAATAGCCAGGCATGGGTGAGTTCAAGGCCACGGGCAGGCATTGCAAGCAGGTTCAGAATTTGGTGTAATTTTTAGTTAAGCCAAAATTTTCTTTTCATGGGTTTGTGGCAAGATGGATCCCAATTTTAATAAAAGATCAGGTTGGGTCTATCATTCCCCCCTTTTCTAATGTGTCCCTTTCAAATCTTTGATAGGGTAGGGGAAGAGCACTGAGGGAATTTTAATACCTCACGTAACAGTCTCCATATTTTTTGAACTCACACAAAACCAGTCTCCCTGATTTTACCTGACTTAATTAATTACTTAAAATGAAAGTCTATTTATTTTTGGCTCCATTGTTGTAAGAAGAGTGGTGTCACTCATTTTGGCTTCTTCTGAGCTGAGAGAGGGTGACATGAGGGGGCACAGCATGAGGGACATGAGTTGCCTTTTAGAAGTCAGTTCGGTTTGAAGTCTGGTTGTGGTAAACCAGTTTGTAAAGTCATCTGGGGATGGGTTCTTCTATGAGAGAAACAAAAACCATGAGTACTGAATAAATGTTGCAGCAGCTGAAACAAGTCACTGTATAGATGTACCCTCATCTGTCTTCAATATCCCCAGTTATCAGGACTTTCAACTTAATATTTAACTTTTAGTGTCACAGTTGTCCCACCCCATAAGATACAGTTTAATAATTTAATGTCATCTGATCTTGCAAATTCCTTTTACTAGTATGACCTCTGTGTGTAATAGAGAAACCTTTAATTCTGTTAGTCAGGGCTGGATAATCATACTAGCAAACACCAAGCCTACCTGTGTAGGTTAGGAATATCTGTAGGCCTTAAACAAAAAACTTCTGCCTCTGGTAGCTCCTCTTGATAGTCTCTTTTTATTCTCATCAGGCATTCCTCTCTGAGAATCCTTCTTTGTAGCCTCCAGTCTTACTTATTTTGGGAGGCTACCATAAAGTGTATACGTGAAAATATTTTCATTACTATAATTATTTAAAATGCCCAGGAATGGCTGTATTTTGGGTTTATCTGTCTTTGCTAAGAGTTTAAGATGAAGCAGTAAAACTGACTTTTGTTTCTATCTATTGTTAACAGTCAGCTGAGATTTTATGGGAGTCATTTCTGGGGAAACTTGAGAGCAGCTTCTCACTTCTGCTAGTGCCATTTGCGCTAGGTGATTCCAGGTCTTGCTTGACCATGTGGCTTCTCTCAGAAGCATCAGGAATATCTCCCTTCTCTGATGACTCTCTTCTTCGTAGAAAATGCACTGATTGGCTTTCTGTTCTCCAGTGGCCTCATTAATCTTCCTGATCAGGAGTTTATGTGGCTGAGAGTTGCAAAGTTCTTTAGAGAAGTCTCCTGTTCCCTGGATACAAACTGACTCAGAGGGCAAGAGCCAAAATTTGTTTTATTGTCCCTTTTCATTTAAATTAAATTTTAAATCCTAATCTTAAACATCCAGCAAATAAATTTTAACAGCCTTATATTAAGAGTACTGTGCTTTAATGTCTATAATTTAAAATTATTTATCTTTTTATTATTTGGGATCTGTATTTTTCTGTCTTGTAGGTGATGCCTTATTATCTTAAATTAACCAATGTTGTGTTCAAAAGCAACTCTTTTGTAAAACACTAACAGGGAATCTTTAGTTAACTTATAAGGAAATTACAAAATAAAATTAACAAGAGTAAAAATACATAGTTCGTGTAATAGCTACCCTGAATTTTTGGCTGAGTTATAAATTATATCCCCTTTTTGAGATCCTAGTAATCTTGACAGAAAAAGAAAACTTCTGAACATAACTTTAAATTAAATAACATCTGACCTAATGCTTTCGTAGTTATTCTCACATGTTGTAAGATGAGACACAGAGCCTTATCTCAGGTAAGGCAGGGCTCTATAAAAATCTTAAGTCTTTTAGTTCTAAAGATGATCTTTTTTTTTTTAAATATCATCTTACACAGTTTACATAAATTGTTTGAGGTCACATGAACATTAGCTAACACCATATGATATCAAATTTAAAACATGAATTAAAGAAAGGCTGAAAGTTTTTAACCTTTACATAGATTAAGCGCTCATTAACTTAAAAATATATTTAAATTTTTCCCCAATGTAAAAAGTAACATAAAACTTTACATATCTTATTGATAACAAGTAAATAAATCCCCAATATATATATTTTTTTTTACCATACAACTTCAGAACACCAGCTTGATGTAATGCTCTTTTAAAGTTTCTACCTTACAGACTTGTATACCTGGAAGATATGAGCACATTAATAGCATCACAATGACATTGATGTTTTTACATTAACCAAATTTAGCTTTTAAAGAAATTCCAGTACAGTGCTCTAAAATAACAGTTCTTATTTAATCAGTTGTTTAATTTTTATGGTTGCTTGCTCTAGTAAAATAAAAATAAACACAATGTTATGGGTAAACTTTTGTTTTCAGAAATTTGTGTCGCTTTATCACATGACTGATTTTTACAATCTTATACAGACTTTAGAACAAACTTATACAGACCTTACTAAATCAATCAGATATCTAACAAAAGTACTCATGAATGAGTAATCCCATATCAAATTTACTTCACTTATTTATCAAAATATTAGAGAAATGTATTGAACAGTGTAAACCATTTTTTGTTAAAGGAAAAGTCCTAGAACCAAGGCATATTAGACATTTTATAGACATTAATATTTTATTAGATTTTTGAGCAGCTAGAAAAACTTGTAAGCTTAAATTTAAAGACATTTATTGTTATTTGTTTATCCAAATTTAAAGTGAACCATTTAACTCACGTGAATTAAAGATCTTCGAATCCACTTTTTAAAATTTGTTTTTATGAGTGCTTTTTTTTAATGATCGCTCCTTATATATGTTAATTTGTATATCATATATATGATATAGGAACATATGGATATATGGAAATACAACACATAACAAAAGTGTGCACAAATAATAATAGTAAGGCCTTGTAGCTTTTCACAGGTGAAATCTCCATTGCAATGTTTCAGAACTCCACTGTTGGTCAAAGATAGAACTGATGAGAAAAATATTAACCTAGTTCTCTAGGATCAAAATAATGAGCTCAAAAAAAATACAGAATCTAAGGAAAAAAAATGAGAGTCCTAGAAAAAATGACTGGACAGTAATTAGTAAATACCATAAGATTTACCTTTTTTTTCCCACTTAGACATCAGATCAGTCTCCTACTGAGCTTGCAGGCTTCTTTCATTTACATTTCAACATAAGTCCTGGCTGAGTTCTGGAAGGAGCTGGACAAAACTGCTATTCTGAGCGGACACCTCAGGCCTAAGGCACTTTAACCATAATTTTCAGGTGAGGATGTTGAAAATTATGATACAATTTTAAGATACAATTCAAAATTTTATACCTTAACATCTTGTTTTGTCAACAGATACCATACTATGATTTACTATCCTTGTCCAAATTAATGCACTGACACACTGTGACATTTTCCCAGGCTACCCAATTAAAAATTGGTGAAAAAAAGACTAAATGATTGGGAAGTTACTTGCCAACTTGGAAGTAGAATTCTTTAGTTTTCCATTTTAAGTATTTAAGTTCTCTGGCATGAATTATCTGAAATCATAAACTAAAAAATTACCTAAACCCGACTTTTAACTGCAAGATTGAGCAATGCTACAAAAACCCATCCAGATACCATATTGTTACAATAAAACATCATCATTTAGACACACATTCAGCTAAGATCATTCCCAAGAAACAATTTATAATATCAACACATTATTGCACATGTCTTAAATGGCCAGAAACAAAGACAAAAGACAGACAGAAAGGAGCTCCAGACTATGGCTGACAGGACAGATGCCTTTAAAACAGCAGATAAGATAAAAATCTCCTACACCAGTGGCATGATAGATGTCCCCACAAGGGCATCAGATGTTTTCACAGAGGGGCAACCTGAAATGTAATATCAAAGATCTCCATGGTGACTTTACTGCATTTAGTGTCTCCTTTTTCTTCTTCTCTTTTTTAAGAAAACAGAGGTGGCATAATACTTACAGTGCAGGGAAGGAAGGAGGGAATTTACTGAAGCAACAGGACTTCGGCAGCTGCTGGGAGTCCCTCAGTCCCGTCTTTTACTTACAGGATTAGCTCCTCTGGTTTGGTTCCACCCCAAGCATGCTGAATCTCCTAACATTTCAGTAGTCAGCTCTCAAAAATTCCGGGGTCGGGGGGGTATCAAAATTCGTAACTTAAATTTCGGTTCTGGACCTTGAAGCCAATTAATACCAATTTAATATAAGGACAGGGTTTGAGAAAAAGTAAAAGGGAGGTTTACTGCTTTGCTAACAAACGATAAAAACAGGGGACTCTGTCCAAAGTTGTGACTCTCTTGATCTGGAGGGACAAGGGGTTTTAAAGGAGCTTCACTTGTTAACCTGGGAGATACTCAGTTATTAGGTCTCCAGCAGGCATTGCCCTCTGCAGTGGGTGTGCTCCACACAGCCAGCTAGGGGCTTCTCTCATCCTGCTTAACAAAGGCGGGGATAGTGCATCACATTTCTTTAAAACACAGTCCAAAGGGGTGACAGGCTTACATGCTTTATTACCCATTTTCACGTCCAATATCCTTAAGTTTTTACCACAGAAATCACACAACAAAACGCACAAATCAAACAAATAAAAAACATTTAGAACACAGAACAAAACACAAAAAAAAACAGAAACTCGGCGAATAAACAGAAAACCAGAGGAGCAATGCAGCGTCTTGCTAAAGCTCCGGGGTAGGAGCTCCTGCGTGCCAGTCGGCACCTCTCTACACTTTCAGAGGTATTCCCTACAGAAAAGAACAGAGGAAAGAAGGATTCCTATTACTGTCCCGGACAGGAGTATATGTGAGCCTTCCCAGGCCACCTCTCTGTCATCAGAAGAGTACTCCCTTAACCGGATATCAGATGTTATAAAGGCGCCTCTTACCTATGAAGGCCTCCTCCACCAGGTGCTTGATAATAGTTTTAGTGCGATGGTTCACTGCAGTGATCCACGGACTGAAGGCTCATTCCAAGGCCTTGGAACTTGGCTCTCCAGCCTGGAGTCCTGGAGGATAGGCAAGCTTCAGAATTTCCAGCAGTCTGGCTTTGTGATCTGGTCGGGTCATGTTGCTGGGGAACTCCAAAATGTTAGTCCAGGACACAAGAAAAGACCACTGACTCCAATTAAAATAAAATTAAGGCAAGCTTAATATTTCAAACAGCCAGGCTGCCTCTCCCTCTCAAAATGGCGGGAACAAGACAGCAACCCCACCTTTCCTACAGCCCAGCTTTATAGCCCAGAAAGTTAGACAAAAGGGGGGTTACAGAAAACAGAACTTTGACAAGCATCACACTAATTGTAGTTTACATTTGTTTTTTCTGGCCCCAGCATCAGAAATTATGAGGACCATTAGAGCCTCAGAGAGGGTCATTGTCTGGCCAGGGAGGGCGAATATTTATGAGGTGTCATTAAAGTTTCAGAGAGGGCTGTTATCAGGTCAGAGAGCCAGGCATGGGTGAGTTCAAAACATGGTCAGGCATTCAAAGCAGGTTCAGAATTTGCAGTAATTTATAGTAAAGCAAAAATTATCTTTTCATGGCTTTGTGGCAAGATGACTCACAATTTTAATGAAAGATCATGTTGGGTGATCAACCCTGTCCCCTACTTTTGGAAAATCCTCTACCACCTCCAAGGTTGTGAACTCCTGAGCATTTTCCATTCCAGATATGTATTCACAGAATTTCTAACTCTTCTTCTCTAATTGCGTCTTACTTGGGGCGAAGTTAATGTCAAGCCATTGTTCTGGATGAGAGTAGGAAGAATATTGTGCAGCACATAATTGCATACACATTGGATTCACTTTCCAATTTTCCAATTGAAATACTGAATTCCTGACAATAACCCATACCCTTCTAGACGCTAACTACAAATACTAATATGATGGAGAAAAATAACCCAAACGGAATTGAAATACAAGCAGTTCAGAGGAGGCATGGTGTATATTGGACTTGCCTTTTGCAAGATAAAAGGTAGGTGTTATAAATCTAGTCATTTTTTACTTGAAATAGTTTTATATGTGTATTAAAGTTAACAAATATGTGAATTCCTATCTCCCTTTCGCTGTAACCTATTCAGCACATTAATTTTTATATACACATATAGAATCCTACCTGATATCACACGTACATTTTTGTGAGGTGCCTGACATTGCAGATACAAATTGTGAGAAGAGATTACTCCACCTAAATGCTGTTGGAACTGAAAATTCAAGCTAATGGTGAGCTTCCTAGTTGAATAACATTATACATAAATCCATGTTCAGTAAAATGAATATTTTTGGATCTGTGGATGATATATATTTCATGGTGAAATTCGATTGGCATATATAATTCTACTTTTGAATGTCTTTGTTTGTGTGTGTTTTGTGTGTGTGTGTGTATATATATATACAAAATAAATCTCCAGATTTTTCAAAATATGAAATATATGTGTCTTATATACACTCCCTAAATTCATTCATGTTCATGTATGTGGATTAATAATCAACTTTTCACAAGATTATTCTCAGAAATATTCATCCACCTGAAATACATATTTGTTTCCTAGTACTGAAAACTAACTTCAGTGAAAGGTGCAAACAAATCCTAGTATTTCTACATTAACTGACCTAGTTTAACATCAATGCTAGTAGATTCCTATGGGACATGATGTGTATTTTGACATTAATTATTATTCAACACTGGTACATTACTATTTCTTCAGTTTATGCACATCATAGGATATATATTTCATCCTCTACTTAGCAAATTTATAGGCATTTGTTTCACTTTCAATCACTTCTTGCTCCAGAACACATGTATTTCCCTATGTTTCTTGACTGGTCTTTTCATGAGACTTTTTTCAAATATATTATTTTCAATTTCCATGATCAATTTTTAAGCAAAACTCACACATCCTTCATGATAAAACATAACCCTAAGATGACCATTAGATATATAACTGGTTGGAATGATTGATTGTGCATCATTATAACATTTCTTATATATTTTCAGATATCCATTCAATCCATTATTTAAAGTGGATCCAGTTATATTATTTATTCCCAGTATGGTCTATTCATGCGTTATTGCTATATTCATAGACAGAGGGTATACCTATTTGTACCCCAATACAAATTTATATGTCTTCAAAATATTGCTCCTGGAAATGGTGTTAGAAATACTCATGTCACTTGATATACATATACATTTTATCACAGAAATATTCTGGACACAAAAAGCAAAGGTCACACTTTCAATTGTACCAAAGCCTAAATGGAAAGTGAGCATGGATTACTAAAAACATCTATGTCCAGGTTGCCTAATGCTCTCAAATGTCAATCCTATTGGTGACTACATATTTGCTTCTTCCTAAAATTATATATTCAACCTCAAGCCTGTTGAAAATGTCTAATCCTATCACTCACTTTGTACTTTGCTTGATTTCCTAATGTCTTTATTGATATCTGCTTTCCCTCATATTTTCCCCAGTTCATCATTGTGACTGACTCTTCACATGTGCTGACATTAACACTCACTCTCTAACCGAAACCCTATTGCTAAAGAACTTTTTGTCCAAATCCTATACTCACTCTTCATTCTAAACCTAACGACTACCTTCCTCATCGTACTGAATATCGCTTTTTGACTGGATGTTCTCTTCAACATTCAATCATCCAAGGTACAAGGTCCTATGCCATTGTATATTGATTTATCTGAGACAACTGTGCAGCACATAACTCAAAGCTAAGTATACCACTTAAGGGTCCAATTCCCTTCTGGGCTTCAAATCTTTCCTAATTTTCTGCTTTCATACTTATATTTCACCTATATACTCTTGTAAATATCGAAGGTTGCCAATACCATTATTCATCTCGCAAAATGATTCGTAACCCAAATCAAACATGTTATTAACCCTACACATACACTGTTCCGTCAATATAACTTACAGAAGAGCAGGGACAGAGTTGGTCTTACAAAATAGGAATGTAGGTGATCTTCCGCCTTCTGAGAACCTCAAAGATCCATGGAGAAATGATCCTTGGAGAAGATTTATGCAGCTATGTAGGACCTGAGAGAGCAATAGAAATCTTCCATGGCAAACAACCTGGTCAGGATGAATTTATGGGTCTAAGTCAGCCTCTCTTTTCTTATTGTAAAGAAGTTGGAAGAAACCTGGCCTGTGTGGAGAGCTGTACCTGGGTGCCTAAGGTTGATATTCCATTCTAACTTCTGAATGTGTCAGAGGATGTTGGGGCAGCCTCCATCTCATGGGACCCTTGGAAACAACTGTTAGGACAAAGTGGTTTTCAAGGCAGTGACCTCATTCAGTTCCTGAAGGAAGTGACCTCTCCTCACTTCCTTGGTGATTGAATTCTCTGAACTTGGGATCCAGGAAGCCAGGCACCCAGAGCCAGTCCCAGTCCTAGTCCCATTGGGCTAACTTGTTTGCTTTTTCCAAGGACAGAGTCAGTCTTTCTTGGTACCTACTGATGTGAGGATGGCCAATTGCCAGCAGAGCTCTGAAGAGGCACCTTCCCTGAGAAAGCAGGTAGTGGCTCACCGCTGTCTCCTGACAACTTCACATAGTTGGCCAAGGAGACCAGATCTGAGAGAGGACAGGCCATTTCGGGGGAACATAATATGGCCCACCAGTCAGAAGACACTCTGGATAGTCACAGACCTACTTGGGGGAAGGAGGTGGCTTTGCCGTTGTGGGTGTGAGTTTGTGGTTTTTTTCTCATGTTCTGAGAATATGTAGGAAAGGCGTTTTTTCTGGTGTGGAGTGGACTGTTTCTAGTAAGTCCTTTGACATTGTGAGGGTTTCTATGTCTGTGTATCCCACTGTATCCGTGGTTGTAGACATTAGAAAAGAGAATGCATCAATTGATTTGTTTTCTCTAGTAGAAAGCTTCCCCACATTAATACTGCCCAATAGATTAATGGACTTCACTTTGCCTTATGGATGGGCAACACCTACTGTCTTCTTAAGTTACTGTTTTCTTCGTGAATTCTGGCCACTCTACAGAATACGCTCATGGTTTTGTGTCCCAGATATGTAACACCACAAGGCTCTGTGACATGGCCATGTACTGGATAGCTGAAGAGATTGAGAGCATCTCAGAAAACTCAGATATCAGTGTGACCAGTAAAGTCTCAGTGAAGAAACCCTTCTTGGGCCATTTGCTTACTTGTGTTTCAATTACCCTGAATGTCAGGAAGGTCTTTGCCTCATGCCAACCCTTTGTGAAGCCTGAAGAAAACTGTTTTCATATGGAAATGAATGGGCTTCACCTGTGGCTCTTTGCTTAATTGCTTTGGAATGGGATGTGTCTGAATCAGTCTCTGGTCCTTGTGTGAGGCTGTGACTTAGATTCTCAGCACCCAATGGATCTAAAGAAAAATCCCATGTGCTTCCCAAACCGAAATGGCCAAAAGAGAAGTCATTGTGGATGAATTTTTTTGCCTTCTTGTTTTAGGTTCCTGACCTCCATTAAGTGAGAATAGGGATTCTTTGGATTAAATGAGTTCTTCAAATCCCTGCAGAGGCTTGCCCATATGTGCTTGGGTTTTCTCATGACTCCAAATCACATAAAGAATCTATACCTCACAGCCAGTAGGCCTCAAATTGGAGAAGCGGAACACTTTAACAGCAGGAATATTTGATCACTCCAGGTTCACAGGGGGAGTGTCCAGGCCACCATGATTTTAGGCAAATGAGGGGCAAGTGAGCTTATTTTGGACACTTTCTTAGGCTGTGAGCCTCATAGAAATCTCCAGCCAGAGGTTATGATGAGTGTCTATATGGAAGAAGATGAGGGCCCTGTGAGAGTGTTTTGATTTTAATTGTGGTCATTTTTGTGGTGGTTGGAAGGAATGACTGGTTCCACCTGGGCTTGAACTCTGGCGTGATTCCCCTTAGAGACTGAGTTCTGGAACTGAACTCAGAGAAGTATTGCCATGAATTGTGTTGGGATTTTAGAAGGCCATGCATGAGACTCACCCATGGAAACTGAGATCTAGGCCCAGGGTGTCTTTCCACAAAACAATGGGAACCTCAGCCAGGATATCACATGATTTTATTCTGAAAGATTGGCAGGTATAGTTGAGAGTCAAAACACACATGGACCTCACATTGTAGGCCTCAATTTGCCTGGCTTCATGTGACCTTTTGGCAACTCTTTGAGAAGCCTTGCCTGTGAGTGTTCTCCAGAGCTTTCATTGAAATGAGCTTTCTCAACACTTAATGGTTCCTGAATGATTTGAAACCCACAGTGCCTCCAACTTAATCTTTGAAAAATGGCTAGATAAATACCATGAAATTTTTGAAATTTCCATGACCAGGTGGCACTGGAGAATCTTTGGAAGTCCTGTGGTTGATCATGTGTATACCATAGAATGCCTTGTTTTACTGGGTTTTATGAAAATGGTGTAGAACAGAGATGCCAGTAATTTGTATCCTGCTGAGTAGTGGGCCTAGAGCAGTGGTGGGCAGGTGTGTGATAAAACACCATGCTGGGGCCATGTGGATTGGCCATTGGCTTCCAAATGGATTATGACTGACATAGTGCAGAAATCAGACACTTATATGTAAAGGCATTTTTTATATGGAGAGGTTTCAGGGCAATGTTCAGAATCAGTTTACTATGGTTATTGGGGCAAGCTGTGTGGGATAGAAGCCTGGTTGGTGCATTCTCCTGCAGACCCTGACCCACCACACGTGACAGAACTCCCTTCAGCACTGTATCCTAGTAGAACTCCTTGTATTTGGTGAAGCAAATACCAAATTCCCAGTGCAGCAGCAAGAAACACCACGAAAAGTGGAGGATGACCAAATGTCTTCACAGTCCACACGAGGAGACACTTAGCCTCCAGTGGCCACAGTTTACATACAAAGAGAGAATTCAGCACTGTTGCCTCATGGTCATTGGAATATAAGAAACCATGTCTTCCAGGTCACATAGATGCAGACCCATTTTGATGGTCTCACTACAAAGGAAGTTAACGCTCATGGCAACAACATATATTTCAAGTGCCCAACCTCAGAGGCAGTTTTTCAAGAAGTCTTAGGCCAGCAGAGCTCCATGTTTGTGGAGTGTTTACACTGTTCTTTACTTTTGGAAACTCCTCTACCACCACCAAGGTTGTGAACTCCCGAGCATATTCCATTCCAGATATGTATTCACAGATTTTCACACTTTTCTACTCTAATTGTGTCTTACTTGGGCCAAGGTAATATCAAGGCATTGTTCTGAATGTGAGTGGGAAGATTTTTGTGTAGCACATATTTACATACACATTCGATTCATTTTTCAATTTTCTATTTGAAATACTGAAGCCCTGAAACTAACACATACCCTACTATACTCTGACAAATAATTCTAATATGATGGTGAAAAATAACCCAAACAGAATAGAAATACAAGCAGTTCAGAGGAGGCATGGTGTATTGTTACAATTGCCTTTTGCATTATATAGTGTAGGAGTTATAAATCTAGTCATTTTTTTTGTTGAAATAGTTCTACATGTGTTTTTAAAATTAACAAATATGTGAATTCCTGTCTCCCTTTCTCTGTAGCCAATTCAGCACATGTATTTTTATATGCACATATAGAATTCTACCTGGTACCACACGTACATACTTGTGAGGTAACTGAATTGGCAGATGCAAATTGTGAGAAAGGATAACTCCTCCTAAATGCTGTTGGAACTGAAAATTCAACCTATGGGTGAGCTTCCTAGTTGAATAACATTATACATTAATCCATATTCAGTAAAATGAATATTTTTCGATCTGTGGATTATATATATTTCATGATGAATTTCGATTGGCATATATATTGCTACTTTTTTTCTTTTATTGGTTGCTCAAAACATTAAAAATCTCTTGACATATAATATTTCATACATTAGATTCAAGTGGCTTATGAACTCCCATTTTTAGCCCAAATAGCGATTACAGAATCACATCGATTACACATCCACATTTTTACATAATGCCCTATTAGCTACTGTTGTATTCTGCTACCTTTCCTATACTCTACTATCTCCCCTCCCCTTCCTTCCAATCTTCTCTTTTTTCCCCATCTACTGTAATTTATTTCACTCCATGTTTATTTTCCCATTCCACTCACAACAATATGTAATTTTGTGTAACAATGAGGGTCTCCCTCCATTACCATGCAATTTCCCTTTTCTCTCACTTACCCTCCCACCTCATGTCTCTGTTTAAAGTTAATCTTTTCTTCCTGCTATTGCTCCCTGCTCTGTTCTTAGTTGCTCTCATTATATCAAAGAAGACATTTGGTATTTATTTTTTAGGGATTGGCTATCTTCACTAAGCATAATCTGCTCCAGTGCCATCCATTTTTCTGCAAATTTTATGATTTTGTCATTTGTTAGTGCTGAGTAATACTCCATAGTGTATAAATGCCACATTTTTTTTATCCATTCATCTATTGAAGGGCATCTGGGTTGGATCCACAGTGTATCAATTGTGAATTGTACTGCTATGAAAATCCATGTGGTAGTATCCCTGTATTACTCTCTTTTAAGGTCTTCAGGGAATAGTCAGAGAAGGGCAATAGCTGAGTCAAATTGTGGTTCCATTCACAGCTTTCCCAGGAATCTCCATACTGCATTCCAAATTGGCCACACCAGTTTACAGTCCCACCAGCAATGTACAAGAGTATCTTTTACCCCACATCCTTGCCAGCACTTGTTGTTGTTTGACTTCGTAATGGCTACCAATTTACTGGAGTGAGATGGTATCTTAAGGTGATTTTGATTTGAATTTCTCTGACTGCTAGAAATGGTGAGCATTTTATTATGAACTTGATGAATGATTGTATGTCCTCCTCTGAGAAGTGTCTGTTCAAGTCCTTGACCCATTTGTTTATTGGGTTATTTATTATCTTATTGTCTAATTTTTTGAGTTCTTTGTATATTCTGGATATTAGGCCTCTATCTGAAGTGTGAGGAGTAAAAATTTGTTCCCATGATGTATGCTCCTTATTTACCTCTCTTATTCTTTCTCTTGCTGATAAAAAACTTTTCAGTTTAAGTAGTCCCATTTGTTGATTCTTGTTATTAACTCTTGTGCTATGGATGTCATATAAAGGAATTTGGAGCCCGACCCCATAATATGTAGATCAGAGCCAACATTTTCTTCTATCAGACACAGAGTCTCTGATTTGATATCTAGCACCTTGATCCACTATGAGTTAACTTTTGTGCATGGCGAGAGAAAGGAATTCAGTTTCATTTTGTTGCACATGGATTTCCATTTTTCCCAACACCATTTGTTGAAGATACTATATTTCCTCCATTGCATGCTTTTAGCTCCTTTTTCAAATATAAAATAGTTGTAGCTTTTTGGATTAATCTCTGTGTCCTCCATTCTGTACCATTGGTCCACCCGCCTGTTTTGGTACCAGTACCATGCTGGTTGTTTTTTAATTAATTTTATTGTAGGTTGTTCAAAACATTTCATAGTTCTTGATATATCATATTTCACACTTTGATTCAAGTGGGATATGAGCTCCCATTTTTACCCCATATACAGAATGCAGAATCACATCAATTGCACAACCATTGATTTACATATTGCCATTCTGGTGACTGTTGTATTCTGTTGCCTTTCCTATCCTCTACTATCCCCCCTCCCCCCTCCCCTCCCCTCTTCTCTCTCTACCTCCTCTACTGTAATTCATTTCTCCCCCTTATATTTTTCCTCCTTTCCCCTCACTTCCTCTTGTATGTAATTTTGTATACCCCTGAGGGTCTCCTTCCATTTACATGCAATTTTCCTTCTCTCTCCCTTTCCCTCCCACCTCTCATCCCTGTTTAATGTTAATCTTCTTCTCATGCTCTTCGTCCCTACTCTGTTCTTAGTTACTCTCCTTATATCAAAGAAGATATTTGGCATTTGTTTTTAAGGGATTGGCTAGCTTCACTTAGCATAACCTGCTCTAAGGCCATCCATTTCCCTCCAAATTCTATGATTTTGTCATTTCTTAATGCAGAGTAATATTCCATTGTGTATAAATGCCACATTTTTTATCCATTCTTTTATTGAAGGACATCTATGTTGGTTCCACAGTCTTGCTATTGTGAATTGTGCTGCTATGAACATGGATGTAGCAGTGGCCCTATTGTGTGCTCTTTTTAGGTCTTTAGGGAATAGACCGAGAAGGGAAATAGCTGGATCAAATGGTGGTTCCATCCCGAGCTTTCCAAGAAATCTTCATACTGCTTTCCAAATTGGACGCACCAATTTGCAGTCCCACCAGTAATGTACAAGAGTACACTTTTCCCGACATCCTCGCCAGCACTTGTTGTTGTTTGACTTCCTAATGGCTGCCAATCTTACTGGAGTGAGATGGTATCTTAGGGTGGTTTTTATTTGCATTTCTCTGACTCCTAGAGATGGTGAGCATTTTTTCATATACTTCTTGATTGATTGTATGTCCTCCTCTGAGAAATTTCTGTTCAGGTCTTTGGCCCATTTGTTGATTGGGTTATTTGTTATCTCATTGTATAATTTTTTTAGTTCTTTGTATATTCTGGATATTAGGGCTCTGTCTGAAGTGTGAGGAGTAAAGATTTGTTCCCAGGACGTAGGCTACCTATTTACCTCTCTTATTGTTTCTTTTGCTGAGAAAATAACTTTTTAGTTTGAGTAAGTCCCATTTGTTGGTTCCAGTTATTAACTGTTGTGCTATGGGTGTCCTATTTAGGAATTTGGATCCCGATCCCACAGTATGTAGATCATAGCCAACTTTTTCTTCTATCAGACGCCATGTCTCTGATTTGATATCAAGTTCCTTGATCCACTTTGAGTTAACTTTTGTGCATGGTGAGAGAAAGGGATTCAGTTTCATTTTGTTGCATATGGATTTCCAGTTTTCCCAACACCATTTTTTGAAGATGCTATCCTTCTTCCATTGCATGCTTTTAGCCCCTTTATCGAATATAAGATAGTTGTAGTTTTGTGGATTGGTTTCTGTGTCCTCTATTCTGTACCATTGGTCCACCCGCCTGTTTTGGTACCAGTACCATGCTGTTTTTGTTTCTATTGCTTTGTAGTATAGTTTGAAGTCTGGTATAGCTATACCGACTGATTCACACTTCCTGCTTAGCAATGTTTTTGCTATTCGGGTCTTTTATTTTTCCATATGAATTTCACGATTGCTTTCTCTATTTCTACAAGAAATGCCATTGGGATTTTGATTGGCATTGCATTAAACCTATTGAGAACTTTTGTTAATATCGCCATTTTGATGATGTTAATTCTACCTATCCATGAACAGGGTATATTTTTCCATCTTTTAAGATCTTCTTCAATTCTCTCTTTAGGGTTCTGTAGTATTCATTGTATAAGTCTTACACCTCTTTTGTTAGGTTGATTCCCAAGTACTTTATTTTTTCTGAGGATATTGTGAATGGGGTGGTTGTCCTCATATGTATTTTAGAGGATTTGTCGCTGATATACAGGAATGCCTTTGATTTATGCGTGTTGATTTTATATCCTGCCACTTTGCTGAACTCATTTATTAGCTCTAATAGTTTCTTTGTAGACCCTTTTGGGTCTGCTAGGTATAGAATCATGTCATCTGCAAATAGTGATAATTTGAGTTCTTCTTTGCCTATTTTTATGCCTTTAATTTCTTTTGTCTGTCTAATTGCACTGGCCAGTGATTCGAGAACTATGTTGAACAGAAATGGTGAGAGAGGGCATGCCTGTCTTGTACCAGATTTTAGAGGGAATGCCTTCAGTTTTTCTCCATTCAGAATGATGCTAGGCTGAGGCTTAGCATAGATATCTTTTACAATATTGAGGTATGTTCCTGTTATCCCTAGTTTTTCTAGAGTTTTGAACACAAAGGGATGCTGTACTTTGTCGAATGCTTTTTCCGCATCTATCGAGATGATCATATGGTTCTTATATTTAAGCCTATTGATGTGGTGAATAACATTTATTGATTTTCGTATACTGAACCAACCTTGCATCCCAGGGATAAATCCTACCTGATCATGGTGCAAAATTTTTTTGATATGTTTTTGTATCCGGTTCGCGAGAAGTTTATTGAGCATTTTTGCATCTAGGTTCATTAGAGATATTGGTCTATAGTTTTCTTTCTTTGGAGTGTCTTTGTCTGGTTTAGGAATCAGGGTGATGTTGGACTCATAGAATGAATTTGGAAGTTCTCCCTGTTTTTCATTTTCCTGAAATAGCTTGAAAAGTATTGGTATTAGTTCCTCTTTAAAGGTTTTGTAAAACTCTGCTATATACCCATCCGGTCCTGGGCTTTTCTTAGTTGGTAGTCTTTTGATGGTTTCTTTATTTCCTCAGTTGATATTCATCTGTTTAGGTTGTCAATATCCTCCTAACTCAATCTGGGCAAATCATATGACTTAAGAAATTTATCGATGCCTTCAATATCTTCTAATTTATTGGAGTATAAGGATTCAAAATAATTTCTGATAATCTTCTGTATTTCTGAAGTGTCTGTTGTGATATTGCCTTTTTCATCGCATATGCGAGTAATTTGAGTTCTCTCTCTTCTTCTCTTCATTAGCGTGGCTAATGGTCTGTCAATTTTATTTATTTTTTCAAAGAACCAACTTTTAGTTTTGTCAATTTTTTCAATTGTTTCTTTTGTTTCAATTTCATTAATTTTTGCTCTGATTTTAATTATTTCTTGTCTTCTACTTTTTTGCTGTTGTTTTGCTCTTCTTTTTCTAGGACATTGAGTTGAAGTATTAGATCATTTATTTGTTGGTTTTTTTCTTTTTTTAAGGAATGAACTCCAAGCAATAAATTTTCCTCTTAGAACTGCTTTCAATGTGTCCCATAGATTCCGATATGTTCTGTCTGTGTTTTCATTTATCTCTAAGAATTTTTTAATATCCTCCTTGATGTCTTCTATAACCCATTTATCATTCAGTAACCTATTTTTCATTCTCCAATTGATGCATGATTTTTCCTTACTTCTTTTATCATTGATTTTCAATTTCATTTCATTATGTTCAGATAAGATGCATGGTATTATCTCTACTCCTTTATATTGTCTAAGAGTTGCCCTGTGACATAATATATGATCTATTTTTGAGAAGGATCCAAGTGCTGCTGAGAAAAAAGTGTAACTGCTTGATCTTGGGTGGTATATTCTATATATGTCAATTAAGTCTAGGTTATTAATTATGTTATTGAGTTTTATAGATTCCTTTTTCAACTTTTCTTTGTAAGATCTATCCAGTGTTGAGAGAGGTGTGTTGAAGTCTCCCATAATTATTGTATGGTGGTCTATTAGACTCTTGAACTTGAGAAGAGTTTGTTTGATGAACATAGCTGCACCATTGTTTGGGGCATATATATTAATGATTGTGATGTCTTATTGGTGTATGGTTCCCTTGAGCTGTATGTAGTGTCCCTCTTCATCCCTTTTGATTAACTTTGGCTTGAAATCTATTTTATTTGATATGAGTATGGACACTCGTGCTTGTTTCCGAAGTCCATAAGAGTGATATGATTTTTCCCAACCTTTCACCTTCAGTCTATGTATGTCTTTTCCTATCAAATGCGTCTCCTGAAGGCAGCATATTGTTGGGTCTTGTTTTGTGATCCATTCTACTAGCCTGTGTGTCTTAATTCGTGAGTTTAAGCCATTAACATTTATGGTTATTATTGAGATATGGGTTGTTCTTCCAGTCATATTGGTTTATTTATGTTACTAAACATGGTTTGTTTTCCTCTTTGATTATTCCCCCTCTTTACTGTACTCCCTCCCGCTGTTGGTTTTCATTGTTATTTTCCATTTCCTCTTCCTGCAATGTTTTGCCGAGGATGTTTTGAAGAGATGGTTTTCTAGCTTCAAATTCTTTTCACTTTTGTTTATCATGGAAGGTTTTAATTTCATCTTCCATACTGAAGCTTAATTTTGCTCGATACACAATTCTTGGTTGGAACCCATTTTCTTTCAGTGTTTGAAATATGTTATTCCAGGATCTTCTAGCTTTCAGAGTCTGGGTTGAAAGATCAGCTGTTATCCTGATTGGTTTACCCCTAAATGTAATCTGCTTCCTTTCTCTTGTAGCTTTTAAAATTCTCTCCTTATTCTGTATGTTGGGCATCTTCATTATAATGTGTCTAGGTGTGGATCTCTTATGATTTTGCACATTCGGCGTCCTGTAGGCTTCTAGGATATGGGATTCTGTCTCATTCTTCAAGTCTGGGAAGTTTTCTCGTATTATTTCATTGAATAGATTCCTCATTCCTTTTGTTTGGAACTCTATACCTTCCTGTATCCCAATGACTCTTAAGTTTGGTCTCTTTATGTTATCCCATATTTCTTGAATGTTCTGCTCATGGTTTCTTAACAGCTTTGCTGAGCTGTCTATGTTCTTCTCCAGTTGAAATACTTTGTCTTCATTTTCTGATGTTCTATCTTCTAAGTGTTCTACTCTGCTGGTAGTATTCTCAATTGAGTTTTTAATTTGGTTTATTGTTTCCTGCATTTCCAGGATTTCTGTTTGTTTGTTTTTTATAACCTTGATCTCCCTGTATAATTGATCTTTTGCTTCTTGTATTTGTTTATGTAATTCATTTTCAAAGTGGTCGAAGTGGTCTTTCATTGTCTGATTATGCTGTCTAATGTCTTCCTTGAGACTCCAGAAAATCTGAAGCATGTATATCCTGAATTCTTTATCTGACATTCCATCTGCTGCAGATATTACCTATTCTAAAGTTGAGTTGACCTGCATTGCTTGTGGTCCTTTCTTTCCTTGTCTTTTCATACTGATCGTGTTTCTTTCTGCTTAGTGAAACTGTTGTGTTTTTGATTTTCCCCCTATATATTTATATTGCTCTTGTATAGTTGCAAAGTCTCCCTCGCAGGCTTTGGCGGTGGTTCTGCCCCTTCTCCAATTGGGGCAATGTGCCTACTACGCCGGCAGGCTGCTGTGCCTCTACTTTCGGTGGGCCTGTTCTTTCGGTGGTCACAGGTTCGCCTACCTTGCAGGCGTGAGCAGCGGCTCTGCACCTCCGCTGGCCGCTAGGCCTGTTCTGTCTGTCGTTTGCAGGTCTGTCTACCTAACAGGTGCTGGTGGCGGCTCTGCCCCTCCCCCAACCGGGGTGATGTGTCAGACGGGCCACTGGGCCTGTTTTGTCAGTGGTCACGATATCACCTACCTTGCAGGTGGGTGGGGCAGCTGTGCCCCTCTGCAGGTTCCTGGGCCTGACCTGCCGGTGGGTCGCAGGTCACTCATTTTTTAGTTCTAGTAGTTTTTGTACACCTTTTTGTGTCTTCTATGTATAGAATAATGTCACCCGAAAATAGTGATAATTTACGTTCTTATTTTCCTATTTTTATGCCTTTTATTTCTTTAGTATGTCTAATTGCTCTGGCCAGTGTTTCAAGAACTATATGGAATAGAAGTGGTGAGAGAGGGCATCCCTGTCTTGTTCCAGATTTTAGAAGAAATGCCTTCAATTTTTCTCCATTCATAATGATGCTAGCCTGAGGCTTAGCATAGATAGCTTTTACAATGTCGAGGTAACTTCCTGTTATCCCTATTTTTTCTAATGTTTTGAACATAAAGGGATGCTGTGCTTTGTCAAATGCTTTTTCTGCTTCTATCGAGATGATCATATGGTTCTTATCTTTAAGTCTATTGATGTGGTGAATAACATTTATTGATTTCCGTATATTGAACCATCCTTGCATCCCAGCTATGAATCCTACTTGATCATGGTGCATAATTTTTTTGATGTGCCTTTGTATTCGATTCACCAGAGTTTTATTGAGGATTTTTGCATGTAGGTTCATCAGATATATTGGTCTGCAGTTTTCTTTCTTTGAGGTGTCTTTTTCTGATTTCGGAATCAGCGTGATGTTGGCCTCATAGAATGAATTTGGAAGAGCTCCCTCTTTTTCTCTATGCTGAAATAACTTGAAAAGTATTGGTATTAAATCTTCTTTAAATGTTTTGTAAAACTCCCCTGTATAGCCATCCGTTCCTGGGCTTTTCTTGGTTTGTAGTCTTTTGATTGCTTCTTCTGTTTCATCCATTGACATTGGTCTGTTTAAATTGTGTGTATCCTTCTGACTCAGTCTGGGAATATCATATGACTTAAGAAATTTATCGATGTCTTCACTATATTCTATTTTATTGGAATATAGGTTTTCTAAATAATTTCTAATTGTCTTCTGTATTTCGGAAGCATCTGTTGTAATATTGCCTTTTTCATCCCATATGTTAGTAATTTGAGTTCTCTCGCTTCGTCTCTTCATTAGCATGCCTAAGGGTCTGTCGAACATATTTATTTTTTTGAAGAACCACCTTTTAGTTTTGTTAATTTTTTCAATAGTTTCTTTTGTTTCAATTTCGTTGATTTCTGCTCTGATTTTAATTATTTCTTGCTTTCTGCTACATTTTTTGTTGTTTTGCTCTTCCTTTTCTAGGGCTTTGAGTTGAAGTGTGAGCTCATTTATTTGTTCGTTTTTACTTTTTTTCAGGAATGACCTCCAGGCGATGAATTTCCCTCTTAAAACCGCTTTCATTGTGTCCCATAGATTCTGATATATTGCGTCTGTATTTTCATGTATCTCTAAGAATTTTTTGATTTCCTCCTTTATATCTTCTGTAACCCACTGATCATTCAGTAACATATTGTTCATTTTCCATGTGATGTAGGATTTTTCCTTCCTTTTTTTATCATTGGTTTCCAGTTTCATTCCATTATGATCAGAAAAAATTCAGGGTATTATCTCAACCCCTGTATATTTACTGAGGGTTGCCCTATGACATAATATATGGTCTATTTTTGAGAAGGATCCACGTGCTACTGAGAAAAAAGTATATCCACTTGATGATGATTGATATATTCGATATATGTCAGTTAAGTCTAGGTTATTGATTGTGATATTGAGTTCTATAGTTTCTTTATTCACTTTTGTTTGGAGGATCTGTCCAATGGTGAGAGAGGTGTGTTGAAGTCACCCATAATTATTGTGTTGTGGTCTATTTCATTCTGGAACTTGAGGTGAATTTGTTTTTTGAACATTGCAGCACCATTATTTGGTGCATAAATATTGATAATTTTTATGTCTTGTTGGTGAATGGTTCCTTTTAACAGTATATAATGTCCTTTCTTATCCCTTTTGATTAAATTAGTCTTGAAGTCGATTTTATTCGATATGAGCATGGCCACCCCTGCTTGCTTATGGGGAGCGTTGCATGGTATATTTTTTCCAAAACTTGCACCTTCAGCCTGTGTATGTCTTTTCCATTCAGATGTGTCTCCTGGAGGCAACATATTGTTGGATTCATTTTTAATCCAAGTTACCAGCCTATGTCGCGTTATTGGAGAGTTTAAGCCATTAACATTTAGAGTCACTATTGATATATGGTTTGTACTGCCGCTCATGATTGATGATTCATCTTTTTTTTTTTTAATTTAGTTTGTTTCTCCATGATTAGCTTTTCCCCCACCCTGAGTCATTACTGAGGCACTTCCCACTGATGGTTTTGGTTGTTGATTTTCATTTCTTCTTCGTGTATTGTTTTGCTCAAGATACTTTGCAATGCTGGTTTTCTGGCTACAAATTCTTTTACCTTTTGTTTATCATGAAATATTTTTATTTCATCATCATACCTGCAGCTTAATTTTGCTGGATACAGAATTCTTGGTTGGCATTCATTGTCTTTCAGTGTTTGAAATACGTTGTTCCAGGATCTTCTCGCTTTCAGCGACTGTGATGAAAAATCCATTCTCAACCTTATTGGTTTACCCCTTAATGTAATCTGCCTCCTTTCTCTTTGAGCTTTTAATATTTTCTCTTTGTTTTGTATATTGGATATCTTCATAACAATGTGTCTTGGTGTTGGTCTACTGTGATTTTGTGTGCTCCGTGTCCTGTAAGCATGTCCAATTTGTATATCTATTTACTTTGTATTTCTGGAAATATTTCTGTAATTATTTCATTCAATAGATTACTAATTCCCTTGGTTTGAATCTGTGTACCTATCCAGATGACTCATTATTTTTTTTTTATGTTATCCCATATCTCTTGGATGTTTTACTCATGATTTTTTACCAGCCTTTCTGTGTTGGCTAGATTCATTTCAAGATGATATATTTTGTCTTCATTATCTGACATCTGTCTTCTACTTGCTCCACAGTGTTAGTGATACTCTCAATTGACTTTTTAATTTGGTTTATCCTTTCCTTCATTTCTAGAATTATTGTTTGATTTTTTTATAATCTCTATCTCCTGATAAAGATGCATAACTTCTTCTTTTATCTGTTTATGTAATTCATTTTCAATGTGTTCTTTCACTGTTTGGATTTGCTGTCTCGTATCCTCTTTAAGTTTCAATTCCATCTGTCTAAGGTATTCCTTGAGTTCTTTATATGACCATTTTTCTGATGACTATAGGTCCTCCTGAATATTTTGGCTGTCCTTCGTTGTTTGTACTTATTTTCTTCCTTGATTTTTTGTGCTGCTCATGTTACTTCTTGCTCTGTTTGACTGTTGAGTTACTGCTTACTCTTATAAATTTATTTGATGCTTGGAAGAAAAGATATTAGAAGGAAAGGGAAGAAGTCACTAAAGAGAATAAGAGTAGGCAGGTAGAATTCGAGGAAGGGGAAATCAGAAAATTGAAAAGAAATGATAAGACAAAAGAAAAAATAGAAAAGAAAGAAAGAAAGAAAAAAATTTAAAAATAATGATCATTTAAAAGATGTAAATTAAAGTTTAAAATAATAATAATAATAAAATAATAATATTTAAAAAATGAAAACATATTAAAAAGTTAAAGTACAACAACAAAAATTATGAATTTACATAAAGAATCTAAACCCCACACTCAGTAGGCCTCAAGTTGGAGAAGTAGAGCAGTATTAACGCCAGGCCTATTTTTTCACTTCTGTTTCACAGGAAGGCAGTCCAGGGAACCCTGATGTTAGGCAAATGAGGGGCAAGGGAGCTTATTTTGGACACGGATGTGGGCTGTGTACCTCATGGAAACCTCCAGCCGGAGGTTATGATGAGTGTCTACATGGAAGAAGATGAGGGCCATGTTGGGGTGTTTTGGTTTTAACTGTGAACATTTGTATGGCGGTAGGAAGAGATGACTGGGTACACCTGGGCTTGAACTCTTGTGTGATTCAACATAGACACTGAGTTCTGGAATTGACCTCAGAGAAGTATTGCCATGGATTGTGTTGGGCTTTTAGAAGGCCATGCATGAGAGTCGCCCTTGGAAAGTGAGATCTACGCCCAAGTTGGCTTTCCACAGAGCAAAGGGAATCTCAGCCAGGATATCACATGATTTTATTCTGAAAGACTTGGCAGCCATAGTTGAGAGTGAAAACACACATGGACCTCACATTGTAGACCTCAATGGGCCTGGCTTCATGTGACCTTTAGGCCACCCTTAGGGAAGACTTGCCTCTGAGAGTTCTCCAGAGCTTTCATTGAAATGAGCTTACTCAACATTTAATGGTTAATGAATGAATTGAAACCCACAGTGCCTACAACTTCTTCCTTGAATAATGGCTAGATGAATACCATGAAATTTTTGAAATTCCCAAGACTAGGTGTCACAGGAGAACCTTTGGATGTCCTCTAGCTGATCATGAGAATACAAGACATTGCCTTTATTGACTGGGTTTCATGAAAATGGTGTATAACAGAGATGCAAGTAAGTTGGAACCTGCTGAGTAGTGTTCCTAGAGCCGTGGTGGGCAGGTGTGTGATAAAATATCTCTGGTGTGGCCATGTTTATCTGCCATTGGTGTCCAAATAACTTGTGACTGACATTTTGCAGCCAGTAGACCCTTATATGTAAAAGAATCTTGTTATATGGAGAGGTTTCAGGGCAATGTTCAGAATCAGGTTGCTATGGTCAATGGGGCAAGCTATGTGGGATAGAAGCCTGGTTGGTGCATTCTCCAACAGAACCCAACCCACCACAACTGAAAGAACTCCCTACAGCACTGTGTCCCAGTTGAACTCTTTTTATTTCATGAAGCAAATACCACACTCCTAGTGCAACAGCAAAAAACACCACAAAGAGTGGAGGATGACCAAATGGCTTCACAGTCCAGATGAGGAGGCACTTGCCCTCAGTGGCCACAGTTTACCTACAAAGAGAAAATTCAGCACTGCTGCCTCATGTTCATCGGAAAATAAGAAACCATGTCATCCATGTCACATAGATGCAGACCCAGCTTTGATGGTCTCACTACAAAGGAAGCTAATGCTCCTGACAACAAAATATATTTCAAGTGCTCACCCTCAGAGGTAGTTTCTCCAGATGTTAGGCCAGCAGAGCTTCATGTTTGTGGAGTGTTTACCCTGTCCCTTACTTTTGGAAACTCCTCTACCACCTCCAAATTTGTGAACTCCTGAGCATTTTCTATAACAGGTATGTATTCACAGATTTTCTAACTCTTCTCCTCTAATTGTGTCTTACATGGGGGGAAGGTAATGCCAAGGCATTGTTCTGAATGAGAGTGGGAAGATTTTTGTGTAGCTCATATTTGCATACGCATTGCATACATTTTCCAATTTTCCATTCGAAATACTGAATCCCTGACACTAACAAATTCCCTTCTAGACTTTTACTTCTAATCTTAATATGATGGAGAAAAATAACCCAAACAAAATAGAAATACAAGAGGTTCACAGGAGGCATGGTGTATAGTTGGACTTGCCTTTCCTATGATAAATGGTAGGTGCTATAAATCTAGCAAATTTTAATTGAAACAGTTCTTTATGTGTTTTAAAAGTTAACAAATATGTGAATAACTGTCTCCCTTTCTCTGTAGTCTATTCAGCACATGTATTTTTTTATGCACATATTGAATTCTACCTGGTATCACACATACATTTTGTGAGGTGGCTGACTTGGCAGATACAAACTGTAAGAAAAGATCACTCCTACTAAACGCTGTTGGAACTGAAAATTCAACATATGGGTCAGCTTTCTAGTTGAACAACATAAATTGATGTTCAGGAAACTGAGTATTTTTGGATCTGTGGATGATATATATTTCATGGTGAATTTCAATTGGCATACATAATGCTACTTTTTAATGTCTCTCTGTGTGTGTGTATCTATCTATCTATCTATCTATCTCTCTCTCTCTCTATATATATATATATATATGTATTCACTCTCCAGATTTTTCAAAATATGAAATGTATTTGTCTTATTTTACACTCCCTAAATTCATTCATATTTATGTATGTGGATTTATAATCAACTTTTCACAAGTTTATTCTCAGAAATATTCATCCACCTGAAATACATATTCGTTTCCAGCACTGAAAACTAACTTCAGGGGATCATATGATGGCAGCGAAAGGAGTGCATCAACCCCATATACAGCATCACTGTGCAAGAGAATGACGAATTTCCAGCAAAATTTGGGTGCTCCAAAACCTAGTGGAAGTATTTCCATCTCATGAGGATTAGCTACGGGGCTCAAACGTGAGTGATCTGTCCGCATGGAGCGTCATGCTGCTTATTCAGCAAATCGCCCTGCGGCTAGAGTCTGTGGCGCATGCTGGCAAACAATGATATAGCAACACAAATATTCAGTGGTGCGGATTCTGTGGGCTCCTGCCAGCTGTACAATCACTGTGCTCATTGCTGAATTCTGGGTTTGAGACCGGGGAAGGACGCGGTCCAATTCGGTTTTCCACACCAGTCAGACCACAGAGGAAGCCAGGGGCCACCATCTTGGAGAGCTGACGTCACCATTCCTGTTTTCAACTCATAGCAGCTCATTCAGCTATAGAACAGGTAATCTCAGGCCGCCATTTGCCTGTGTCTCGGAGACAAATTACTCAGGCCTGTTCCTATCAGAACATACACCAAGCCCAGAGCGGCCGAATTCTGGCTCCTGGAACTGATCAGGCCCAGGGCTAAAGAACCCCCGGAAACTCCTTCTCGGTCTAGGTCTTGCTGAATACTGTGGAGGTAAATACCTACCTAGCCTTCATAGGCAGTGGCAATAGGATTGAGACGGGGCTTGTGAGGGCTGGTCAGGACTCACCCATTGCTTTGGTCATCCGGCAAAGGGAACGAAATGCTGCCATTCGCATGGGATACCAACATGTTAGAGATCTGATGTCATCACAAAGTGGTGGAGGAGATAACTTCATCGATACCACCGGTGACAGAAACAGTTGGTCTCCTGGTAAAAAAAGTGAGTCACAAACACCCGAGTCTCTCTCACTTTGTCTTCAAGCCAGAGGGGCAGAGCAGAGCCGCTGCCCATGCCCGGCACAGGCCCAGCGACCTGCAGGCGTGGTAGTCATGTCATCCCAATTGGAGTAGTGACAGAGCAGAGCTGCCACCCGTGCCCAGAACAGGCCCATCAACCAGCAGGCGTGGTAGTCACGTCACCCCAATTGGAGTAGGGGCAGAGCAGAGCCACCGCTTATGCCCAGAACAGGCCCAACGACCCGCTGGTGTGGTAGACACGGCACCCCTATTGGAGTAGTGGCAAAGCAGAGCCTTCTCCCGCGCCCAGTACAAGCCCACCGGCCCACCAGCATGGTTGTTAGGTCACCCCAATAGGAATAGGGGCAGAGCAGAGCCACTGCCCAAAACAAAACAGTTTCAACAAGCAGAGAAAAATGCGAGCAGTATGAAAAGACAAGGAAAGAAAGGACCACATGCAATGCAGGTCAACACAACTTTAGAAGAGGTAATAGCTGCATCAGATGGAATGTCAGATAAAGAATTCAGGATACTCATGCTTTAGATGATCTGGAGTCTCAAGGAAGACATTAGACAACAAAATCAGACAATTAAAGATCACTTCGACAATGAATTACATAATCAAATCCAATAAGCAAAAGATCAACTATATAGGGAGATAGAGGTTGTAAAAACAAACAAACAGAAATCCTAGAATTGCAGGAAGGAATAATCCAACTTAAAAACTCAATTGAGAATACTACCAGGAGAGTAGAACACTTAGAACATAGAACATCAGACAATGAAGACAAAGTATTTCAACTTGAAAAGAATATAGACCACTCAGCAAGACTGTTAAGAAACCACGAGCAGAATATCCAAGAAATATGGAATAACATAAAGAGGCCAAACATAACAGTCATTGGGATACAGGAAGGTATAGAGGTCCAAACCAAAGGAATGAGCAACCTATTCAATGAAATAATACGAGAAAACTTCCCAGACTTGATAAATAAAACAGAATCCCAAGTCCTAGAAGCCTACAGAACGCCGAATGTGCAAAATCATAAGAGAGCCACAACTAGACACATTATAATGAAGATGCCCAACAAACAGAAAAAGGAGAGAATTTTAAAAGCTACAAGAGAAAGGAAGCAGATTACGTTTAAGGGTAAACCAATCAGGATAACAGCTGATCTTTCAACACAGACTCTGAAAGCTAGAAGATCCTGGAATAACATATTTCAAACACTGAAAGAAAATGGGTTCCAACCAAGAATTGTGTATCTAGCGAAATTAAGCTTCAGTATGGAAGATGAAATTAAAACCTTCCTCGATAAACAAAAGTGAAAAGAATTTGCAGCTAGAAAACCATCTCTTCAAAACATCCTCGGCAAAACATTGCAGGAAGAGGAAATGGAAAATAACAATGAAAACCAACAGTGGGAGGTAGGACATTAAAGGGGGGAAAATAATCAAAGAGGAAAACAAACCATGTTTAGTAACATAAATAAACAAATATGGCTGGAAGAACAACCCATATCTCAATAATAACCCTAAATGTTAATGGCTTAAACTCACCAATGAAGACACACTGGCTAGTAGAATTGAACAAAAAACAAGACCCAACAATATGCTGCCTACAGGAGATGCATTTGATAGGAAAATGCATACATAGACTGACGGTGAAAGTTTGGGAAAAATCATATCACTCATATGGACTTCGGAAACAAGCAGGAGAGTCCATACTCATATCAAATAAAATAGATTTTGAGCCAAAGTTAATCAAAAGGGATAAAGAGAGACACTACATACTGCTCAAGGGAACCATACACCAACAAGAGACAGCAATCATTAATATATATGCCCCAAACAATGGTGCAGCTATGTTCTTCAAACAAACTCTTCTCAAGTTCAAGAGTCTAATACACCACAATACAGTAATCATGGGAGACATGAAAACACCTCTCTCACCACTGGACAGATCTTCCAAACAAGGAATAAGGATTAAGGAAACTATAGAACTCAATAACACAATTAATAACCTAGACTTATTTGAGATATGTAGAATATAACACCCAACATCAAACAGTTACCTTTTTTCTCAGCAGCACATGTATCCTTCTAAAAAATGATCATATATTATGTCACAGGGCAACTCTTAGACAATATAAAGGAGTACAGATAATACCATGCATATTATCTGATCATAATGGAATGAAACTAAAAATCAATGATAAAAGAAGGAAGGAAAAATCATGCATCACTTGGAGAATGAACAATAGGTTACTGAGTGATCAATGGGTTATAGAAGACATCAAGGAGGAAATTTAAAAATTCTTAGAGATAAATGAAAACACAGACACAACATATCGGAATCTATGGGACACATTGAAAGCAGTTCTAACAGGAAAATTCATTGCTTGGAATTCATTCCTTAAAAAAAGAAACAACCAACAAATAAATGATCTCATACTTCATCTCAAAATCCTAGAAAAAGAAGACGAAAGAAACAGCAAAAGAAGTAGAAGGCAAGAAATAATTAAAATCAAAGCTGAAATTAATGAAATTGAAACAAAAGAAACAATTGAAAAAACTTGACAAAAGTAGAAGTTGGTTCTTTGAAAAAATAAATAAAATTGACAGACCCTTAGCCATGCTATGAAAGAGAAGAAGAGAGAACTCAAATTACTAGCATAAGGGATTAAAAAAGAAAATATCACAACAGATATTTCTGAAATACAGAAGATAATCAGAAATTATTTTGAATCCTTATACTCCAAACAAATAGAAGACAGTGAAGGCATCGATAAATTTCTTAAGTCATATGATCTGCCCATATTGAGTCAGGAGGATATAGACAACATAAACAGACCAATATCAATTGAGGAAATAGAAGAAACCATCAATCCACTACCAACTTAGAAAAGCCCAGGACCGTATGGGTATACAGCAGAGTTTAACAAAACCTTTAAAGAGGAACAAATACCAATATTTTTCAAGGTGTTTCAGGAAATTGAAAAAGAGGGAGATCTTCCAAATTCATTCTACGAGGCCAAGATCACCCTGATTCTTACACCAGACAAAGACACTTCAAAGAAAGAAAACTACAGACCAATATCTCTAATGAACCTACATGAAAAAATCCTCAATAAAATTCTGGCGAATTGGATACAAAAACATATCAAAAAAATTGTGAATCCTGATCAAGTAGGATTCATCCGTGTGATGCAAGGCTGGTTCAATATACGGAAATCAATAAATGTTATTCACCACATCAATAGACTTAAAAATAAGAACCATATGATCATCTCGGTAGATGCAAAAAAAAGCATTCAATAAAGTAGAGCATTCTGTTATGTTCAACACTCTAGAAAAACTAGTGATAAGAGGAACATACCTCAATATTGTAAAAGCAATCTATGCTAAGCCTCAGGCTAGCATCATTCTGAATGGAGAAAAATTGAAGGTATTCTCTCTAAAATCTGGAACAAGACAGGGATGCCCTCTCTCACCACTTCTGTTCAACATTGTTCTCGAAACACTAGCCAGAGCATTTAGACAGACGAAAGAAATAAAAGGCGTAAAAATTGGAAAAGAAGAACTTAAATTATCAGATCACATGATTCTATGTCTAGCAGTCCCAAAAGGGTCTACAAAGAAACTAATAGAGCTAATAAATGAATTCAGCAAAGTGGCAGGATATAAAATCAACATGCATAAATCAAAGGCATTCCTGTATATCAGCGACAAATCCTCTGAAATAGAAATGAGGACAACCACTCCATACACAATATCCTAAAAAAAAATAATAATAATTAGGAATCAACCTAACAAAAGATGTGAAAGTCTTATAAAATGAAAACTACAAAACCCTAAAGAGAGAAATAGAAGAAGATCTTAGAAGATGTAAAAATATATCCTGTTCATGGATAGGCAGAACTAATATCATCAAAATGGTGATATTACCAAAAGTTCTCAATAGGTTTAATGCAATGCCAATCAAAATCCAAACGGAATTTTTTCTAGAAATAGAGAAAGCAATCATGAAATTCATATGGAAAAATAAAAGACACAGAATAACAAAAACAACACTAAGCAGGAAGTGTGAATCAGGCGGCATAGCAATACCAGACTTCAAACTATACTACAGAAAAATAGTAACAAAAATACCATGGTACTGGTACCAAAACAGGCGGGTGGACCAATGCTTCAGAATAGAGGACACAGAAACCAAGACAGGAAACTACAACTATCTTATATTTGATGGAGGGGCTAAAAGCATGCAATGAAGGAAAATAGCATCTGCAAAAAATGGTGCTGGGAAAACTTGGAATCCATATGTAACAAAATGAAACTGAATCCCTTTCTCTCGCCATGCACAAAAGTTAACTCAAAATGGATCAAGGAGCTTGATATCAAATCAGAGACATGGCGTCTGATAGAAGAAAAAGTTGCCTACGATTTACATACTGTGGGGTCGGGCTCCAAATTCCTGAATAGGACACCCATAGCACAAGAGTTAATAACTAGAATCAACAAATATATCAAACTAAAAATTTTTTTATCAGCAAAAGGAACAATAAGAGAGGTAAATAGGGAGCCTAAATACTGGGAACAAATCTTTACTCCTCACACTTCAGATAGAGCCCTAATATTCAGAGTATACAAAGAACTCAAAAAAAAAAATAGACAATAAGATAACAAATAACCCAATAAACAAATGGGCCAAGAACCAGAACAGCACTTCTCAGAGAAGTACATACAATCAAAAAACAAGTACATGAAAAAATGCTCACCATCCCCAGCAGTCAGAGAAATGCAAATCAAAACCACCCTAAGATACCATCTCATTCCGGTAAGATTGGCAGCCATTATGAAGTCAAACAACAACAAGTGCTGGTGAGGATGTGGAGAAACAGGTACACTTGTACATTATTGGAGGCACTGCTAATTGGTAGAGCCAATTTTGAAAGCATTATGGAGATTTCTTGGAAAGCTGTGAATGGAACTACCATTTGACCCAGCTATTCCTCTTCTCGGTCTATTCCCTAAAGACCCTAAAAGAGCATGCTACAGGGACACTGCTACATTGATGTTCATAGCAGCACAATTCACAATAGCAAGACTGTGGAACCAACCTAGATGCTGTTCAATAGAAGAATGGATAAAAAAATGTGGCACTTATACACAATGGAGTATTACTCTGCTTTAAAAAATGACAAAACCATAGAATTTGCAGGAAAATAGATGGCATTAGAGCAGATTATGCAAAGTGAAGCTAGCCAATCCCTAAAAAACAAATGCCAAATGCCTTCTTTGATAAAAGGAGAGTAACTACGAACAGAGTAGGGATGAAGAGCATGAGAAGAAGATTAATATTAAATAGAAATGAGAGGTGGGAGAGAAAGGGAGAGAGAAGGGAAATTGCATGGAAATGGAAGTAGACCCTCAGGGTTATACAAAATTACATAAAAGAGGATGTGAGGGGAAAGGGAAAAATAATACAAAAGGGAGAAATTTATTACAGTAGAGGGGGTAGAGAGAGGAGAGGGGAAGAGAGCTGAGGGGAGGAGGGATAGTAGAGGATAGGAAAGGCAGCAGAATACAATAGACACTAGTATGGCAATGTGTCAATCAATTGATGTGTAACTGATGTGATTCTGCAATCTGTATACGAGGTAAAAATGGGAGTTCATAACCCACTTGAATCAAAGTGTGAAATATGATATATCAAGAAATAAATAATGTTTAGAACAACCATAAAAAATTAAAAAAAAAAAAGAAAACTAACTTCGGTGAATGAGTCACGCGAATCCTAATATTTCTACAGTAACTGACCAAGTTTAACATCAATGCAAGTAGATTCCAATGGGACATGATGTGTATTTTTACGTTAATTTTTATTCAACACTGGTACATTACAATTTCATCAGTTTATGCACATCATAGGATATATATTTCATAAACAATTTAGCAAATTTATAGGCATTTGTTTCACTTTCAATCACTTCCTGCTTCTAAACACATGTATTCCTCCATATTTCTTGACTGGTCTTTGCATGAGAATTCTTTCCGAACACATTATTTTCGATTTCCATAATCACTTTTGAAGCAAACTTCACACACTCTTCATGATAAATCAAAACACTAATATTAACATTAGATGTATAACTGGTTGGAATGAATGAATATATATCAATATAAGATTTATTGTATATTTTCAGATATCAATTCAATCCATTATTTAAAGTTGGAACCAGTTATATTATTTATTCATAGTATGGTGTATTCATGCTTAATCTCTATGTTCATGGACACAGGGTACACCTCTTTGTACCCCCAATACAAATTTTACGTCTTCAGTATATTGCTCCCAGAAATGGTGGTAGAAATACTCATGTCACCTGATCTACATATAGATTTTATCACAGTAATATTCTGGACAAAAAATGTAAAGGTCACACTTATGATTGTACCAAAGACTAAATGGAAAGCGATCATGGATTACTAAAAACATCCTTGTCCAGGTTGCCTAATGCTCTCAAATGTCAATCCTATTGGTTACTACATATTTGTTTCTTCCTAAGATTATATATTTAAACTCAACCCTGGTGAAAATGTCTACTCCTATCACTCACTTAATACTTTGCCTGATTTCATAATGTCTCTATTGATATCTGCTTTTCTACATATTTTCCCAATTTCATCATAGTGACTGACTCTTCATATGTGCTGACATTTACATTCACTCTCTATCCGAAACCCTATAGCTAAAGAATTTTTAGTCCCAATCCTACACTCACTCTTCTTCCTAAACCTACTGACTATCTTCCTAATTCTACTGACTATCCCTTTGGATTGGATGTTCTCTTCTACATTCAAACATCCAAGGTACAAGGTCCTATGCCATTGTATATCAAATTGTCTGAGACATCTTTGCAGAATATAATTCAAAACTAAGTATCCCAATTAAGGGCCCAATGCCTTTCTGGGCTTCAAATCATACCTAGATTTCTGTTTTCATACTTATATTTCACCTCGATATTCTTGTAAATATCGCAGGTTCCCAATACCATTATTTATCACACAGAATGATTGCTAACCCAAATCGAACCTGTTATTAAGCCTAAACATACACTGTTTCCTCAATCTCATTTTACAGAAGAGCAGGGATAGAGTCGTTCTTACAATACAGGAAAGTAGAGGACATTCCACCTGCTGAGAACCTCAAAGGTCCATTCAGAAATGATACCTGGAGAAGATGTAGGCAGCTATGAAGGACCTGAGAGAGCAAAAGTCATCTTCCATGGCAAACAACCTGGTCAGGATGAAGGGATGTGTCTGAATCAGCCTCTCTCTTTTTATTGTAGAGAAGATGGACCAAACCAGGCCTGTGTGGAGAGCTGCTGCTGGGTGCCTATGGTTGACATACCATTCTACCTTGTGAAAGTGTCACAGGAAGTAGGGGCAGCCTCCATCTCATGGGACACTTGGAAGCAACTGTTAGGACAAAGTGGTTGCCAAGGCAGTGACCTCATTCAGTTCCAAAGAAAGTGATATACCTCATTTCCTTGGTGATGGAACTCTCTGAACTTTGTATCCAAGAATCCAGGCACCCCGAGGCAGCCCAGTCCCAGTGGACTCACTTGTTTGGATTTACCAAGGACAGAGTCAGTCTTTCTTGGTACCTACCGATGTGAGGATGGCCAAATGCCAGGAGAGCTCTGAAGAGGGACCTTTCCAGAAGAAGCAGGTAGTGGCTCACCCCTTTTTCTTGACAACTTCACAGAGTTGGCCAAGGAAACCAGATCTGAGAGAGGTCAGGCCATGTTCTGAGAATAGGTAGGAAAGTTGGTTTGTTTGGTTTGGAGTGGATTGTTTTTAGTAAGTCATTTGACCACGCGAGTGTTTCTATGTCTGTGTATCCCACTGTGTCCATTGTTGTAGACATTAGAAAAGAGAAAGCATTAATGGATGCGTCCAGTCTACTATAAATCTTCCCATAATTCATCCTGCCCAATTTATGAATGGACTGCAGCTTGTCTTATGGAGAGGCAACACATTCTATCTTCCTAAGTTCCTGTTTTCTTCCTGAATTCTGGCCACTCTCCAGAATAGGCTCATGGTTTTGTGTCCAAGATATGCACCACTACAAGCTCTGTGACATGGCCATGTACTGGATAGCGGAAGAGAATGGCCAGCCTTTCAGAAAACTCAGATATCAGTGTGAACAGAAATGTCTCAGTGGAAAAACCCCGCTTTGGGCCTTTTGCTTACCTATTGTTCTGTTGCACTGAATGTCAGGAAAGACTTGGTCTCAGGCCACCCCTTTGTGAAGCCTGAAGAAAGAGTTTTCAAATGGAAATGAATGGGCATCACCTGTGGCTCTTTGCTTAATTGCTTTGGAAAGGGATGTGGCTGAATTAGCCTCTTGGCCTGTGTGTGGCTGTGTCTTACATTCTCAGCACCTGATGGATCTAAAGAATGATCCCATGTGTGCATCAAAAACCATAATGGCAAAAAGATCAGTCATTGTGGATGAAGTCTCTTGCCTTCCTCTGTTAGGTTCCTGACCTCTGTCAAGTGAGAAAATGGATTCTTTGGGTCAAAAGAGTTCCTCAAAGCCCTGCAGAGGTGCTTGGGGTTTCGCATGACTCCAAATCACAAAGAATCTATACCTGAAAATTAGTAGGCCTCAAATTGGAGAAACAGAGCATTATTAATGACAGGCTTATTTGATCACTCCTGGTTCACAGGAAGGGTGTCCAGGCCACCCTGACTTTAGGCAAATGAGGGGCAAGTGAGCTTATTTTGGACACTTTCTTGGGCTTCGCCCCTCATGAAAATCTTCAGCCAGAGATTATGATGAATGACAATATGTAAGAAGATGAGGGCCATGTGGGAGTCTTTTCGTTTTAATTTTGGTCATTTGTGTGGCGGCTGGAAGAAATGACTGGGTCCACCTGGGCTTGAACTCTGGTGTGATTCCCCTTAGAGACTGAGTTGTGGAACTGACCTTAGAGAAGTATTGCATTGAATTTTGTTGGGATTTTAGGAGGCCACGCATAAGAGTCACCCTTGGAACTGAGATCTAGGCCCAGGGTTGCTTTCCACAGATTTTTCAATTTCTGAAAGAAGTGACCTCACCTCACTTCCTTGGTGATGGAACTCTCTGATCTTGGGATCCAGGAATTCAGGCAAAAAAGCCAGGGCCAGTTCCAGTCCGAGTGGTCTCATTTGTTTGGATTTACCAAGGACAGAGTCAGTCTTTCTTGGTACCTACTCATGTGAGGATGGCCAAATGGCAGGAAATCTCTGAAGAGGGGCCTTTCCTGAGAAAACAGGTAGTGGCTCACAGCTGGCTCCTGACAATTAAATAGAGTTGGCCATGGAGTCCAAATCTGAGACAGGAGTGGCCATTTCGGGGGAACATAGTATGGCCCATAAGTCAGAGGACACTCAAGATAGTCAAAGACCTACTTGGAAGAAGGAGGTGCCTTTTTAGGTTTGGTTGTGGTTTTGTGGTTTTGTCTCATGTTCTGAAAATAGGCAGGGAAGTCGGTTTGTTTGGTTTGGAGTGAACTGTTTCTAGTAAGTCGTTTGGCAAGGCGAGTGTTTCTATGTCTGTGTATCCCACTGTTATCTATGGTTGTAGACATTAGAAAAGATATTGGATCAATGGATATGACCTGTTTAGTAAAAAGCTTCCCAGAATTCATCCTGCACAATTTATGAATGGACTGCGGCTTGCCTTATCAATTGGCTACACCTGCTATCTTCCTAAGTTCCACTTTTCTTCCTGAATTCTGGCCACTCTCTAGAATAGGCTCATGGTTTTTTGTGCAAGATATATACCACCTCCAAGCTCTGTGACATGGCCATGTACTGGATAGCTGAAGGGAATGGCGAGCATCACAGAAAACTCAGAAATCACTATGACCATTAAAGACTCAGTGGAGAAACCCTACTTTGGGCCTTTTGGTTACCTATTGTTCTGTTGCCCTAAATGTCAGGAAGGTCTTTGCCTTAGGCCACCCCTTTGTGAAGCCTGAAGAAAACAGTTTTCAAATGGAAATGAATGGGCATCACCTGTGGCTCTTTGCTTAATTGCTTTGAAAAAGATGTGTCTCATTCAGACCATTGGCCCTGTGTGAGGCTGTTGCTTAGTTTCTCATCACCTGATGGATCTAAAGAAAGATTCCATGTGTACATCCAAAACCAAAGTGGCAAAAAGAGCAGTCATTGTGGATGAAGTCTCTCGTCTTCCTCTGTAAGGTTCGTGACCTCCATCAAGTGAGAATAGGGATCCTTTGTCTCAAATGAGTTCCTCAAAGCCCTGCAGATTCTATCCCATAGGTGCTTGGGTTTTATCATGACTCCAGTTCACATAAAGAATCTAAAACCCACAGTCAGTAGTCCTCAAATTGGAGAAGCGGAGCAGTATTAATGGCAGACCTATTTGATCACATCTTGTTCACAGGAAGTGTGTACAGCCACCCTCAGTTTAGTCAAATTAAGGGGCAAGGGAGCTTATTTTTGACACTGGCTTGGGCGGAGCCCCTTATGGAAACCTCCAGCCAGAAGTTATGATGAGTGTCTATATGGAAGAAAATGAGGGTCATGTGGGAGTGTTTTGGTTTTAATTGTGGTCATTTGGGTGGTGGTTGGAAGTGACGACTGGGTCCACCTGGGCTTGAACTCTGGTGTGATTCCCCTTAGATACTGAGTTGAGGTACTGACCTCAGAGAAGTATTGCCATGAATTGAGTTGGGATTTTAGGAGGCCACGCATGAGATTTGCCCTTGGAAACTGAGATCTAGGCCCAGGTTGGCTTTGCACAGAGCACTTGGAATCTCAGCCAGGGTATCACATAATTTTATTCTGAAAGACTTGGCAGCCATAGTTGAGAGTCAAAACACACATGGACCTCACATTGTAGACCTCAATGTGCCCAGCATCATGTGATCATTGGCCACTCTTTAGGAAGCCATGCTTATGAGAGTTCTCCAGAGCTTTCATTGAAATGAGCATCCTCACCATTTAATGGTTCCTGAATGAAGTGAAACCCACAGTGCCTTCAACTTCATCCTTTAAAAATGGCTAGATAAATACCGTGAAATTTTTTTAAATTTCCATGACCAGGTGGCACTGGAGAACCTTTGGATATCCTGTTGCTGACTATGAGTATACCAGACAGTGCCTGATGGACTGGGTTTCCAGAAAATGGTGTAGAGCAGAGATGCCAGTAATTTGGAGCCTGCTGAGTAGTGGGCATAGAGCTGCAGTCGGCAGGTGTGTGATAAATCATCTGTGGTGGAGCCATGTGGATCTTCCATTGGCTTCCAAATTGCTTGTGACTGACATGGTGCAGCGAGCAGACCCTTATATGTAAAGGCGTATTTTTATTTGTAGAGGTTTTAGGGCAATGTTCAGAATCACGTTGCTATGGTCAAGAGGCAAGCTATTTGGGATAGAACCTTGGTGGGTGCATTCTCCAGCAGACCCTGACCCACCACACGTGAGAATCTCCCTCCAACACTTTGTCCCAGGTGGACTCCTTGTATTTTGTGAAGCAAATACCAAACTACCAGTGCAGCAGCAAGAAACACCACAAAATCTGGAGGATGACCAAATGGCTTCACAGTCCACACGGGGAGACACTTAGCCCCCAGTGACCACAGTTTACCTACAAAGATTGAATTCAGCACTGCTGACTCATGTTCATTGGAACATAAGAAACCATGTCCTCCAGGTCACATAGATGCAGACCCAGCTTTGATGCTCTCATTACAAAGGAATCTAAAGCTCCTGACAACAACATATATTTCAAGTGCCCAACCTCAGTGGCAGTTTCTGAAGAAGTCTTTAGGCCAGCAGAGCTCCATATTTGTGGAGTGTTTACCCTGTCCCTTACTTTAGTAAACTACTCTACCACCTCCAATGTTGTGAACTTTTGAGCATATTAAATTCCAGCTATGTATTCCCAGATTTTCTAACTCTTCTCCTCTAATGATGTATTACTTGGGGCGAGGGTAATGTCAAGGCATTGTTCTGGAAGAGAGTGAAATATTTCTCCATGTGTTTTTTTTTTTCAATTATTTTATTTCATATTATTTTTTTATTTTTTTAATTGGGTGTTCAAAACATTACAAAGCTCTTGACATATTATATTTCATACATTAGATTCAAGTGGGTTATCAACTCCCATTTTTATCCCAAATACGGATTGCAGAATCATATGTGTTACACATCTGCATTTTTATAATGCCCTATTAGTAACTGTTGTATTCTGCTACATTTTCTATCCTCTAGTATCCCCACTCCCCTCCCATCTTCTCTCTCTACCCCATCCACTGTAATACATTTATATCTTTGTTAATTTTCCCATTCCCCTCACAACCTCTTATATGTAATTTTGTGTAACAATGAGGGTCTCCCTCCATTACCATGCAATTTCCTTTATCTCTCTCTTTCCGACCCCCACCTCATGTCTCTGTTTAATGTTGATCTTTTCTTCCTGCTCTTCCTCCCTGCTCTGTTATTAGTTGCTCTCATTATATCAAAGAAGACATTTTTATTTGTTTTTTAGGGTTTGGCTAGCTTCACTAAGCATAATCTGCTCTAGTGCCATCCATTTCCCTGCAAATTCAATGATTTTGTCATTTTTTAATGATGCATAATACTCAATGGTGTATAAATGCCACTTTTTTTTATCCATTCATCTACTGAAGGGCATCTGGGTTGGTTCCACAGTCTAGCAATTTTGAATGGTGCTGCTATGAACATCAATGTGGCAGTATCCCTGTAATATGCTCTTTTAAGGTCTTCAGAGAATAGTCTGAGAAGGGCAATAGCTGGGTCAAATGGTGGTTCCATTCCCAGCTTTCCCAGGATTCTCCATACTGCTTTTCAAATTTGCCACAACAGTTTGCAGTCCCACCAGCAATGTACAAGAGTACCCTATTCTCCACATCCTCGCCAGCACTTGTTGTTTGACTTCTTAATGGCTGCCAATCTTACTAGAGTAGGATGGTTTCTTAGGGTGATTTTAATTTGCATTTCTCTGACTGCTAGAGATGGTGAGCATTTTTTCATTTACTTACTGATTGATTGTATGTCCTCCTCTGAGTAGTGTCGGTTCAGGTCCATGGCCCATTTTTTTATTGGGTTATTTATCATCTTATTGTCTAATTTTTTGAGTTTTTGGTATACTCTGGATATTAGGGCTCTATCTGAAGAGTAAGGAGTAAAAATTTGTTCCCATAATTTAGGCTCCCTATTTACCTCTCTCATTTTTTATCCTGCTGAGAAAAAACTTTTCAGTTTAAGAAAGTCCCATTTGATGATTCTTGTTATTAACTCTTCTGCTATGGGTGTCCTGTTAAGGAATTTGGAGCCCGGCCCCACATTATGTAGATCGGAGCCAACTTTTTCTTGTATCAGATGCAGAGTCTCTTATTTGATATCTAGCTCCTTGATCCACTTTGAGTTAACTTTTGTGCATGGCAAGAGGAGGGGATTCGGTTTCATTTTGTTGCATATGGATTTCCATTTTTTACAACACCATTTGTTGAAGATGCTATATTTCCTCCATTGCATGCTTTTAGCTCCTTTATCAAATATTTCATAGTTGTATCTTTGTGAATTAGTCTTTGTGTCCTCTATTCTGTACCATTGGTCAACCTGCCAGTTTTGGTACCAGTGCCATGCTGTTTTTGTTAATATTGCTCTGTAGTATAGTTTTAAGTCCGGTATTGCTATACCGCCTGATTCACACTTCCTGCTAGAATTGCTTTTGCTATTCTGGGTCTTATATTTTTCCATATGAATTCCATGATTGCTTTATCTATTTCTACAAGAAATGCCATTGGGATTTTGATTGGCATTGCATTGAACCTATAGAAAACTTTTGGTAATTTCGCCATTTTGATGATGTTAGTTCTGCCTATCCAGGAACAGGATATATTTTTCCATCTTCTAAGATCTACTTCTACTTCTCTTTTTAGGGTTCTGTAGTTTTCATTGTATAAGTCTTTCACCTTTTTTGTTTGGTTGATTTTCAAGTATTTAATTTTTTTGAGGGTATTGTGAATGGAGTGTTTTTCCTCATTTCTGTTTCAGGAGGTTTGTCGCTGATATACAGAAATGCCTTTGATTTATGCGTTTTGATTGTATATCGTGCCACTTTGCTGAATTCATTTATTAGTTCTAGTAGTTCTTTTGTAGACCCTTTTGGGTCTTCTATGTATAGAATCATGTCACCAGGAAATAGTGATAATTTTCGTTCTTATTTTCCTATTTTTATGCCTTTGATTTCTTTCGTCTGTCTAATTGCTCTGGCCAGTGTTTTGAGAACTATATTGAATAGAAGTGGTGACAGAGGGCATCCCTGTCTTGTTCCAGATTTTAGAGGGAATGCCTTCAATTTTTCTCCACTCATAATGATGCTAGCCTGAGACTTAGCATAGATAGCTTTTACAATGTTGAGGTTAGTTCCTGTTATCCCTATTTTTCTAATGTTTTGAACATAAAGGGTTGCTGTACTTTGTCAAATGCTTTTTCTGCATCTATTGAGATGATCATATGGTTCTTATCTTTATGTCTATTGATGTGATGAATAACATTTATTGATTTTCGTATATTGAACCATCGTTGCATACCAGGGATGAATCCTACTTGATCCTGGTGAACAATTTTTTTGATGTGCCTTTGTATTCGATTAGGCAGATTTTTATTGAGGATTCTTGCATCTAGGTTAATCAGATATATTGGTCAGTAGTTCTCTTTCTTTGAGGTGTCTTTTTCTGGTTTTGGAATTAGGGTGATGTTGGCCTCATAAAATGAATTTGGCAGAGCTCCCTCTTTTTCTATTTCCTGAAATAACTTGAAAAGTATTGGTGTTAATTCTTCTTTAAAGGTTTTGTAAAACTCCGCTGTATAGCCATCCGTTCCTGGGCTTTTCTTGGTTGGTAGTCTTTTGATTGCTTCTTCTATTTCATCCATTGATATTGGTCGGTTTAAATTGTGTGTATCCTCCTGACTCAGTTTGGGCAAATCATATGACTTAAGAAATTTATCGATGTCTTCACTATTTTCTATTTTATTGGAATAATGGTTTTCAAAATAATTTCTAATTGTCTTCTGTATTTCTGTAGCATCTGTTGTGATGTTGCCTTTTTCATCCCATATGTTAGTAATTTGAGTTCTTTCTCTTCTTTTCGTCTTTAGCATGGCTAAGGGTCTGTTGATCTTATTTATTTTTTCGAAGAACCAACTTTTAGTTTTGTTAATTTTTTCAATAGTTTCTTTTGTTTCAATTTCCTTGATTTCCACTCTGATTGTAATAATTTCTTGCCTTCTGCTAAATTTGCTGTTGTTTTGCTCTTCCTTTTCTAGGGCTTTGAGATGAAGTGTGAGCTCACTTATTTGTTGGTTTTTCCTTTTTTTTTCAGGAATGACCTCCAGGCGATGAATTTCCCTCTTAAAACTGCTTTCATTGTGTCCCATAGATTCCGATATGTTGTGTCTATAATTACATTTATCTCTAAGAATTTTTTGATTTCCTCCTTTATGTCTTCTGTAACCCATTGATCATTCAGTAACATATTGTTCATTTTCCATGTGATGTAGAATTTTTCCTTCCTTCTTTTATCATTGATTTCCAGTTTCATTCCATTATGATCAGATAAAATGCATGTTATTATCTCCACACCTTTATATTTACTGAGGGTTGCCCTATGGAATCATATATGGTCTTTTTTTGAGAAGGATCCATGTGCTGCTGAGAAAAAAGTATATCCACTTGATGATGGTTGATATATTCTATATATGTCAGTTACATGTTGGTTATTGATTGTGATATTGAGTTCTATACTTTCTTTATTCAACTTTTGTTTGGAGGATCTGTCCAATGGTGATAGATGTGTGTTGAAGTCACCCATAATTATTGTGTTGAGGTCTATTTCATTTTGGAGCTTGAGGAGAATTTGTTTCATGAACATCGTAGCACCATTATTTAGTGCATAAATATTGATAATTGTTATGTCTTGTTGGTGAATGGTTCCTTTTAACAGTATATAATGTCCTTCCTTATCCCTTTTGATTAACTTAGTCTTGAAGTCGATTTTATTTGATATGAGGATGTCCACCCCTGCTTGCTTATGAGGATAAGTGTGCATGGTGTATTTTTTCCCAACCTTTCACCTTCAGCCTGTGTGTCTTTGCATTTCAGACGTGTCTCCAGGAGGCAACATATTGTTGGATTTGTTTATTTAATCCAAGTTACCAGCCTATGTCGCTTTATTGGAGAGTTGAAGCCATTTACATTCAGAGTTACTATTGATGTATGGTTTGTACTGCCAGCCATGTTTGATTATTTATCTTTTTTTAAATTTAGTTTGTTTCTCCATGATAAGCTTTAACCCTGCCTCTGTCATTACCAAGGTACTTCCCACTGATGGTTTTGGTTGTTGTTTTTCATTTCTTTCTTGTGTAGTGTTTTTCTCAAGACGCTTTGTAATGCTTGTTTTCTGGCTTCAAATTCTTTTAGCTTTTGTTTATCATGAAAGATTCTTATTTTATTGTCGTACCTGATGGTTAATTATGCTGGATACATAATTCTTGGTTGGCATCCATTGTCTTTCAGTGTTTGAAATACGTTTTTCCAGGATCTTCTCGCTTTCAGCATCTGTGATCAAATATCCGTTGTTAACCTTATTGGTTTACCACTGAATGTATTCTGCCTCCATTCTCTTGTAGATTTATTATTTTCTCTTTGTTCTGTATATTGGATATCTTCATAACAATGTGTCTTGGCATTCGTCTACTGTGATTTTGTGTGCTCTTGTCCTGTATGCATCTACAATTTGTATATCCATTTCCTTTTTTATTTCTGGAAAGTTTTCTGTAATTATTTCATTCAGCAGTTTTCTCATTCCCTTGGTTTGAGTCTCTGTACCTTCCTCTATCCTGATGACTCGTAAGTGTGGTTTTATTTATGTTATCCCAAATCTCTTGGATGTTTTTCTTGTGATTTTTTTGCCAGCCTTTCTGAGTTGGCTGGACTCGTTTCAAGATGATATATTTTGTCTTCATTATCTGACGTTCTGGCTTCTACTTGCTCAACTCTGTTAGTGATACTCTCAATGGAGTTCTTAATTTGGTTTATCATTTCCTTCATTTCTAGAATTATTGTTTGATTTTTTTATAATATCTATCCACTGATAAAGATGCTTAACTTTTTCTTTTATATGTTTATGTAATTCATTTTCAATGTTTTCTTTTACTGTTTGGATTTTCTGTCTCGTATCTTCTTTAAGTTTCCATTCCATCTGTCTAAGGTATTCCTTGAGTTCTTTATATGACCACTTTTCTGATGAATCCTGGTCCTCCTGAATATTTAGGGTGTTCTTCGTTGTTTCTTCTCCTTTTCTTCCTTGCTTTTTTATGCTGCTCAAGTTACTTCTTGTTCTGTTTGACTGCTGAGTTACTGTTTACTCTTATAAATTTATTTGATGCTTGGGAGGAAAGATTTTAGAAGGGAAGGGAAAAAGTCACTAAAGAGAATGAGAGTAGGCAGGTAGAATGCAAGGAATGGGAAATAAGAAAATTGAAAAGAAATGAAATACATTAGAAAAAATAGAAAATAAAGAATGAAAATGATTTTTTTTAAAAAATGATAATGATAATATAAAATTAAAATTTTAAAAAATAATAATAACAAAATAGGGGAGGGGAGGAGGGATTGTAGAGGAAAGGAAAGGCAGCAGAATACAACAGTTACTAGTATGGTATTATGTAAAAATGTGGATGTGTAACCCATGTGATTCTGCAATCTCTACTTGGTTTAAAAAAGGGAGTTCATAACTCACTTGAAGCTAATGTATGCTAATGTATGAAATATGATATGTCAAGAGCTTTGTAGGGTTTTGAACAACCAATAAAAAAATAAAATAAAATAAAATTATTTTGCCATTTAAAAAAAAAAAGAAAATAATTTTGAAGTTTATCTATGATCCAGGGGCAAGTTAAATGAAACAGTTTCCAGTTGTTAAGTCACCAAAAAATTTATTATTTCATGTGTTATTTATTTGCTTTGTAGTATGTTTAAATTTTATTTTTGGAAAGTTTTTAACCTTATTAAATTTGTTTATTTGTTGTGGGGGAAACAATTGTACATAGGTTAAGTATTGTTTATCAAAAATGCTTAGAACAAGAAGCATTTCAGATTTTGGATTTTTTTGGAATTATGGAATATTTATACACACATAATCTTGGGGATAAGACTCAAGTGTAAATATGAAATTCATTTATATTTCATACATGCCTTAGACCCATAGCCTGGAGGAAATTTCATACAACATTTTTAGTATACCTGCATTTTGACTGTAACCTGTCAAATGAAGCCAAGTAGGAAACTTTTCACTTGTCACATTCCAGTACTAAAACACGTTAGATTTGGCATTTTGGATTTGGGATTTGGGGATTAGGGGTGCCCAGTTTCCAGAGAGCAAATTCTATTTTTCTACTAAAGTAAACTCATTTATCATAGTAAGTTGTCCTAAGTTAATTATCTTTGTATCCACAAAATTCCTAAAACTTATTGTGGTGCCTATATTTCTCCTTAAAATCATATTTCAAACATTTAATCTTGCTTCATTGAATAAAAACAAATCATATTTTCATCTAATTTTTAGATTCTTTAATTAATTAACACAATTGCTGTCTTATTAAAGGTTCTTTCACTTAAAATACATATTTTACATTGATATTAATAATAGATGTTCTGGAATTATCAATAAAATTTTTATACAATAGCTTTTGCTCCCTGTATTTTCAAACACCACTTAACTTGTGTGTTTGTGTTGCAAACAACTTAGAGCTGATTTTGTATTTTTACTTCAAATGACATTTTCTACACACTTTCATTTATTTTTTATAATTTATTCTTTTTTACTAGTTTTTTTAGTTGTTGATGGATCCTTATTTAATTAATTAATTTATATGCAGTGCTGAGAATCCAACCAGTGCCTCACACATGCTAGACAAGTGCTCTACCACTAAGCCACAACTCTAGCCCACTCCAGTTTATTCTTAAAATTCACATTTTTTTTAGTTTATGTATAGGTATTTTTTTATTGGCTCTACACAGCACTGGTATACTATCATTTTTCTTTTTTTAATTGGTTCTTTTTATACATAACATTAAGATTATACATAACATTAAGATTCATTTTGGCATAATTATAAAAGCATGAAATATAATTTGCTCTAATTCAGTCCCCAGTACTTCCTCTTTTTCTCCTTTCCTCCCTCTTTCTGTTCCCTTCCCTCCACTCTACTGATCTTTCCTCTATTTACTTTTAGTTTGGGGGGATTGTACAGGTGTGTGTTGTGTGTATACATAATGGTGAGATCCAATATGTTTTTTTCCCTTTCATTTGTTGTTTTATGGTAATACCGTGTGATTATTTTTATAGTGTTTAAGTTATTTATGAGGATTTTGGAAAATAAAAGCAATAAATTTGTGTTCTCAGGTGGTCATCATGAACCGGAAAAAAAAAATAAAATAAAATAAAATATTTTAAAACATTTTTTAAAAGTTAAAGAACAGCAACAAAAAAATGAAAATAAAAGAAAACAAAAAAAAAAAAAACAAAACAAAAAAAAAAACAAATTAAAATAATAATAATAACAATAAATGCAGTCATAGATTGCAATAAACTTCTTTTCCAGTAGGTAGAGCTGTGCCCACTGGGCCAAGCTTCTCCTTTCAATAAGTGGGAACCAATCACTGTGCAGCAGCTCTTCCTACCAGACTGGGTGGGTGTCCAATCCTGAGTGCCTAGGGCCTTCTTTTGTGTTTCCTCAAGCCAGGCCCCACTCACCTGTGACACTCACCACAATACTGGCTACATGCCAGGTCTGCTGCTCCTAGGAGCGCTGTTTTCATGAACGCCTGGGCACAATCTCCCTGTTTGTCTCCCTCAGACCCTAAGTTTGTAGAGCTTAGGCCTGAGAACCCCCAGCGAATTTGCTTGCACTCCGGAAGCCATGCCCCCGGAAGCTGGAGCAAGAGACTTCAGTTTTCAGCACTGGTGGGAGCGGTGGCCTGGAGGTCTGCACCACGAGTCCCGTGCCACTCCTAATTCCCTCGGTCTGGCTATCGGGCTCAAGGGAGAGCTGGGAGGGGCTCTTAAGATTTCCCCACAAGTTCGCAAATTTACAGGAATTTGTTTCACTTTCAATCACTTCCTGCTTCAGGACACATGTATTCTTCCATGTTTCTTGACAGGTCTTTTCATGAGAGTTCTTTCAAGACACATTACTTTCAATTTCCATAATCACATTTGAAGCAAAACTCACATAAACTTTATGATGAATTATAACTCTGATATTACCATTAGATGTATGACTGGTTGGAATTAATGATTGCATAACGATATAGGATTTCTTATATATTTTCAGATAAAAATTCAATCCATTATTTAAAGTGGAACGAGTTATATTATTTATTCACAGTATGGCCTATTCATGCATTATCTCTATATTCATAGATGCAGTGTACACTTCTTTATACCCCCAATACTAATTTATATGTCTTCAAAATATTGCTCCCTGAAATGTTGGAAGAAATACTCATGTCACCTGATCTACTTATACATTTAATCACAGAAATATTCGGAACACAAAATGCAAAGCTCACACTTATGTTTGTACCAAAGCCTAAAAGGAAAGTAAACATGGATTACTAAAAACATCCATGTCCAGCTTGCCTAATGCTGTCAAATATCAATCCTATTGGTGACTACATATTTGTTTCTTCTTAAGATTATATATTCAAACTCAACCCTACTGAAAATGTCTAATCCTATCCCTCACTTTATACATTGCCTGATTTCATTATGGCTCTATTTGTATCTGTTTCCTACATATTTTCCCCAGTTCATCATTGTGACTGACTCTTCATATGTGCTGACATTTACATTCACACTCTAATCGATAACCTATTGCTAATAAACGTTTGTTCCTAATCCTATACTCATTCTTTTTCTAAACCTACCGACTATCTTCCTAATCCTACCGACTATCCTTTTTTGACTGGATATTCTCTTCTACATTCAATCAAGCAAGGTACAAGGTCTTATGCCATTGTATATTGATCTATCTGAGACCTCTGTGCAGAATGTAATTTTATTCTAAGTATCACAATCAAGGGTCCAATGCCCTTCTGGGCTTCAAATGTCACCTAGATTTCTAGTTTCACACTTATATTTCACATATATATTCTAGTAAATATCGCAGTTTCAAATACCATTATTCATTCTGCAGGATGATTCCTAAACCAAATCCAACATGTTATTGACCCTAAACATACACTGTTCCCTCAATCTAACTTTACAGAAGAGCAGGGACAGAGTTGGTCTTACAATACAGGAATGTAGGGGATCCTCCACCTGCTGAGAACCTCAAAGGTCCATGCAGACATGATCCCTGGAAAAGAGGTAGGCAGCTATGAAGGACCTGAAATAGCAAAAGTCATCTTCCATGGCAAACAACCTTGTCAGGATGAAGGGGTGTGTCTGAATCAGCCACCTTCTTCTTAATGTAGAGAAGATGGACCAAACAAGGTCTGTGTGGAGAGCTGTTCCCGTGTGTCTATGGTTGATATACCATTCTAACTTGTGACAGTGTCACAGGAAGTAGGGGCAGCCTCCATCTCATGGGACCCTTGGAAGCAGCTATTAGGACAAAGTGTTTGCCAAGGCATTGACCTCATTCAGTTCCTGAAGGAAGTGACCTACCTTACTTCTTTGGTGATGGAACTCTCTGAACTTGGGATCCAGGAAGCCAGGCATCCAGAGCCAGTCCCAGTCCCAGTACCAGTGGGCTCACTTGTTTTATTTTACCAATGACAGATTCTGTCTTTCCTGGTACCTACTGAAGTGAGGATGGCCAAATATCAGGAGAGCTCTGAAGACGGGCCTTTCTTTAGTAAGTAGGTAGTGACTCACCGCTGGCTCCTAACAACTACACAGAGTTGGCCAAGGAGACCAGATCATCCACAGTACAGGCCATTTCGTGTGAACATAGTAGGGCCCGCTAGTCAGAGGACACTCTGGATATTCAGAGACTTACTTGGGGGAAGGAGGTGCTTTGTGTTTGTGGGTGTGAGCTTGTGGTTTTGTCTCATTTTCTTAGAATAGGTAGGAAAGCTGGTATGTCTGGTTTGCAGTGGACTGTTTCTAGATAGTCTTTTGACAAGGCAAGTGTTTCTATGTCTGTGTATAACACTGTGTCCGTGGTTGTAGACATTAGAAAAGAGAATGCATCAATGAATGTGTCCTGTCTAGTAGAAAGCTTCCCAGCATTCTTCCTGCCCAATTTATGACTGCACTGCAGGTTGCCTTATCGATGGGCAACACCTACTATCTTCCTAAGTTTCAGATTTCTTCCTGAATTCTGACCAATCTGCAGAATAGTCTCATGGTTTTGTGTCCAAGATAGGTACCACCCCAAGCTCTGTCACATGGCCATGTACTGAATAGCTGAAGGTAATGGCGAGCTTCTTAGAAAACTCAGATATCAGGTGACCAGGTAAGTCTCAGTGGAGAAACCATGCTTTGTGCCTTTTGCTTACCTATTTTTCTGTTTCACTGAATGACAGGAAGGTCTTTGCCTCAGGCCACCCCTTTGATAAGCATGAAAAAAACAGTTTTCATATGGAAATGATTGGGCATCACCCGTGGCTCTTTGCTTAATTGCTTTGAATGGGATGTGTCTGAATCAGCCTCTTGGCCCTGTGTGAGGCTGTGGCTTATATTCTCAGCACCTGATGGATATAAAGAAAGATCCCATGTGTGCATCCAAAACTAAAATGGCAAAATTCAGTCATTGTGGATGATGTCTCTCTCCTTCCTCTATTAGGTTGCAGACAATCATCAAGTGAGTATAGGGATCCTTTGGGTCAAATGAGTTTTTCAAAGCCATGCAGAGGTGCTTGGGTTTTCTCATGATTCCACTTCACATAAAGAATCTAAACCCCACAGTCAGTAGGCCTCAAATTGGAGAAGCAGAGTAGTTGTAATGGCAGGCCTATTTGATCACTCCTGGTTCACAGGAATGGTGTCCAGGCCACCCTGACTTTAGGCAAATGAGGGCCAAGGGAGCTTATTTTGGACACTCTCTTGCGCTGCAACCCTCATGGAAATCTCCAGCCAGAGGTTATAATGAGGGTCTATGTGGAAGAAGATGAGGGCCATGTGGGAATGTTTTGGTTTTAATTTTGGTAATTTGTGTGGCAGTTGGAAGGGATGACTGGGTCCCCCTCGGCTTGTACTCTGGTGTAATACTCCTTAGAGACTGAGTTGTAGAACTGACCTCAGAGAAGTATTGCCATGAATTGTGTGGGGATGTTAGGAGGCCACGCATGAGAGTCGCCCTTGGAAACTGAGATCTAGGCCAAGGGTGGCTTTCCACAGAACACTGAGAATCTCAGCCAGGATATCACATGATTTTATTCTGAAAAACTTGGCAGCCATAGTTGAGAGTCAAAACACACATGGACCTCACATTGTAGACCTCAATGGGCCTGGCTTCATGTGACCTTTTGGCCACTATTTGGGATGCCTTGCCTGTGATTGTTCTCCAGAGCTTTCATTGAAATGAGCTTCCTTAACATTTAATGGTTCCTGAATGAATTGAAACCCACAGTGACTACAACTTCTTCCTTGAATAATGGCTAGATAAATACCATGAAATTTTTGAAATTTCAATGACCAGTTGGCACTGGAAAACCTTTGGATGTCCTGATGCTGATCATGAGTATACCAGTCAGTGCCTTGATTGACAGGGTTTCATAAAAATGGTGTAGAACAGAGATGCCAGTTAGTTGGTGCCTGCTGATTAGTGGGCCTAGAGAAGTGGTGAGCAGATGTGTGACAATACATCTGTGGTGAGGCCACGTGGAACTGCCATTGGCGTCCAAATGGCTTGTGACTGATATGGTTTCAGCCAACAGACCCAATAGGTAAAGGCATCTTGTTATATGGACAGGTTTCAGGGAAATGTTCAGAATCAGGTTGCTATGGTGAAGGGGGAAAGCTATGTGGGATAGAAGCCTGGTTATTGCATTCTCCTGCAAACCCTCACCCACCACACGTGACAGAACTCCCTCCAACAATGTGTCCCAATTGACCTCCTTTATTTCGTGAAGCAAATACCAAACTCCCAGTGCAGCAGCAAGAAACACCACTAAAAGTGGAGGATGAACAAATGTCTTCCCAGTTAGCACAGGGAGAAACTTAGCCCCAGTGTCCACAGTTTAGCTACAAAAAAAGAATTCAGCACTGCTGCCACATGTTCAATGAAAAATAAGAAACCATGTCTTACAGGTCACATATATGCAGAACCAGCTTTGATGGTCTCTCTATAAAAGAACTAAATCTCCTGAAAACAACATGTATTTCAAGTGCCCAACCTCAGAGGCAGTTTCTCAAGAATTTTTTAGGCCAGCAGAGCTCCATGTTTGAGGAGTGTTTACCTTTTGCCTTACTATTTTGAACTCTGCTACCACCTCCAAGGTTGTGAACTCCTGAGCAAATTCCATTCCAGATATGTATTCACAGATTTTCTAACTCTTCTCCTCTAACTGTATCTTACTTTGGTAAAAAATAATGTCAAGGCATTGTTCTGGATGAGACTGGGAAGATTTTGGGGTAGCACATATTTGCATAGACATTGGATTCATTTTTCAATTTCCCTTTAAAACACTGAATCTCTAACCCTAACCAATTCCAAACTAGACTCTGACTACTAATCCTAATATGATGGAGAAAAATAACAAAAAACAGAAAAGAAGTACAAGCAGTTCAGAGGAGGCAAGGTGTATACTTGGACTTGCCTTTTGCATAATATAGGGTAGGAGTTATAAATCTTGCAAATTTTTTTTGAAATAGTTCTCCATGTGTTTTTAAAGTTAACAAATATGTGAATTCCTTTCTCCCTTTCTCTGTAGCCTATTAAGCACATGTATTTTTATATGCACATATAGAATTCTACCTGGTACCACACGTACATTCATGTGAGGTGGTTGACTTGGCAGATACAAATTTTGAGAAGAGATCACTCCTCGTAAATGCTATTGGAACTGCAATTTCAAACTATGGGTGAACTTTCAAGTTGAACAACATTATACATAAATCCATGTTCAGTATAATGAATATTTTTGGATCTGTGGATGATATATATTTCATGATGGATTTTGATTGGCATATATATTGTTAGTTTTTAATGTCTCTCTCTCTGTCTCTCTCTCTCTCTCTCTCTCTCTCTCTATATATATATATATATATATATATATATATATATATATATATATATACTCTCCAGATATTTCAAAATATGTAATATATGTGACTTATTATACACTCCCTAAATTCATTCATATTCATTTATGTGGATTTATAATCAACTTTTCACAAGATTATTTTCCAAACTATTCATCCACCTGAAATTCATATTTGTTTCCTAGTACTGACAACTAACTTCAGTGAATGGTGTATACAAATCCTAATATTTCTACAGTAACTGACCCAGTTTAACATCAATGCAAGTAGATTCCTATGGGACATGATATGTATTTTGACGTTCATATTTATTCAACAGTGGGACATTATTATTTCTTCAGTTTATGCACATCATAATATATATATTTCATCCAAAAGTTCAAAAATATATAGGAATTTGTTTCACTTTCAATCACTTCCTGCTTCTGAAAACATGTATTCCTCCATGTTTCTTTACTGCTCTTTTCATGAGACTTCTTTCCAAACACATTATTTTCGATTTCCATAATCAATTTTGAAGCAAAACTCACACACTCTTCATGAAAATCCTAATACTAATATTATCATTGATGTATAACTGGTTGTAATGAATGTCTGTATATCAATATTTGATTTCCTGTATTTTTTCAGATATCAATTCAATCCATTATTTATAGTGGAATGAGTATAGGTTTTATTCAGAGTATGTTCCACTCATGCATTATCTGTATATTCATAGAAACAGGGTACACCTGTTTGTACCCCCAATACTAATTTATACGTCTTCAAAATATTGCTCCCAGAAATGGTGGAAGATATACTCATGTCACCTGATCTACATATATATTTTATTACAGTAATATTATGGACACAAAATGCAAAGGTCACACTTATGATTGTACCAAAGCCTAAATGGAAAGTGAGCATGGATTAGTAATAACATCCATGTCCAGGTTGCCTAATGCTCTCAAATGTCAATCCAATTGGTGACTACATATTTGTTTCTTGCTAAGATTATATATTCAACCTCAACCCTGTTGAAAATGTCTAATCCTATAACTCACATTATACTTTGCCTGATTTCCTTTTGTCTCAATTGATATTTACTTTCCTACATATTTTCCCCAGTTCATCATTGTGAATGACTCTTCACATGTGCTGACATTTACATTCACTCTCTACCCGAAACCCTATTGCTAAAAAAGTTTTTGTCCAAATCCTATACTCACTCTTCTTTCGAAACCTACTGACTATCTTCCTAATCCTATCGACTATCCCTTTTTGACTGCATGTTCTCTTCGACATTCAATCATCCAAGGTAAAGGTCCTATGCCATTGTATAGCGATTAATCAGAGACATCTGTGCAGAACATAATTCAAAGCTAAGTATCCTACCCAAGGGCCCAATACACTTCTGGGCTTCAAAACTTACATAGATTTGGGTTTTCAAACTTATATTTCACCTATATATTCTTTTAAATTTCGCAGGTTCCCAATAACATTATTCATCCCGCAGAATGATTCCCAACTGAATTCGAACCTGTTATTAACCCTAACCATACGCTGTTCCCTCAATCTACCTTTACAGAGGAGCAGGGATAGAGTTGGTCTTACAATACAGGAATGTAGGGGATCTTCCACCTGCTGAGAACCTCAAAGGTCAATGCAGAAATGATCCTTGGAGAAGTTGTAGGCAGCTATGTAGTACCAAAGAGAGCAAAAGTCTTCTGACATGGTAAAGAACCTGGACAGGATGAAAGGATGTGTCTGAATCAGCCTCTCTCTTCTTAATGTAGAGAAGATGGACCAAAGCAGGCCTGTATGGAGAGAAGTTCCCCGGTGCATATGGTTGATATACCATTCTAACTTGTGACAGTGTCACAGAAAGTAGGAACAGCCTCCATCTCATGAGACCCTTGGCAGCAACTGTTAGGACAAAGTGGTTGCCAAGGCAGTGACCTCATTCATTTCATGAAGAAAGTGACTTCACCTACCTTACTTGGTGATGGAACTCTCTGAACTTGGGATCCAGGAAGCCAGGCATCCAGAGCCAGTCCCAGTAACAGTCCTAGTGGGATCACATGTTTGGTTTTACCAAAGACAGAGAGAGTCTTTTTTGGTACCTACTGATGTGAGAATGCCCAAATGCCAGGACAGCTCTGAAGAGGGTCCTTTCCTAAGAAAACAGGTAGTTGGTCATCACTGGCTCCTGACAACTTCACAGATTTGGCCACGGAGACCAGATCTGAGACAGGGCAGGCCAGTTCAGGGTAACAATATGGTCCACAGTCAGAGGACAGTCCGGATTGTCACAGACATATTAGGGGGAAGGAAGTGCTTTTGTGGGTGTGGGTGTGAGTTTGTGGTTTTGCCTCATGTTCTGAGAATAGGTAGGAAAGGCAATTTGTTTGGTTTGGAGTGGACTGCTTCTAAAAAGTCGTTTGACAAGGTGAGTGTTTCTATATCTGTGTATCTCACTGTGTCCGTGGTTGTAGACATAAGAAAAGAGAATGCATCAATGGATATGTCCTGTCTAGAAGAAAGTTTTCCATCATTCATCCTACCCAATTTATGACTGGACTGCAGGTTGCTTTATGGATGGGCAACCCCTACTATCTTCCTAAGTTCCTGTTTTCTTCCTAAATTTTGGCCACTACCCAGAATAGGCTCATGGGTTTGTGTCCAAGATATGTAACACCTCCAAGCTCTGTGACATGGCCATGTACTGGATAGCTGAATGGAATGGCGAATATCTCAGGAAACTCAGATATCAGTGTGACCAGGAAAGTCTCAGTGGAGAAACACTTTTTTGGGCCTTCTGCTTACCTATTTTTCTTTTGCCCTGAATGTCAGGAAGGTCCTTACCTCAGGCCACTCCTTTTTGAAGCCTGAAGTAAACAGTTTTTAAATGCAAATGAATGGGCATCACCTGTGGTGCTTTGCTTAATTGCTTTCGAAAGGGATGTGTCTGAATCAGCTGCTTGCCTCTGGGTCAGGCTATGGATTAGATTCTCAGCACCTGATGGATATAAAGAAAGTTCCCATGTGTGTATTGAAAACGAAAATGGTAAAAATATCAGTCATTGTGGATGAAGTTTCTTGCCTTCCTCTGTTAGGTTCCTAACCTCCATCAAGTGAGAATAGGATCCTCTGGGTCAAATGAGTTCTTTGAACTCCTGCAGAAGTGCTTGGGTTCTCCCATGATGCCAAATCACATAAAGAATCTATACCTGACAGTCAGTTGGCCTCAAATTGGAGAAGCAGAGCAGTATTAAAGGCAGGCCTATTTGATCACTCCTGGTTCACAGGAAGGGTGTCAAGGCCACCCTCATTTTAGGCAAATGACGGGCAAGGGTGCATATTTTGGACATTGCCTTGGGCTGCGCTCCTCATGGAAACCTCCAGCAAGAATTTATGATGAATGTCTATATGGAAGAAGATGAGGGTCATGTGGGAATGTTTTGGTTTCAATTGTGGTCATTTGTGTGGCGGTTGGAAGAGATGACTGGGTCCACATGGGCTTGAACTCGGGTGTGATTCTCCTTCAAGACTGAGTTCTGGAACTGACCTCAGAGAAGTATTGCCATTAATTGTGTTGGGATTGTAGGAGGCCACGCATGAGAGTCACCCTTGAAACCTGAGATTGGGCCCTGGGTGGCTTTCCACAGAGCACTGAGAATCTCAACCAGGATATCACATGATTTTATTCTGAAAGACTTGGCAGCCATAGTAAAGAGTCAAAACACACATGGACCTCACATTTTTTACCTCAATGGGCCTGTCTGCATATGACATTTTGACCACTCTTTGGAAAGCCTTGCCTGTGAGAGTTCGCCAGAGCTTTCATTGAAATGAGCTTCCTCACCATTTAATGGTTCTTGGATGAATGGAAACCCCAAAGTGCCTCCAACTTCATTCTTGAACAATGGATAGATAAATACCATGAAATTTTTGAAATTCCCAATGACCAGGTGGCACTGGAGAACCATTGGATGTCCTATTGCTGCTCATGAGTGTACCAGACAGTGCCTTGATTGACTGGAGTTCTTGAAAATGGTGTGGAACACAGATGCCAGTAAGTTGGAGCCTGCTGAGTAGTGGGCCTAGAGCAGTGGTGTGCAGTTGTCTGATAATATATTTGTGGTGTGGCCATGTGGGTGTGTCATTGGCTTCCAAATGGCTTGTGACTGACTTGGTGCAGCCAGCAGAAAATTATATGAAAAGGCATCTGGTTATTTGGACAGGTTTCAGGGCAATGTTCAGAATCAGGTTGCTATGGTCAAGGGAGCAAGAAATGTGGGATAGAAGCCTGGTTGGTGCATTCTCCTGAAGACCCTGACCCACCACACCTTACAGGACTCCCACCAGCACTGTGACCCATTTGAAATCCTTGTATGTTGTGAAGCAAACACAAAACACCCAGTGCAGCAGCAAGAAACACCACGAAAATTGGAGAATGACCAAATGGCTTCAAAGTCCACACAGGGAGACACTTAGCCCCCAGTGGCCACAGTTTATCTACAAAGAGAGAATTCATCACTGCTTCCTCATGTTCATTAGAAAATAAGAAACCATATCCTCCAGGTCACATAGATGCAGACCCAGCTTTGATGGTCTCCGTACACAGGGAGCTAAAGCTCCTGACAACAACATATACTTCAAGTGTCCAACCTCAGAGGCAGTTTCTCAAGAAGTCTTAATGCCAGCATAGCTCCATGTTTGTGGAGTGTTTAGACTGTCCCTTACTTTTGGAAACTCCTCTACCACCTCCAAGGTTGTGAACTCCTGAACATTTTCCATTCCAGGTATGTATTCACAGATTTTCTAACTCTTCTTCTCTAATTGTGTCTTACTAGGGGCGAAGATATTGTCAAGGCATTGTTCTGGATGATAGTGGGAATTTTTTGTAGCACATATTTGCATACACATTGGATTTATTTTCCTATTTTCCATTTGAAATACTGAATAACTGACACTAACCCATACCCTAATAGACTCTTACTACTAATCCTAATATGATGGAGTAAAATAACCCAAACAGAATAGAAATGCAAGCATTTCAGAGGAGGCATGGTGTATAGTTAGACTTGGCTTTTGCATGATAAAGTGTAGGTGTTATAATTCAAGTTAATTTTTAATTGAAATAGTTCCATGGGTACTTAAAGTAAACAAATATGTGAATTCCTGTCTCCCTTTCTCTGTAGCCTATTCAGCACATGTATTTTTATATGCACATATAGAATTCTACCTGGTACCACAGGTACACTCTTGTGAGGTGGCTGACTTGGCAGATAGAAATTGTGAGAATAGATCACTCCGCCTAAACGCTGTTGAAACTGAAATTTCAAACTATGGGTGAGCTTCCTAGTTGAACAACATTATACATAAATCCATGTTCAGTAAAATGAATATTTTTGGATCTGTGGATGATATATATTTCATGGTGAATTTCGATTGGCATATGTATTTCTAATTTTTAATGTCTCTGTGTGTGTGTGTGTGTGTGTGTATATATATATATACACACACACACACACACACACACACACACACACACTAAATTTTTTTAAAATATAAAATATATGTGTCTTATTATACACTCCCTAAATTCATTCATATCCATGTATGTGGATTTAGAGTTAACATTTCACAAGATTATTCACGGAAATATTCATCCACCTGAAATACATATTTTTTTCCTAGAAATGAAAAATAACTTCAGTGAATGGTGGATACAAATCCTAATATTTCTACAATAATTGATCCAGTTTGTCATCAATGCAAGTAGATTCCTATGGGACATGATGTGTATTTTGATGTTCATTCTTATTCACCACTGGTATGTTACAATTTCTTCAGTTTATGCACATTATAGGATATATATTTCATCCATACGTTAGCAAAATTATAGGCATTTGTTTCACTTTCAATCATTTTCTGCTTTAGAACACATGTAATCCTCCATGTTTCTTGACTGGTTTTTTCATGAGACTTCATTCCAAACATATTATTTTCGATTTCCATAATCATATTTGAAGCAAAACTCACACACCCTTCATGATAAACTATAACCCTAATAGTACTATTAGATGTATAACTGGTTGGAATGAATGATTGTATATCAATATAAGATTTCTTATATATTTTCAGATATCAAATCAATACATTATTTAAAGTGGAACCAGTTATATTATTTATTCACACTATTGTCTATTCATGCATTGTCTCTATATTCATAGACACAGAGTACACCTCTTTGTAAACCCAATACTAATTTATACGTCTTCAAAATTTTGCTCCCAGTAATGGTGGAAGAAATACTCATGTCATCTGATCTACATATACATTTTATCACAGTAATATTCTGGACACAAAAAGAAATCGTCACACTTATGTTTGCACCAAAGCCTAAATGTAAAGTGAACATGGATTACTAAAACCATCCATATCAAGTTTGGCTAATGCTCTCAAAATTCAATCCTATTTGTGACAACATATTTGTTTCTTGCTAAGATTATATATTCAAACTCAACCCTGTTGAAAATATCTAATCCTATCTCTCACTTTATACTTTTCCTGATTTCATAATGTCTCTATTTATATCAGCTTTCCTACATACTTTCCGCAGTTCATCATTGTGACTGACTCTTCAATTGTGCTGACACTTACATTCACACTCTAATCCAAACCCTATTGCTAAGGAACTTTTGTTCCAAATCCTATACTCACTCTTCTTCTTAAACCTACTGACTATCTTCCTAATCCTACCCATTATCCCTTTTTGACTGGATGTTCTCTTATACATTCAATAATCCAAGGTACAGGGTCTAATGCCATTGTATATCGATCTATCTCAGACATCTGTGCAGAACATAATTCAACGCTAAGTATCACAATCAAGGACCCATCCCAATTCTGCGCTTCAAATCTTACTTAGATTTCTGTTTTCATACATATATTTCACCTATATATACTTATAAATGTCACAGGTTCCCAGTACCATTATTCATCCAGCAGAATGATTCCTAATTCAAATTGAACATATTATTAACCCTAACTATACACTGTTCCCTCGATCTAACTTTACAGAAGAGCAGGGACAGAGTTGGTCTTACAATACAGGAATGTAGGGGATCTTCCACCTCCTGAGAACCTCAAGGTCCATGCAGAAATGATCCCTGGAGAAGATGTAGACCACTATGAAGGACCTGAGAGAGCAAAAGTCAGCTTCCATGGAAAACAACCTGGTCAGGATGAAGGGTTGTTTATGAATCAGCCTCTCTCTTCTTAATGTAGAGAAGATGGACCAAACCAGGTTGGTGTGGAGAGCTCTTCCTAGGTGCCTATGGTTGATATACCATTCTACCTTGTGAAAGTGTCACAGAAAGTAGGGGCAGCCTCCATCTCATGGTAGTCTTGGAAGCAACTGTTAGGACAAAGTGGTTACCAAGGCAGTGATCTGATTCAGTTCCTTAAGGAAGTGACCTCACCTCACTTCTTTGTTGATGGAACTCTCTGAACTTGGTATCCAAGAAGCCAGGCACCAAGAGGCAGTCCCAGTCCCAGTGGTCTCACTTGTTTGGACTTACCAAGGACAGAGTCAGTCATTCTTGCTACCTACTGATGTGAGGACGGCCAAAACCAGGAAAGCTCTGAAGAGGGGCTTTTCCTGAGAAAGTAGGTAGTGGCTCACTGCTGGCTCCTGACAACTTCACAGAGTTGGCCAAGGAGACCAGATCTGAGACAGGTCAGGCCATTTCATTGGAACATAGTATGGCCCACCAGTCAGAGGACACTCCGGATAGTCACAGACCTACTTGGGGGAAGGAGGTGTCTTTGTGGGTGTGGGTGTGGGTTTGTGGTTTTGTCTCATATTCTGAGAATAGGTAGGAATGGCGGTTTGTTTGGTTTGGAGGGAACTGTTTCTAGTAAGTCATTTGACAAGGCGAGTGTTTCTATGTCTGTTTATACCACTGTGTCCCTGATTGTAGATATTAGAAAAGAAAATGCATCAATTGGTGAGTCCTGTCTAGTAGAAAGCTTCTCAGCTTTCATCCTGCCCAATTCATGAATGGACTGCGGCTTGACTTATCGATGGGGAACACCTGCTAACTTCTTAAGTTCCTGTTTTCTTCCTGAATTGTGTGCACTCTCCAGAATAGGCTCATAGTTTTGTGTCAAATATATGTACCTCCTCAAATCTCTGTGACATGGCCATGTACTGGATAGCTGAAGGGAATGGCGAGCATCTCAGAAAGCTCAGATATCAGTGAGACCAGGAATGCCTCATTGGAAAAACCCTGCTTTGGACATTTTGCTTACCGATTCTTCTGTTGCCCTGAAAGTCAGGAAGGTCTTTGCATCAGGTGTGTCATGTGGGAGTGTTTTGGTTTTAATTGTGGTCATTTTTGTGGCCGTTGGAAGACATGGCTATTTCCACCTGGGCTTGAACCCTTATGTGATTCCCCTTAGAGACTGAGTTCTGGAACTGACCTCAAAGAAGTATTGCCATGTATTGTGTTGGGATTTTAGGAGGCCACGCATGAGAGTCGCCCTTGGAAACTGAGATCTAGGCCCAGGGAGGCTTTCCGAAGAGCACTGGAAATCTCAGGAAGGACATCACATGATTTTATTCTTAAAGACTTGGCAGCCATTGTTGCAAGTCAAAACACACATGGACCTCACATTGTAGACCTCAAATGCCTGGCTTAATTTGACCTTTTAGCCTGTCTTTGGGAAGCCTTGCCTGTTAGAATTCTCCAGAGCTTTCATTGAAATGAGCTTCTTCTCCATTTAATGGTTCCTGAATAAATTGAAACCCACAGTGCCTTCAACTTCATCCATGAAAAATGCCTAGATAAATATCATTAAAGTTTGGAAATTCCCATCACCTGGTGGCACTGGAGAACCTTTAGGTGTCCTATTGCTGATCATGAATGTACCAGACAGTGCCTTGATTGACTGGGTTTCATGAAAATGATGTAGAACAGAGATGCCAGTAACTTGGAGCCTGATGAGTAGTCGGCCTAGAGCAGTGGTGTGCAGGTGTGTGTTAAAACATCTGTGGTGGGCTGATGTGGATATGCCATTGGCTTTCAAATGCCTTGTGACTGATATGGTGCAGCCCCCATACCCTTGTATGTAAAGGCATCTTGTTATATGGACAGGTTGCAGGGCAATGTTTAGAATCAGATTGCTGTGGTCAAGGGGTCAAGCTATGTGGGATATAAGCCAGGTTGGTGCATTCTCCTGCAGACCCTTACCCACCACACGTGACAGAACTCCCTCCATCACTGTATCCCAGTTGAACTTCTCGTATTTTGTGAAGCAAATACCAAACTCCCAGTGCAGCTGCAAGAAACACCACGAAAAGTGGAGGATGACCAAATGACTTCACAGTCCACACTGCAAGACACTTAGCCCCTGTGGCAACAGTTTACCTATAAAGAGAGAATTCAGCCCTACTGCTTCATGTTCATAGGAAAAAAAGAAACCATGTCCTCCAGGTCATATAGATGCAGACCCAGCTTTGATGGTCTCACTACAAAGGAAGCTAAAGCTCCTGTCATCAACATATATTTCAGGTGCCCAATCTCAGAGGCAGTTTCTCAAGAAGTCTTTAGGCCAGCAGAGCTCCATGTTTTTGGAGTTTTTACCCTGTCCTTTACTTTTGGAAACTCCTCTACAACCTCGAAGGTTGTGAACTCCTGAGCATTTTCCATTACCGATATGTATTCACAGATTTCTAACTCTTCTCATCTAATTATGTCTTACTTGGAGTGAAGGAAATGTCAAGGCATTGTTCTGAATGAGAGTGGGAAGATTTTTGGGTAGCACATATTTGCCTACACATTGGATTCATTTTCCAATTTTCCATTCGAAATACTGAATCCCTGACTGTCAGGGGTAGAAGGAATTCTTCTTCAAAGAACAGCCTGACACTTACAAGAAACAGCCCCCAGGAGACATCCTGTCTGGAAGACATCCTGTAGCCATATATGTCCCTGAGACATCCTGTGGCCATCTTTCTTCCAGAAACATCCTGAAGTTATCTCACCTTGTGAAGACATCCAGGAACTGCTGATAAGAGAGCTTTCCCATATCCAGCATATTAATACCCATGTGTGAACAATAAAATTTTGCAGCTTGATCAGAACTCCTGTGTTGCTCTCATCTCTCATGTCTCTTGTCCCTTCATTCCTCCCAATCTAGATTCGCTGACCACGTTGATGTGTCCTGCCGGCCGGGACATCTGGCGCCCACCGACTGGGGCTCAAGCCTTTGACTGAGGGGGAACCCCTTCCTCCTGGAAGACTTGGTCAAGAGGAGCTCACGATCGCCTCAGCAGACACCACCCGGAGACATATCCAGGAGGAAGGTGGGGATGATGCACGGTGAGTGACGCACCATGTGACAAGCAGTATCGTCACATGATTTGTTTATTTCAGGCCTCAAGGAGTCCTTCAAGACATGAGGGGCACATGTTAAGAAAAAGGACTTAAAATTTTTCTTTTCATACATAGGAGAATTGTGTCCATGGTTTCCTCTTGAAGGGACCATTGATGGCAAAAATGGCTTAGAGTAGGAGACTGTTTAAAAGATTATTATGAATCATTTGGCCCAGAAAAAATGCCAGTTCCCACCTTTTCTTACTGGAACTTAATTAATGAAATTCTTAAAAGTTTTCGCTTTGACAATGGTACCTTCCAACTTGTCAGGATTGGGGAAGAGATTATGCAAAAGACCTCTCGTCCCCCCTCTGCATGCCCATCATTAGTATAGACATAGACCCTTCTCGGTCTTCCCAGGACCCTGAGAACCTTCCTGGTCCCTCAAAATACGACCCTAATTAATAAGGCTCCAATGATTAAAAACCACCTTTATCCAGTTTTAAATCCCAGAGACACATTGACCCCTGGGGAGGACGCTATCTTGGACAAGGAAGCAGCTCTCTACCATTCAGAACACCCGCGACCTCTCAGGACCCTGCCACAGCCTATAGGATTTACCAAGCGAAGGTGAAAGCACCTATGTAAAACATCTTGCCTTTGAAAATGCCAACCCAGCATGTCAGAATGTTCTTCAACCACATAAGGATAAGGGGAAACTTTCTGAAGTTATTAGACTTGTGCAGACGTGGGTGCAGCCCATGCCATGGGTCTGGCTTTAGGGACCGCCTTTACCAAGGCCTTTCACAATCCTGGCTCACGTACTTGCTTTACTTGTAAACAACCTGGCCATTTTGCATGTGAGTGTCCCACAGGCAAACAAAGCCTAGGAATAGCGTCTCCTCAAACTGGGGCTTAACCGCCCCCAGCTACCCTTTTCCATAGAAGTGGTAAAGGTCATCACTGGGCCAGTGAGTGTAGATCTAAGACAAATGCCCTCAGACAGCCTATTTCTTCCTACTTCTCGGGAAACTCCCTGCGGGGCCAGCCCCCGGCCACAACATCCCCCATGACAAACACAGGAGCAATAAGGTTTGTTCCCTCCTAAACTCCCAACCTACCACAAAATCCTTCTCCACAATTGCCTCCCTCCAACTAGCCACCCCAGGCAGCACAAAATTGGACCTCTGTGCTGCCACAAATACAATATTAGACCCAATGCAAGGGCCCCAGATAATACCCAATGAAATTATGGGTCCCCCTCCATCTCATACATGTGCCCTTAATCTTGGAAGAGCCTCCACTACCATACAAGGTGTTCAGGTCTTCGTTGGCATTAATGATAATGATTTCACTGGAGAAATAAAAATACTGGCCACTGCTATTAATGGAGTTGCCGCCATCCCAGCAGGAACAAGACTTGCACAATTAATTCTCGTTCCCTTGGATTCAGGAGGCATTTCCAAAACCCAAACCTACCTCGGGGGACTGCCTTCTTGGGCTTCTCTGATGTGTATTGGTTTCAGCCCATTTCTCACAATAGACCCACCCTTACCTTACTTACTAAAGGAAAGGAATTCCAAGGAGTTCTAAATATTGGAGCTGATGCCACAATTATTTCTCAAAAATACAAGCCATCAGGTTAGCCCCTCACTCATTCCTTGACTGACCTTAAAGGGATAGGAAAATAAAAAAATCCTCTGGTCAGCTCTAGGTCTATTAGCTGCACTGATAAAGATGGTAATAAGTCAACTGTCACTCCTTTCGTTGATTCTGACCTCCCTGTTAACGTATAGGGAGGAGATATTTTGAGTTATTGGAAGTTATTCTCGCCAGTCCCAATTCCATGGTGACTCATCAAATGCGTCCTATAAATTTTGTTCCTGGTACAGGCCTGGGGATACTGAAACAAGGACTGGTGGAGCCTATACAACCCATACAAAAACAAATACATGTGGACTTGTGTATTCAGATTTTTAGTGTCAGTCCCTGACCCTCCTGTACCCCATGCAGATAAAATTATTTGGGAGACTCAGACTCCTGTGTTGGTGGATCAGTGGCCCCTTACCCAAGAAAAATTGGAGGCTGCCTCCACGTTAGTGCAGGAACAGCTTGCAGCCGGCCATGTAAAGCCCTCAACCTCATCATGGATTACTCCTATTTTTATTATCAAGAAAAAATCAGGCAAGTGGTGCCTTTTACAATATTTGTGTGCCATTAATAAAGTTATGCGCCCGATGGGAGCACTACAGCCAGGCATTCCCACACCAGTGGCGATTCCAAAAAACTATTGTAAAATGGTTATTGACTTAAAAGATTGCTTTTTTACCATTCCTTTACATCCTGAGGACAGACCCTATTTTGCCTTTAGTCTCCCTCACATTAATTTTCAGGGCCCTATGCAGAGATTTCAATGGAAGGTTCTTCCCCAAGGTATGGCCAACAGCTCTAGTCTTTGCCAAAAACACGTTGCTCAAGCAGTAGACCCTGTGAGAGAGCGATGAGCACAAAATTATATTTTACATTATATGGATGATTTGTTAATTGCTGCACCTAATACCCATTACCTTAATAATTGTTACTTGGACTTTTACAAAACCTCACTACCTTGGGACTACAGATAGCTCCAGATAAGTTTCAAACACAGGACCCTTATACCTATTTGGGCCTTAAACTTCAAGATAATCAGATCCAAATTCCTAAAATACAACTATGTGTGGACCATCTTCACACACTTAATGATTTTCAAATATTACTGGGGGATATTCAATTGCTAGGAACATATTTAAAATTACCCACTTGTGTACTTTTGCCCCTTAATGATATTTTGATAGGTGATTCCCACCCCTCCTCCCCTCAAAAGCTTACTCCCGAGGCATGACATGCATTAAACCAAGCCACAGAAGCCATTGCCCAAAAGTTTGTTACACAAATTTCTTATAACCTTCCTCGGGTTCTGGTTATTTTCCACACTCCTCATACACCCACAGGAATATTTTGGCAGCGAGATCCACATTTTAAAAATAAAGGGTGCCCCTTGCTTTTGGTCCTTGTATCCACCACATCCTCCAAGGTTATTACTGTTTATCTTACTCAGGTAGCTTCTCTTATTTTTAAAGGTCGTTTGCTTTCTCGACAACATTTTGGCAAAGACCCTGATAATATTTTAATTCCATATACTAAGGACCAAACCCTTACTACAATTTTTACTAGAGACATGGATCAATGGGGTATTGCCCTATCAGGCTTTTTGGGAACAATTCATAACCACATCCCCAATGACCCCGTTTTAAATTTTGTCCAGTTACATTCATTTATTTTTCCCAAAATTACTCAAAAGGCTCCCATTCCTCAAGAACTTACTGTCTTTACAGATGGTTCCAGTAATGGCCGTGCAGTCTTTGTTGTCAATAACAAGCCTACCACCTTTGATACTGTCTATCAGTCAGCTCAGTTTGTGGAATTGTTCACCATAACACAAGTTTTCATAAAGTTTTTTTGATAATCTTGTTAATATTTATACAGACAGTGCCTACATTGCTCATTCTGTGCCCCTGCTGGAGATTTCACCCACCATTATGGCTTCTTCCAATTCCCCCTTTCTGTTTCACCAGCTTCAGCAGCTAATTCAGGCCAGAAAACATGCATTTTCCTTAGGACACATCATGACACACTCTGACCTTCTGAGCCCTCTAACACAAGGTAATGCCCAAGCTGATGCAGCAACACGTTCCATCTTTCCAATTTTTGTTGGCTCCATTCAAAAGGCCATGGAGTTACAAAATCTTCACCATCAAAATTCCCAGAGCCATCGATTACTTTGGAAAATTACCAGGCAACATGCATGAGAAATAGTAAAAGCATGCCCTGGTTGCACTGTCTCCCTCCCCATTCAACACTTGGGAGTTAACCCCCGAGGATTACAGCCCAATCAGGTTTAGCAAATGGATGTTATTCATTTTCCTGAATTTTGAAAAACCAAATATATATACGTTTCTATAGATACCTTCAGCGGCTTTAGTTTTGCATCACCACATTCTGGAGAGGCTACCAAAGATGTCCTTTCTCATCTTGTTTCAGCCTTTTTCGTAATGGGTAAACCAATACATATTAAAACAGATAAATGTCCTGCATATACCAGTGCCAAGTTTAAACAGTTTTGTGCTACCTTGCAATTTTGTCATACTACTGAAATTCCATACAACTCTCAGGGCCAAGGCATGTGGAACTTGCCCAGCTTAGCTTAAAGACTTGGCTATCCCGTCTTAAGGCTTCCGCCCTTGTATTTACCACTCCCAGGGATCGCCTTAACCATGCATTATTCGCCCTTATTTTTCTTACCTTAGACAGTGAAGGCCATTTGGCCACAGACAGACACTGGCATCCTTCGTCCAATTCTGTTCGCTCGCCTGTTATGTGGTGCAATCCCATTACAAATAAATGAAAACGCCCAGATCCTATCCTCATCAGGGGATGAGGCTCAGCTTGTGTTTTGGACCAAGAGCAAGGATCCCCAAGATGGTTACCAGAATGCCTGGTTAAACAGGTAAATTACTTACCTCAACCCAGGGACGGAGGCCCTCCCCCTGAGGACAAATTTTCCTCCATTTCAGATACAGCCAACAATCTGTGCGAGGATCCTGCTTAAGGCACTTCTGCTGAACAGGTTTGAACACGGAGGCCTTGGACCTCCAGTTTCCAACATCATGGAGTACCTTTTTGCCCCCCCCCCCCGTGAATGCAAAGGAGGATTTTGGACTGAGGCTCCCACTAGTTGGACCCAGACTGCTGACTGCATGACTAAGGTGACTTACCTCCGTGCCAAGGTTGACCATAATCTCGGAGGAGTTCATCAGCCTAAATGGGTATGTGTTAACAAGCCAAAGATTATTCCCCCTAGTACAAGTAAAGCTCTCCAAAATTGTTCTGCAACTTGTACGCATACCCAGGGGATGCATGTCTCTTGTAATGCGTCGGCTTCACTTTGTGTTAATAAACAGGGAGAACAAGTTTTTGAAGCCTCCCTAACTAAAACTCATGCAGCAGGGGGACCACTATTCATTATACCCCCATTCTCTTTGACCATGGAGGAGATGGCAAATACACCAAGCTACAGTCAGCTGGGTGCCAAGGCACTGTCGGAAAACCTTCCTACTGGCCCATTAAGGCCCCTACAGGGGTCTCTGATGGTGGAGGACCCACTTATTCTGTCAAGCATCCTCAGATAATCAAACTTTTGAAACCCCAAATCCCTGAGCTCACATATCATCCCTTAATGTAGCCTAAATCCCAGTTCCCAGGTTTAGATACCAATACATTAGATATTTTGCAAACTACATTCTCCTAGCTTAATAATTCGAACCCCACCCTTGCTGGTGATTGCTGGCTCTGCATGACAGCAGGGGCAATCATGCCTATGGCAGTTCCTATTAATTCTATCATGGACAATGATAATACATGCCAACCCGGATTTCCCTTTAAAGTACAGCCTATAGGCACTTTTACATTATTTCTTTTAGGTGCGATGCAGAATAATACCTATGATATTGATGTTCGACTTACTTCCTTTGGAAATTGCTCAACAGTATAAAATTATTCCTCACCCACCCCATCTCTTTGTCCCTCCAATGGCACAGTTTTTATGTGTGGAGGAAACTCGGCCTTCCCACGCTTCCAGTGAATTGGACCATTGGTTGTGTTCTTGCTTTATTACTCCCTGATATAACTATTGTCCCAGGAGATGAACCTCTACGAATTTCTAGCCTAGACACTTTAGTCAAAAGACATAGGTGGGCAATACAGGCTTTACCACTCATTGCCAGCCTTGGAATAACAGCTGCTGTGGGCACAGGTACAGTGGCTTAGGCACGGCTATTCACTCTTACCATCGCCTGTCTCAACAACTTATAAATTATGTACAAACTTTATCAGGAACCTTTAAAGATTTGCAGGACCAAATAAATTCCCTGGAAGAAGTGTTCCTTCAAAACAGACGAGGCTTAGATTTGCTGACAGCTTACCAGGGAGGTATTTGCTTAGCCTTAGGGGAACGATGCTGCTTTTATGCCAATAAATCAGGCATAGTACACATTAAAATTAAGCAGCTTCAAGAAGATCCAGAAAAGAGACAAAGGGAACTATTTGAAAATCCCCTCTGGATTGGGCATAATGGATTTCTACCCTACCTTCTTCCCCTATTAGTCCCTTTGTTGGGTTTACTTTCAATGGTGTCCATAGGCCCCTGCATTATAAAGAGGCTGGTACAATTTATTAAAGAACAGATTAATATTTTGGTTTCTAAGCCCATACAGGTCCACTATCATGGTCTGGAGATGGAAGACAGCACTGCCAACATTTAAAAGAATGTTCAACCCTTCTCACAGGCTTATTAAGTTTACATCCCCACAGATCTCTCTTTCTTACAGAAAACTATAAGTAACAGCTCTGAGCAACCATCTTCTACCCTTGCAATAAGGGTTCGTTCTCCATGGGCCCCTCCGCTTGGGGGAGGACACACCCTTGGAATGAGCACGTTAGGCCATAATAACGGAGGGTCCAGGAAGGACTGTAGGAGGATGGATCCACGGATCCCCAAACACAAGACCTCTGAATGACACGCTCTGGTGCATGGCGGTTGGCATGCTATCCCCTCATAGACATCTCCTCCAAAAACATGCCAAAGCCAACACGAAATCTCCTAGGAAAGATGCTCGCTCAAATCAGAAGATATTCTAAGGCATCCTAGAGAAACAGAGCCACTATCACCCCCTAAATCCATGGCCTGTAAGGTATGGTCGAATATTTTATATAACAAAAGGGGAGATGTCAGGGGGTAGAAGGAAGTTCTCCTTCAAAAAATAGACTGACACAAGAAACAGCCCCCTGGGACACAACCTGCCTGGGAGACATCCCACAGCCATCTATCTCCTTTTGACATCCGGCTACCATCTGTCTACCTGAAACATCCTGAGGTTATCTCACCCTGTGAAGACATTCAGCAACTGCCGATAAGAGAGCTTTCCCATCCGCAGCATATAAATACCCTCTGAGAATAATAAAAGTTTGCAGCATGATCAGAACTCCTGTCTTGCTGTCATCTCTCGTGTCTCTTGTCCCTTCATTCCTCCCCAACTAGGATCGACACCCAAGTTGATGTGTCCTGCCAGCCGGGCCATCTGACACTAACCCATACCCTCCTAGACTCTGATGACAAATCCTAAAATTATGGAGAAAAATAACCCAAACAGAATAGAAATACAAGCAGTTCAGAGGAGGCATGGTGTATAGTTGCACTTGCCTTTTGCATGATATAGGGTAGGTGTTATAAATCTAGTTAATTTTTAATTGAAATAGTTCTCCATGTGTTTTTAAAGTTAACAAATATGTGAATTCCTGTCTCCCTTTCTCTGTAGCCAATTCAGCACATGTATTTTTATATGCACACATAGAATCCTACCTGGTATTAGATGTACATTCTTGTGAGGTGGCTGACTTGGAAGATACAAATTGTGAGAAGAGATCACTCCTCCTAAACGCTGTTGGAACAGAAAATTCAACCTATGGGTGAGCCTCCTAGTAGAACAACATTATACATAAATCCGTGTTCAGTAAATTAAATATTTTTGCATCTGTGGATGATATATACTTCATGATGAATTTCGATTGGCATATATATTGCTACATTTTATTGTCTGGGTGTGTGTGTTGTGTGTGTGTGTGTGTGGGGTGTGTATATATATATATATATATATATATATATATATATATATATACACTCTCCAAATATTTCAAAATATGAAATATATGTGTCTTACATATACTACCTAAATTCATTCATGTTCATGTATGTGGATTTATAATCAACTTTTCACAATATTATTCTCAGAAATATTCATCCACCTGAATTACATATTTGTTTTCTAGTACTGAAAACTAACTTCAGTGAGTGGTGCATGCAATCCTAATATTTCTACAGTAACTGACCCAGTTTAACATCAATGCAACTAGATTCCTCTTGGATATGATGTCTATGTTTAAGTTCATTTTATTCAACACTGGTACATTACTATTTGTTCAGTTTATACACATCATAGGATATATATTTCATCAACAACTTCAATAATTTATAGGATTTTGATTCACTTTCAATCATTTCCTGATTCAGAACACATGTATTCCTCCAGGATACTTGATTGTTTTTTCATGAGACTTCTTTCCAAACGCTTTTTTTTTCGATTTCCATAATCATTTTGAAGAAAAACTGACACACTCTTCATGATAAACCATAACCCTAATATTACCATTAGATGTATTTCTGGTTGGAATGAATGATTGCATATAAATATACGATTTTCTGTTTATTTTCAGATATCAATTCAATCGAATATTTAAAGTTGGAACAAGTTATAATATTTAATCACAGTATTGTCTATTCATAAATTATCTCTATGTTCATAGACACAGAGTAAATCTATTTGTAACCCCAATACTAATTTTTTCATCTTCAAAATGTTGCTCCCAGAAATGGTGGAAGAAATACTCATGTCACCTAATCTACATATACATTTTATCACAGTAATATTCTGGACACAAAAAGAAAAGGTCACACTTATGATTGTATCAAAGCCTAAATTTAAAAGTGAGCATAGATTACTGAAAACATTCATGTCCAGTGTGCCTAATGCTCTCAAATGTCAATCCTATTGGTGACTACATATTTGTTTCTTCTTAAGACTATATTTTGAACCTCAACCCTGTTGCAAATGTCTAATCCTATCACTCAATTTATACTTTGCCTGATTTCCTAATGTCTCTATTGATGTCTGCTTACCTAAATATTTTCCCCAGTTCACCATTGTGACTGACCCTTCACGTTTGCTGACATTTACAATCACTCTCTACCCGATACACTATTGCTAAAGAACTTTTGGTCCAAAATCTGTACTCAGTCTTCTTCTGAAACTTATCGAATATCTTCCTAATCCTACCGACTATCCCTGTTCTAGTGGATGTTCACTTCTACATTCAATCATCCAAGGTACAAGGTCCTATGCCATTGATTATCGATTTATCTGAAACACCTGTTCAGAACGTATATCAAAGCTAAGTATCCCAATCAATAGCGCAATGCCCTTCTGGGCTTCAAATCTTACCTAGATTTTTGTTTTCATACTTATATTTCACCTATATATTCTTATAAATATCACAGGTTCCCAATACCATTATTCATCAATTAGAATAATTCCTAACCCAAATCAAACCTGTTATTAACCCTAACCATACACTGTTCCCTCAATCTAACTTTACAGAAGAGCAGGGACCAAGTTGGTCTTACAATACAGGAATGTAGAGAATCTTCCACCTGTTGTAAAACTCAAAGGTCCATGAAGAAGTGATCCCTGGAGAAGATGTAGGCAGCCATGAAGGACCTGAGAGAGCAAACGTCATCTTCCATTGCAAACAACCTGGTCAGGATGAAAGGTTGTGTCTGAATCAGCCTCTCTGTTCATAATGTAGAGAAGATGGACACAAACAGTCCTGTTTGGAGACCTGTTCCTGGGTGCCTATGGTTCATATACCATTCTAACTTGTGAAAGTGTCACAGGAAGTAGGAGAAGCCTCGATCTCATGGGACCCTTGGAAGCAACTGTTAGGACAAAGTGGTTGCCAAAGCAGTGACCTCATTCAGTTCCTGAAGGACGTGACCTCACCTCACTTCCTTGGTCATGGAACTCTCGGTACTTGGGATCCAGAAGCAAGGTACCAAGAGCCTGTCCCAGTCCCAGTCCCAGTGGGCTCACTTGTTTGGATTTACCAAGGACAGAGTCAGTCTTTCATGGTACCTACAGATATGAGGATGGCCAACTGCCAGGAAAACTCAGAAGAGGGGCCTTTCCTGAGAAAGCAGATAGTGGCTCACCGCTGGCTCCTGACAAGTTCACAGAGTTGGTGTTTTCCGGGGAACATAAGTTGGCCCACCAGTCAGAAGACACTCTGGATAGTCACAGACATACTTTGTAGAAGGTGGTGCCTCTGTGGTTGTCGGTGTGGGTTTGTGGTTTTGTCTCATGTTCTGAGAATAGGTAGGAAAGGCAGTTTGTTTGGTTTGGAGTGAACTGTTTATAGTAAGTCGTTTGGCAAGCAAGTGTTTCTATGTCTGTGTATCCCACTATGTGCATGGTTTTAGATATTAGAAAACTGAAAGCATCAATTGTTGTCTCCTGTCTAGCAGAAAGCTTCCCAGCATTCATCCTGCCGAATTTATGAATGGATTTCAGCTTGCCTGATCGATGGGCAACATGTTTTATCTTCCAAAATTCCTGCATTCTTCATGAATTCTGGCTACTCTCCAGAATAGGCTCATGGTTTTGTGTCCAAGATATGTAGCAGTTCCAAGCCCTGTGACATGGCCATGTACTGGATAGCTAAAGGGAATGTCGAGCATCTCAGAAAACTCAGATATAAGTGTGACCATGATAGTCTCAGTGGAGAAACCCTGCTTTGGGCCTTTTGCTTACCTATTGTTCTGTTGCCCTGAATGTCAGGAAGGTCTTTGCCTCAAGACATCCGTTTGTGAAGCCTGAAGAAAACAGGTTCAAATGGAAATGAATGGACATCACCTGTGGATCTTTGCTTAATTCCTTTGAAAATGGAAGTGTCTGAATCAGCCTCTTGGCCCTGTGTGAGGCCGTGGCTTAGATTCTCAACCCCTGAAGAATCTAAAGAAACATCACATGTGTGCATCCAAAACAAAAATGGCCAAAAGTGCAGTTATTGTGGATGAAGTCTCTCCCCATTCTCTGTGAGGTTCCTGACCTCCATCAAGTTAGAATAGGGATCCTTTGGGCCAAATCATTTCTTCAAAGCCCTAAATTGCTTGAGTTTTCCCGTGACTACAATTCACATAAAGAATCCAAACTGCACAGTCAATACGCCTCAAATTGGAGAAGCAGAGAAGTATTAACAGCAGGCCTATTTGAACACTCCTGGTTCACAGGAATGGTGTCCAGGCCACCCTGAATTTAGGCAAATTAGGGGCAAGAGAGATTATTTAGGAGACTGTCTTGGGCTTCGCCCCTCGTGGAAACTTCCAGCGATAGGTTATGATGAGTGTCTATATAAAAGAACATGAGGGCCATGTGGGATTGTTTTGGTTTTAATTGTGGTTGTTAGTGTGGTGATTGGAAGAGATGACTGGGTCCACCTTGACATGAACTCTGGTGTTTTTCCCCTTAGAGACTGAGTTCTGGAACTGACCTCAGAAAAGTATTGCCATTAATTGTGTTGGGATTTTAGGAGGCCATGCATGAGAGTCGCCCTTGGAAACTGAGATCAAGGCCCAGGGTGGCTTTCAACAGAGCACTGGGAATCACAGCCAAGATATCACATAATTTTCTTCTGAAAGACTTGGCAGCCGTAGTTGAGAGTCAAAAGTCACATGGACCTCACATTGTAGAACTCAATGGGCCTGGCTTCATTTGACCTTTTGGCCATTCTTTGGGAAGCATTGCCTGTGAGATTTCTCCAGAGCTTTCATTGAAATGAGCTTCGTCAACATTAATGGTTCTGGAATGAACTGAAACTCACAGTGCCTCCACCTTCATTGTTGAAATATGGCTAGAAAAATACCATGAAATTTTTGAAATTTCCATGACCAGCTGGCACAGGAGAACCTTTGGATTTCCTGTTGCTGATCATGAGTATAACAGACACTGCCTTGATTGACTGGTTTTAATGAAAATTGTGTAAAACAGAGATGCCAATAAGTTGGACCCTGATGATTAGTGGGCCTAGAGCAGTGGTAGGCAGGTGTGTGATAAAACATCTGTGGTGGGGCCATGTGGATCTGCCATTGGCTTCCAAATGGCTTGTGACTGACATGATGCAGCCAGCAGTCCCTTCTAAGTAAAGGCATCTTGTTATTTGGAGAGGTTTCAGGGCAATGTTCAGAATCGATTTGCTATGGTAAATGGGGCAAGCTATGTGATATAGAAGCATGGTTGGTGCATTCTCCTGCAGAAATTGAAATACCACACGTGACAGAACTCCCCCCTGCATTGTGGCCCAGTTGAACTCCGTGTATTTCATGAAGCAAATACCAAACTCCCATTGTAGCAGCAAGAAACACCATGAAAATTGGAGGATGAACAAATGGCTTCACAGTCCACACAGGGAGACACTTAGAACCCATTGGCCACAGTTTACCTACAAAGATCAAATTCAGGACTGCTGCCTCATGTTCATTGGAAAATAAGAAACTATGTTTTACAGGTCACATAGGTGCAGACCCAGCTTTGATGATCTCACTACAAAGGAAGCTGAAGCTCCTGATAACAACATATGTTTCAAGTGCCCAAACTCAGAGGCAATTTCTCAAGAAGTCTTTAGGCCAGCAGAGCTCCATGTTTGTGGAGTGTTCACCCTGTCCCTTACTTTTGGAAACTCCTCTACCACCTCCAAGGTAGTGAACTCCTTAGCATATTCCATTCCAGATAAGTATTCACTGATTTTCTAACTCTTCTCCTCTAATTATGTCTTACTTGGGGCGAAGATAATGTCAAGCCATTGTTCTGGAGGAGTGGGAAGATTTTGTGTAGCACATATTTGCATACACATTGGATTCATTTTCCAATTTTCCATTCGAAATACTGAATCCCTGACTCTAACCCCTAACCTACTAGACTCTGACTACTGATCGTAATATGATAGAGAATAAAAACTCAAACAGAATAGAAATACAAGCAGTTCAGAGGAGGCATGGTGTATAGTTGGAACTGCCTTTTGCATTATATAGGTTAGAAGTTATAAATCTAGTCAATTTTTTGTTGAAATAGTTCTCCGTGTGTTTTGAAAGTTAACAAATATGTAAATTCCTGTCTCCCTTTCTCTGTAGCCTATTCAGCACATGTAATTTTATATGCACATATAGAATCGTACCTGGTATCACACGTACATTTTTGTGAGGTGACTGACTTGGCAAATACAAATTTTGAGAAGAGATCACTCCTCCTATATGCTGTTGGAAGTGAAAATTCAACCTATGGGTAAGCCTCCTAGTTGAACAACATTATACATAAATCCATGTTAAGTATATGAATATTTTTGAGTCTGTGGATGATATGTATTTCATGATGAATTTCAATTGACATATATATTGCTAGTTTTTACTGTCTGTGTGTGTGTGTATATGTGTATATATATATATATATATATATATATATATATATATACTCTCCGGATTTTTCAAAATATGAAATATTTGTGTCTTATTATGCACTCCCTAAATTCATTCATATTCATGTATGTGGATTTATAATCCACTTTTTAAAAAATTATTCTCAGAAATATCCATCCACCTGAAATACATATTTTTTCCTAGTACTGAAACAGTTTTCAGTAAATGGTGCATCCATATCCTAATATTTCGGCATTGCAAGATGACTGTGAAGACAGTGTATCACACCCAGTGTACCCTGCCACTGCGCAGGTGAATAACGAGTTAGAACGATGAAAAACTATCTTGTTAGGATCTTACAGGAAAATGGGTGTTTACCGAAATCTAGAAGAATGATTTCCACCACCAAGGTCCGGTAATTGAGTCTCAAACACAAGCCACTTGTGCAACCGGAGATCCATTCTGATTGATCCGCGTGACCTGCCCCGTGTCTACAAATGGTGAGGCACCACCGAGAAGCGACCAGCAAGCAGGGAGAAACGTTGCTGCAGATTCTGTGGAATACTGCTGGCTGAGCATCCACTGAGCCCCCAGCTGAATTTGGGATTTCAGACGGGAAAGTTAGCAGTACATTTCTATCCCCCAAAGTGGAAACTCCACAAAGGAAACCAGCAGCCACCATCTTGGAGAGCTGAAGTAACCACCACCACTCCCAGACAGATTGCAACAATAAAACAGGTGTGTGTTTCTCAGCTCATCTCACATACAGAGGAAAATTCGCATAAAATCTCTCCTAGGCTTTTGGGGGAGGGATAATCAGAGCAAGTCTGCATAAAGACTGGGGGAAAACTAGAGGCACCTGACCTTCATCTCCCCTTCCCATCAGCGGCAAAAATGAAACTTGTCTAGCCAGTGCGGGGCGAGGGCCAAGCGGAAAATATTAAAACAATAGAGTTCCAGGGTTCACAATAGACACCCTCCCCACCCAACAAACGGCAGACCCGGAGAACAGTTTGAGCTGCCGAGAAGCATCACTCAGGAGAAATCTGGTCTAGCAGGAGAAATCAGGACTAGCAGGACAAACCAGGGGACTAGAGGCCAGGCCCTCCTGACTGGGTGGCTGGAGAACGCCAGACCGCAGCCAGTGTGACTGGGCAACTGGAGACCACCTTCCTGCCGGTGCCAGCCCACCTGCTGACGGCATGTCTTGACGGCTGGAGAACGTGCGCCTGCCGACGACCGAACGTGCAACTGTGTGGCTAGAGATCACCCACCCGCCGGCGACAGCCCATCCGCTGCCCACGCTACTGGGTGGCTGGAGACTGCCGGCATTCCAGCGACCGGGAGCTGAAACCAACAAGAGACAATCCAGTCCACCCCCCCAATTCGGACACTCCGGCAAGGAGCCTGGGGCCCACCACAGCAGAGAGGTGACATCACTGGAGGTCGGCTGTCAGAATTCCTTAACAGTGAAATCCACTTAAGCAGGCATAGTCTAGCAACACAAAGGAGAGAAAACAGAGATATATAAACCCATAACAAATCTGTAGAAGAGAGCAGAAACACAGCAATCAAATAGAGCCAGAAAATAACGTGAACATCATGAAAAAACAAGGGGAAAAAAGGTGTAGAAACAATGAAGGACAACTTAATACTACAGGAGAACCTAGAAGCATCAGAAACAGGGATAGGGAAAAAACTTAAGTCGTACCTAACTCAGATGGAAAGGAATAATAGAGAAGACATGAAATAAAAGTATAAATAAAAGTATATTTTGAAAATGAATTAAACAACCAAATTCAAATGGCAAAGAACAAGGTTTACCAGGAGATAGAGATCTTTTAAAAAATCATACAGTAATTCTAGAAATGCAGGAAACTATAAACCAAATTAAAAACTCAAACAAGAATATTTCAAATAGACTAGATCAAGTAGAAGTCAGAACATCAGATAATGAAGACAAAGTTTGTCAACTTGAAAAGAATATAGTCAACACAGAAAACATGCTTAAATCCCATGAGCAACTATTCAAGAGATATGGGATGTCATAAAAAAACCAAGATTGGGAGTCATCGGGATAGAAGAAGGCATAGAGATTCAAACCAAATGAATGGACAACATATTAAATGAAATAATTGTAGAAAACATCCCAGAGATGAAAGATGGAATGGATTGCCATATCCTGGAAGCCTACAGGACCTCAAACATTCAAAACCATAACAGACAAACTCCAAGACATATAATTATGAAGATAGCCAACATACAGAACAAGGAGAGAATATTAAAAGCTACGAGAGAAAGTAGGCAAATAACATTCAGGGGTAAACCAATTAGGTTAACAATTGATTTTTCATCACAGACTTTGAAAGCGAGAAGATCTTTGAACAATGTATTTCAAACACTGAAAAATAATGGATTCCAACCAAGAATACTGTATCCAACAAAATTAAGCTTCAGATTTGACAATGAAATTAAGTCTTTCTTGATAAACAAAAGCTAAAAGAATTCGCAGACAGAACACCAGCACTGCAAAGCATTTTGAGCAAAATACTACAAGAAGAGGAATTAAAAAATAGTGCCCAAAACTAACAGTGGGAGGTATCTCAGTAAAGGGGTAAGAAAATAACCAAAAAGTAAAAACTACCCAAATTAAAATAAATAAATAAATAAACATGACTGGAAGTATAAATCATATTTCAATTGTAACCTTAAATGTTAAAAATCTAAACTCACCAATCAAGAGACATAGGCTAGTAACCTGGATCAAAAAAATAAATCCAACAATATGCTGCCTTCAGGAGACTCTTTTGATAGGTAAAGACATACACAGGCTGAAAGTGAAAGGTTGGAAAAAATCATACCACTCACATGGCCCTCGGAAGCAAGCAGGAGTGGCCATACTCATATCATATAAAATCAACTTCAAACCTACGTTAATCAAAAGGGATAAAGTAGGACACTATATATTGTTAAAAGGAACCATCCACCAACAAGACATAACAATTATCAATTGGTATGCACCAAACAATTGAGCTGCAACGCTCATAACACAAACTCGCCTCAAGTTCAAGAGTCAAATAGACTACAACACAATAATTATGGGTGACTTCAACACACCGCTCTCCCCATTAGACAGATCCTCTATAAAAAACTGAATAAAGAAACTATAGAATTCAACAGCACAATCAATAACCTTGACTTAACCGACATATATAGAATATATCAACCATCATCAAGTGGATACACTTTATTCTCAGCAGCACATGGATCCTACTCCAAGTTAGACCATATATTATGCCATTGGGCAACTCTTAGTAAATATAAAGGCGTGGAGATAATACGATGCACCATATCTCATCATAATGGAATGAAACTGGAAATCAATGAGAATAGAAGGAAGGAAAAATCCTACATCACATGTAAAATGAACAATATTCTACTGAATGATCAATGGGTTACAGAAGACATAAAGGAGGAGATAAAAAAATTCTTAGAATCAAATGACAATACAGACACAACATACTGGAATCTATGGGACACAAAGAAGGCAGTTTTAAGAGGGAAATTCATTTCTTGGAGTTCTTTCCTCAAAAAAAAGAATAAAACAACAAATAAATAAACTCACAGTACACATCAAAAACCTAGAAAAGGAAGAGCAAAACAACAGCAAATGTAGTAGAATACAAGAAATAATTAAAATTAGAGCAGAAATCAACGAAACTGAAACAAAAAAAAACATTGAAAAAATTGATAAAACTAAAAGTTGATTCTTTGAAAAAATAAATAAGATTTACAGGCCCTTAGCCATGCTAAGGATGAGAAGAAGAGAGGGAACTCAAATTACTAACATACGGAATGAAAAAGGCAATATCACAACAGACAGTACACAAATACAGAAGATAATTAGAAAGTATTTTGAAATCCTATATTCCAATAAAATAGAAGATAGTTATAATATCGATAAATTTCTTAAGTCATACGATCTGCCCATATTCAGTCAGGAAGACACACACAATTTTAACAGACCAAAAGCAAAGAAAGAAATGGAAGAAGCCATCAAAAGACTACCAATCAAAAAAAGCCCTGTACCTGATGGGTATACAGCGGAGTTCAACAAAACCTTCGAAGAAGAATTAATACCAATACTATTCAAGCTATATCAAGAAATGGAATAATAAGGAGCTCTTCCAAATTCATTCTCGGAGTCCAAAATCACCCTGATCCCAAAACCAGACAAAGACACTTCAAAAAAGAAAACTACAGACCAATATCTCTAATGAAGTTGGATGCAAAAATTCTCAATAAAATCCGTGTGAATTGAATACAAAAACATATCAAAATAGTTGTGCACCATGATCAAGTAGGATTCATCCCTGGAATGCAAGGCTGGTTCAATATACGGAAATCAATAAATGCTATTCACCACATCAATAGACTTAAGGACAAGAACCATATGATCATCTCGATAGATGTAGTAAAACATTCAACAAAGTTCAGCATCCCTTTATGTTCAAAACACTAGAAAAACTAGGGATAACAGGAACTTACCACAACATTGTAAAAGCTATATATGCTAAACCTCAGGCTAGGATCATCCTAAATGGAGAAAACTGAAGGCATTCCCTCTGAAATCTGGAACAAGACAGGGATGCCCTCTATCACCACTTCTATTCAATTTAGTTCTTGAAATACTAGCCAGAGCAATTAGACAGACAAAAGAAATTAAAGGCATAAAAATAGGAAAAGAAGAACTTGAATTATCGCTATTTGTGGATGACATGGTAATATATTTAACAGACCCAAAAGGGTCTACAAAGAAACTGCTAGAGTTAATAAATGAAGGATATAAAACCAACACACATAAATCAAAGGCATTCCTGTATATCAGCAACAAAACTTCTGAAATGGAAATGAGGAAAACCACTCCATTCAAAATATCCTCAAAGAAAATAAGATACTTGGAAATCAACCTAACAAAAGAGGTGAAAACCACAGAACCCTAAAGAGAGAGATAGAAAAAGATCTTAGAAGATGGAAAAATGTACCCTGTTCATGGATAGGCAGAACTAAATTCATCAAAATGGCGAAATTACCCAAAGTTCTCTACAGGTTTAAAGCAATGCCAATCAAAATCCCAACGGCATTTCTTGTAGAAATGATAAAGCAATCATGAAATTCATATGGAAAAACAAAAGACACAGAATAGCAAAAGGAATTCTAAGCAGGAAGTGTGAATCGGGAGGTATAGCGATACTAGAGTTCAAACTTTACTACAAAGCAAGAGTAACAAAAACAGTGTGGTACTGGTACCAAAACAGGCAGGTGGACCAATGGTATAGAATAGAGGACAGAGAAACCAATCCACAAAATTACAACTTTCTTATATTTGATAAAGTGGCTATAAACATGCAATGGATGAAGGATCGCATCTTCAACAAATGGTGCAGGGAAAATTAGAAATCCATGTGCAACAAAATGAAACTGAATCCCGTTCTCTCACCATGCACAAAAGTTAACTCAAAATAGATCAAGGAGCTAGATATCAAATCAGAGACACTGCGTCTCATAGAAGAAAAAGTTGGCTATGATCTATATACTGTGGGGTCGGGCTCCAAATTCTTTAATAAGACATCAATAGCCCAAGAGTTAATAACAAGAATAAACAAATGGGACTTACTTAAACTAAAAAGTTTTTTCTCAAGAAGAGAAACAATAAGAGAGGTAAATAGAGAGCCTACATCCTGGGAACAAATTTTTACCCCTCACACTTCAGATAGAGCCCTAATATCCAAAATATACAAAGAACTCAAAATATTAAACAATAAGATAACAAATAACCCAATCAACAAATGGGCCAAGGACCTAAACAGACACTTCACAGAGGAGGACATACAATCAATCAACAAGTACATGAAAAAATGCTCACCATCTCTAGCAGTCTGAGAAATGCAAATCAAAACCACCCTAAGATACCATCTGACTCCAGTAAGATCAGCAGCCATTATGAAGTTAAACAACAATAAGTGTTGGCGAGGATTTGGGGAAAAGGATACACTTGTACACTGCTGGTGGGACTGCAAATTGGTGAGGCCAATCTTGAAAGAAGTATGGATATTCCTGGAAAAGCTGGAAATGGATCCACCATTTGACCCAGCTATCACCCTTCTTGGAATGTTCTCTGAGGATCTTAAAAGAGCGTACTATAGGGATACTGCCACATCAATGATCATAGCAGCACAATTCACAATAGCTAGACTGTGGAACCAACTTAGATGCCCTTCAATAGATTAATAGATAAAAAAAATGTTGCATCTATACACAATGGAGTATTACACAGCACAAAAAATGACAAAATCATAGAATTTGCAGGAAAATGGATGGCATTAGAGCATATTATGCTAAGCGAAGCTAACCAATCCTTAAAAAACAAATGCCAAATGTCTTCTCTGTTATAAAGAGAGCAAATAAGAACAGAACAGGGAGGAAGAGCATGAGGAAAAGATTAACATTAAACAAAGACGAATGGGGGGAGAGAAAGGGAGAGAGAAGGGAAAGCTTATGAAAATTGTAGGAAACTCTCAATGTTACACAAAATTGCATATAAGATGTTGTGAGGGGAAGTGAGGGGGAAACAATGGAGAGAATTGAACAATAGCAGATGAGGTAGAGAGGGAAGATGGGAGGGGAGGAGAGGGTGGATAGTAGGGGATAGGAAAGGTAGCAGAATACAACAGTCACTAATATGCGATTATGTAAAAATGTGAATGTGTAACCGATGTGATTCTACAATTCGTATTTGGGGAAAAAATGGGAATTCATAACCCAATTGAGTCAAATGTATGAAAGATGATATATCTTGAGCTTTGTAATGTTTTGAACAACCAATAAAAATAAATAAATAAATAAATGTTTAAAATTTAGTGGGAAGAAATCAGCTAAAAATGGGTTCAGATTTATTCATTTTGCTATACAGAAACTTTGTTTTGTGAATATCACAAATTTATTTTACCAGAAAATGCACATAAATTGAGATTAAAGCATAATTCACCTAACTCCATGAAAAATTCATAGCATTTTCTACACTTTTCATATTTCATTTTTTTCGTGAATATTTTGTCATGGACAAGGTCTAGTCTTAGGCTATTCTTCCAGAATACTACCTCATCTGACAAGTTCGTACAATGTGTTGGATTGTTCTTTTCGTCTTTTATTTAATAGTTTCTAGCTGATAATGTGTATTTTTTCTTATCTTTATTTGGACATACAAACCTAACTATATCTTTGCATTTTATGTTTTACTGGGGAAGAGACTCATCAAAAGCTCTTTGTTATATGTATCAACAATCAAACATCTAGAGCATGCAATTATTCTTAATTTTGCATGAAAATAAATTTGTACCATTTTTCTTATAAAGATGTAGTATTATTAATAATGTCCCTACTGTAATAAGTAACTACTTACAAGAAGAATTAAACAATTGACTTTATATCAATTATGAACATGAAAAGTACTAAAATAAGTATTTGGCAATTAATACACAATTGATAGAAATTGAAATCACAAGAAAGCCATTTAAAATGTCAGTGCATATGGTCCTTAAATAATAGGTTGTTCAAATAAAATTTCTCTAATTCATAAGAGTTAATATGCGACATTACCACTTAATGTGATATAAAACTTTAAATTATCAGTATTGATAAATAAGAATGATACCTGTTTACTTAAATATGTTTATTTGATTTTCACTGTAAGATGTTAATTATGGAAGAATTGAGAATTAAGAAAGACTTGGTCTATATTATTTCTAAGAGGAAAATCAAAGTACTTTTAAATATATATGTATATATATAATATATGTAATGCATATGCATGAATATAGATACATATGTATAATAAATGTATTGTAATATATCTATCAGGTGATTATAATTTTTAAATTTTCTCAAGAAAAAGAATGACTATAAAAAACAGTCTTATATTTAAATTTCATAGCATACTACTGTTTGTAATGACATGAGAGAAAAATAGATATGGAGGGGAAACCAAAAAGGAAGGGAGAGAAGGGGGAAAATGAGGAAGAAAGTGAGTAAAGAAGAGGGACATGAGTGTATGATGTTAAGATAGAAGTGGAGGGGCTGGGTTTGTGGCTCAGAGGTAACATGCTTTTCTAGCATGTGTGAGGCACATGGTTCTATTCTCAGCACCACATACAAATAAACAAAATGAAGGTCAATCAACAACTGAAAAAATAAAAAAAGAAAAAAGAAGAAATATTATGAAAATTCCAAGCTTTGATGAATGTTAAATAAAAAAGAATATGTTACATAGCCTTATGTAATTTCTAGACTATCCAAAATAGTCACTAAATGTTAGATTATTAGTGCTATAACTAAAAATCCATTGATCTTTCTTCTACATTCTGTGGCATGCTAGTGCTAAAATAAATTGTATTATTAATTCCCCCCCAAATCCTAATATTTCTACAGTAACTGACCCAGTTGAACATCAATGCAAGTAGACTCTATGAGACATGATGTGTATTTTGACGTTCATTTTTATTCAACACTGGTACATTACTATCTTCAGTTTATGCACATCATAGCATATATGTTTCATCAAAATTTCTCAAATTTATAGGCATTTGTTTCACTTTCAATCACTTCCTGCTTGAGAACACATGTATTCCTCCATGTTTCATAACTGCTCTTTTCATGAGACTTCTTCCCCAAAACATTATTTTCGATTTCCATTATCACATTTGAAGCAAAACGCACAAACCCGTCACAATAAACCATAACACTAATATTACCATTAGATGTATAACTGGTTGGAATGAATGGTTGTATATCGATATAAGATTTCTTACTTAGTTTCAGATATCAATTCAATCCATTATTTAAAGTGGAACCAGTTATATTATTTATTCACAGTACAGTCTATTCACGAATTATCTCTATATTCATAGACACAGGTACACCTCTTTGTACCCCCAATACTAATTTATACGTCCTCAAAATATAGCTCCCAGAAATGGTGGAAGAAATACCCATGTCACCTGATCTCCATATACATTTTATCACAGTAATATTCTGGACACAAAAAGCAAAGGTCACACTTATGATTGTACAAAACCTAAATGGAAAGTGAACATGGATTACTAAAAACATCCATGTCCAGGTTGCCTAATGCTCTCAAATGAAAATCCTATTGGTGACTACATATTTGTTTCTTCCAAAGATTATATATTCAAACTCAAACATGTTGAAAATGTCTAATCCTGTCACTCACTTTATACTTTGCCTGATTTTGTAATGTCTCTATTGATATCTGCTTTCCTACATATTTTCCCCAGTTAATCATTGTGACTTCCTCATCACATGTGCTGATATTTACATTCACTGTCTTAGCGATACCCTACTTCTAAAGAACTTTTGTTCAAAATCCTACACTCATTCTTCTTCCTAAACCTACCGACTATCTTCCTAATCCTACCGACTATCACTTTTTGACTGGATGTTCTCTTCTACATTCAATCATCCAAGGTGAAAGGTCCTATGCCATTGTATATCGATTTATCTGAAACATCTGTGCAGAATGTAATTCAACGCTAAGTATCCCAATCAAGGGACAAATGAAGTTCTGGGCTTCAAATCTTACTTAGATTTCTGTTTTCGTACATATATTTCACCTCTATATTCTTATAAATATCACAGGTTCCCAATACCATTATTCATCCAGCAGAATGGTTCCTAACCCATATCGAACATGTTAATAACACTAATCATACACTGTTCCCTCAATCTAACTTTACTGAGGAGCAGCGACAGTGTTTGTCTTACAATACAGGAATGTATGGGATCTTCCACCTGCTGAGAACATCAAAGGTACATGCAGAAATGATCTCTGGAGAAGATGTAGGCAGCTATGAAGGACCTGAGAGAGCAAAAAACATCTCCATGGCAAAGAACCTGGTAGGATGAAGGAATGTGTCTGAATCAGCCTCACTCTTCTTAATGTAGAGTAGACCAAACCAGGCCTGTGTGGAAAGCTCTTCCCAGGTGCGTATGGTTGATATACCATTCTAACATATGAAAGTGTCACAGGAAGTAGGGGCAGCCTCCATCTCATGGGACCCTTGGAAGCAACTGTTAGGACAAAGTGGTTGCCAAGGCAGTTACCTCATTCAGTTCCTGAAAGAAGTGACCACACCTCACTTCCTTGATGATGAAAGTCTCTGAACTTGGGATCCAGGAAGCCAGGCACCCAGAGCCATTACCAATCCCAGTCCCAGTGGTCTCACTTGTTTGAATTTACCAAAGACAGAGTCAGTCTTTCTTCTTACCTGTTAAGGTCTGTAAACAAGTCAGATTGGCACCTGTTACTTTGCCAGACAAATGTTAGAGTCTGTAAAAAAGTCTGGATGGCGCCTGGCAAAATGCCAGAGGGAGTGGTTTGTGAAGTAACAAAAGCGAGCCATTAAGTGTGGAGATTCCTTATTGTTTGACTGCTGTATCTATTTCATGCTAATTAGATAGGCTGTGTAAAATGTATAAATACCGCTCTTATTCAACAATAATCGGCTTCCACTCCTGCTGCATCAGTCTACCCAAGTTGTTCGTCACCCCCCCGGGTATTTTGCCCAGCCAGCCGGGCTGCGGCACTTACCTACTGATGTGAGGATGGCCAAATGCCAGGGAAGCTCTGAAGATAATTCTTTCCTGATAAAGCAGGTATTGGCTCACCGCTGACTCCTGACTACTTCAGAGAGTTAGCAAAGAAAAGCAGATTTGAGACAGGACAATCAATTTTGGGGAACATAGTATGGCCCACCAGTCAGAGGACACTCTGGATAGTCACAGACCAACTTGGAGGAAAGAGTTGCCTTTGTGGGTGTGGTTGTGGGTTTGTGTATTCCACTGTGTCTGTGGTTATAGACATTAGAAAAGAGAATGCATCAATGGAATTGTTCTGTCTAGTAGAAAGCTTCTCAGCATTTATCCTGCCAAATTTATGAATGGACTACGGCTTTCCTTATGAATGGGCAACACCTGCTATCTTCCTAAGTTCCTGTTTTCTTCCTGAATTCTGGCCACTCTCAAGAATAGGCTCATGGTTTTGTGTAAAAGATATGTACCACCTCCAAACTCTATAACATGGCCTTGTACTGGATAGCTGAAGGGAATGGAGAGGAACTCAGAAAACTCAGATATCAGTGTGACCAGTAAAGTGTCAGTGGAGAAACACTGATTTGGGCCTTTTGTTTACCTATTGTTCCGTTGCCCTGAATGTCTGGAAGGTCTTTGCCTCAGTCCACCCCTTTGTGAAACCTAAAGAAAACAGTTGTCTAATGGAAAATAATGAGCATCACCTGTGGCTCTTTGCTTAATTGCCGTGGAAAGGGATGTGTCTGAATCAGCCTCTTGGCCCTGTGTGAGGCTGTGACTTAGATTCTCACCACCTGATGAATCTAAGGAAAGATCTCATGTGTGCATCAAAAACCAAAATGGAAAAAGAGCAGTCTTGTGGATGAAGTCTCTCGCCTTCCTCTGTAAGGTTCCTGACTTCCATCAAGTGAGAATAGGTATCTTTGGTTCAAAAAGTTTTTCAAAGCCCTGCAGAGGCAAGCCCATAGGTGCTTGGATTTTCTCATAACTCCAATTCACATAAAGAATCTAAACCCCACAGACATAAGGCTCAAATTGGAGAAGCAGAGCAGTATTAATGGCAGGCCTAATTGATCACTCCTTGTTCACAGATAGGTAGTCAAGCCACCCTGACATTAGACAAATGAGGGTAGGGAGCATATTTTGGATACTGTCTTCAGCTGCACCCCTCATGGAAACTTCCAGCCAGAGGTTATGATCAGTGTCTATGTGGAAGTAGTTGAGAGCCATGTGGGAGTGTTTTGGTTTTAATTGTGGTCATTTGTTTGGCTTATGGAAGAGATGACTGGGTCCACCTTGGCTTGAACTCTGGTGTGAGTCTTCTTAGAGACTGAGTTCTGGAAATGACTGCAGAGATGTATTGCCATGAATTGTGTTGGGATTTTTGGAGGCCACGCATGGTAGTGGCCTTTGGAAACTGAGATCTAGGCCCGGGAGGCTTCCCACAGAGCACTGGGAATCTGAGCCAGAATATCACATGATTTTATTCTGAAAGACTTGACAGCCATAGTTGAGAGTAAAAACACACATGGACCTCACATTGTAGACCTCAATGGGCCTGGCTTCATTTGATCTTTTGGCCACTCTTTGGGAAGTCTTGCCTGTGAGAGTTCTCCAGATCTTTCATTGAAATGGGCTTTCTCACCTTTTAATGTTTCCAGAATGAATTAAATCCCACAGTGCCTCCAACCTCATCCTTGAAAAATGGCTAGATAAACATCATAAAAATTTGAAATTCCCATCACCAGGTGACACTGGATACACTTTGGATTTCCTGTTGCTCATCATAAGTGTACCAGACAGTGCCTTGATTGACTGGGTTTCATGAAAATGGTGTAGAACAATGATGCAAATAAGTTAAAGTCTGCTGAGTAGTGGGCCTAGAGCAGTATTTTGCAGGTCTGTGATAAAACTTCTGTGGTGGGGTCATGTGGATCTGCCAAAAGGCTTGTAACTGACATGGTGCAGCCAGCAGACCCTTGTATGTAAAGGCATCTTGTTGAATGGAGAGGTTTCAGGGCAATGTTCAGAATCAGGTTGCTATGGTCAAGGGGGCAAGCTATGTGGGATAGAAGCCTGGTTGGTGCATTCTCCTGCAGACCCTGACGCACAACACGTGACAGATCTCCCTCCAGCACTGTGACCCAGTTGAATTCCTTGTAATTCCTGAAGCCAATACCAAACTCCCAGTGCAGCAGCAAGGACACCATGAAAAGTGGAGGATGACCAAATGGCTTCACAGTCCACACGGGGCCACCCTTAGCCTTCAGTGGCAAGAGTTTACTTACAAAGAGAGAATTTAGCCTTGCTGCCTCATGTTCTTTGGAAAATAAGAAACCATGTTCTGCAGGTCACATAGATGGAGACCCAGCTTTGGTGGTCTCACTAGAAAGGAAGCCATAGGTCCTGACTACAACATATACTTCAAGTGGCCAACCTCAGAGGCAGGTTCTCCAGAAGTCTTTAGGCTGGCAGATCTCCATATTTGTGCAGTATTTACCCTGTCCCTTACTTTTGGAAACTCATCTACCACCTCCAATATTGTGAACTCGTAACCATGTTCCATTCCTGATATGTATTCACAGATTTTCTAAATCTTCTTCTTTTATTTTGTGTTACTTGGGGCAAAGATAGTGTCAAGGTATTGTTGTGAATGAGAGTAGGAAGATTTTGTGTAGCACATATTTGCATACACATTTGATTCATTTTCCTATTTTACATTCAAAATACTGAATCCCTGACACTAACCCATACCCTACTAGACTCTGACTACTAACCCTAATATGGTGGAGAGAAATAATGCAAACAGAAGTGAAATACAAACAGTTCAGAGGAGGCATGGTGTATAGTTGGATTTGCCTTTTGCATGATAAAGTGTAGGTGTTATTAATCTAGTCAATTTTTAATTAAAATAGTTCACCATGGGTTTTTGTAGTTAACAAATACGTGAATTCCTGTCTCCCTTTCTCTGTAGCCTATTCAGCACATGTATTTTTATATGCCCTTTCTCTGTAGCCTATTCAGCACATGTATTTTTATATGCACATATAGAATCCTACCTGGTATCACACGTACATTTTTGTGACTTGGCTGACTTGGAGATACAAATTGTGAGAAAAGATCAGTCCTCCTAAAAGCAGTTGGAACTGAAAATTCATCCTATGTGTGAGCTTCCTAGGAGAACAACATTGTACATAAATCCATGCTCAGTAAAATAAGTTATTTTGCATCTGTGGATGTTATATATTTCATGATGAATATTGATTGGCTTATATATTGGTACTTTTTAATATCTCTGTGTGTGTTTTGGGTGTGTGTTTATATATATATACACTCTCAAGATTTTTCAAAATATGAAATATATGTGTCTTATATACACTTCCGAAATTCATTCATGTTCATGTATGTGGATTTATAATAAAAATTTCACAAGATTATTCTCAGAAGTATTCATTTACCTGAACTACATATTTGTTTTCTAGTACTTAAAACTAACTTCAGTGAATGTGCATACAAATACTAATATTTCTACAGTAATTGACCCAGTTTAACATCAATGCAATTAGATTCCTATGGGACATGGTGTGTATTTTGATGTTCATTTTTATTCAACATTGGTTCGTTAATATTTCTTCAGTTCATGCACATCATAGGATATATATTTCATCCACAAATTCACAAATTTATAGGCATTTGTTTCTCTTTCAATCACTTACTGCTTCAGAACACATGTATTCCTCCAGGTTTCTTGACTGGTCTTTTAATGAGACTTCTTTCCAAACACATTATTTTCGATTTCCATAATCGCTTTTGAAGCAAATCTCACACAATCTTTATAATAAAACATAACGCAATTATACAATTAGATGTGTAACTGGTTGGAATGAATGATTGTATATCAATATAAGTTTTTGTGTATATTTTCACATATCAATTCAATTCATTATTTAAAGTGGAAACAGTTATATTATTTATTCACAGTATTGTCAATTCATGCATTAATTCTATATTCATAGACACAGAGTACAAATCTTTGTACCGCCAATAATTATTTATACATCTTCAAAATATTGCTCTCAGAAATGGTATAAGAAATACTTATGTCACCCAATCTACATATACATTTTATCACAGTAATATTCGGGACCCAAAATGCAAAGGTCAAACATATGATTGTACCAAAGCCTAAATTGAAAGTGAGCATGGATTACTAAAAACATCCATGTACATGTTGCCTAATGTTCTCAAATGTCAATCCTATTTGTGACAACATATTTTTTTCTTCCTTAGATTATATATTCAAACTCAACCCTGTTGAAAATATCTAATCCTATCACTCACTTTATACTTTTCCTGATTTCTTAATGTCTCTATTGATATCTGCTTACCGACATATTTTCCCCAGTTCATCATTGTGACTGACTCTTCACATGTGCTCACATTTAAATTCACTCTCTATCCGAAACCCTATTGCTGGAGAACTTTTGTCCAAAACCTATACTCACTCTTCTTTCTGAAACTGAATATCTTTCTAATAATTTCAACTATCCCTTTTTGACTAGAAGTTCTCTTCAACATTCCATCATCCAACGTACAAGGTCCTATGCCATTGTACTGAATTTATCTGAGACATCTCTGCAGAAAATAATTCAAATCTAAGTATCCCAATCAAGGGCCCAATGCCCTTCTGGGCTTCAAATCTTACCTACATTTCAGTTTTCATACTAATATTTCACCTATATTTTCTTGTAAATATTGCAGCTTCCCAATCATTCCTGCAGAATGATTCCTAACTCATATCGAACATGTTATTAATCCTAACCATACACTGTTCCCTCAATCTAACTTTACAGAAGATTAGAGACAGAGTTGGTCTTTCAATATAGGAATGTAGCAGATCTTCCACATGCTAAGATCCTCAAAGGTCCATACAGAAATCATCCCTGGAGAAGATGTATGCACCTATGAAGGACCTGAGAGAGAAAAAGTCATCTCCATGTAATGGCTCACCGCTGGCTCCTAATAAACTCACAGAGTTGGCCAAGGAGACCAGATCTGAGACAGGACAGGCCATTTCTGGGAACATAGTATGGCCCACCAGTAAGAGGACACTCCGGATAGTCACAGACCTACTTGGGGGAAGGAGGTGCCTTTGTGGGTTGGGTGTGAGTTTGTGGTCTTGTCTCATTTTCTGAGAATAGGTAGGAAAGGCAGTATGTTCATTTTGGAGTGGATGGTTTCTAGAAAGTCGTTTGACAAGGAGTGTGATTCTATGTCTGGGTATCCCACTGTGTTCGTGGATGAAGACATTAGAAAGAGCATGCATCAATGGATGTGTTCTGTCTAGTAGAAAGCTTCCCAGCATTCATCCTTCCCAATTTATAGATGGACTTGGCTTGCCTTCTGGATGGGCAACACCTACTGTCTTCCTAAGTTCCTGTTTTCTGCCTGAATTCTGGCCACTAACCATAATAGGCTCATGGTTATGTGTCCAAGATATGTACCACCTCCAAGCTCTGGGACATGGCCATGTACAGGATAGCTGAAGGGAATTGGAGCATCTCAGAAAACTCAGATATCAATGTGACCAGTAAAGTCTCTGTGGAGAAACCCTGCTTTGGGCCTTTTGCATACCTATTCTTCTGTTGCACTGAATAACAGGAAGGTCTTTGATTAGGCCACGCCTTTGTGAAGCCTGAAGAAAACAGTTTTCAAATGGAAATGAATGGGCATCACCTGGGGCTCTTTGCTTAATTGTTTGGAAAGGGATGTGTCCGAATTGGCCACTTGGCCCTGTGTGAGGCTGCGGCTTAGATACTCAGCACCTAATGGACCTAAAGAAAGATCCCATGTGTGCACCCAAATCCAAAATGTCCAAAAAGCATTTATTGTGGACTACGTCTCTCGCCTTCCTGTGTAAGGTTCCTGATCTCCATCAAGTGAGAATAGGGATCCTTTGCATCAAATGAGTACTTCAAAGCCTTGCAGAGTCTAGCCCACTGGTGCTTGTGATTACTCATGACTCCAGTTCACATAAACAATCTAAATCCCACAGTCAGTAAGCCTCAAATTGGAATTGTGGAGCAGTATTAAAGGCAGGGCTCTATGATCATTCCGTGTTCAAAGGAAGGGTGTCCAGGCAACCCTGACTTGTGACAAATGAGGTGCGAGGGTGCTTATTTTGAACACTGTGTTGGTCTGTGCCCCTCATGAAAACCTCAAGCCAGAGGTTATTATTAGTGTCTATATGGAAGAAGATGAGTGCCATGTGGGAGTCTTTTGTTTTTAATTGTGGTCATTTGTGTGGCGGTTGGAAGAGATGTCTGGTTCCACCTGGGCTTGAACTCTGGTGTGATTCCCCTTAGAGACTGAGTTGTGGAACTGTCCTCAGAGAAGTATTGCCATGAATTGTGTTGAGATTTTAGGAGGCCACACATGAGATTCGCCCTTGGAAACTGAGATCTAGGCCCAGGGTGGCTTTCCACAGAGCATAAGTAATCTCAGCCAGGATATCACACGATTTTATTGTTAAAGACTTGGCAGCCATAGTTGAGAGTCAAAACACACATGGAGCTCACATTGTAGACCTCAATGAGCCTGGCTTCATGTGACCTTTTGGCCACACTTTGGGAAGCTTTGCCTGTGATAGTTCTCCATTTCTTTAGTTCAAATGAGTTTCCTCGCCATTTAATGGTTCCTGAATGATTGGAAACCCACAGTGCCTCCAACTTCATCCTTAAAAAATAGCTAGATAAATACCACCAAATTTTTGAAATTCCCTTGACCAATTGGCACTGGAGAAACTTTGGATTCCTGTTGCTGATTATGAGTATACCAGACAGTGCCTTGATTGACTTGGTTTGACGAAAATGCTGTAGAACAGAGATGCCAGTAATTTGGAGCCTGCTGAGTAGTTGGCCTAGAGCAGTGGTGGGGAGGTGTCTGAAATAACATCTGTGGTGAGGCCATGTTTATCTGCCATTGGCTTCCAAATGGCTTGTGACTGACATTTTGCATCCAGCAGACCCTTGTATGTAAAAGCATATTGTTATATGGAGAGGTTTCAGGACAATATTCAGAATCAGGTTGCTATGGTCAATGGGGCAAGCTCTGTGGGAAAGAAGCTTGCTTGGTGCATTCTCCTGCAGACCCTGACCCACCACATGTGACAGAATTCCCTCCAGCACTTTGTCCCATTGGAACTCCTTGTATTTCAAGAAACAGATACCAAACTCTCAGTGCAGCAGCAAGAAACACCACAAAAAGTGGAGGATGAAAAAATGGCTTTACAGTAAAGACGAGGAGACACTTAGCGCGCAGTGACTACAGTTTACATACAAAGAAAAAATTCAGCACTGCTGCCTCATGTTCATTGGGAAATAAGAAACAATGTCCTCCAGGTCACATAGATGCAGACCCAGTTATGATGGTCTAACTAGAACAGAAGCTAAATCTCCTGACAGCAACATATATTTCAAGTGCCCAAACTCAGAGGCAGTTTCTCAAGTCTTTAGGCCAGCAGAGCTCCATGTTTGTGGAGTGTTTACCCTGTCCCTTACTTTTGGAAACTCCTATACCACCTCCAAGTATATGAACTCCTGAGCATATTCCATTCCAGATATGTATTCACAGATTTTTGTAAATCATGTCCTCTAATTGTGTCTTACTTTTAGCGAAGATGATGTCAAGGCATTGTTCTGGATGAGAGTGGGAACATTTTTTTGTATCACATATTTGCATAAGAGATCCACACCTAGACACATTGTAATGAAGATACCCTACATACAGAATAAGGTGAGAATTTTAAAAGCTACAAGAGAAAGGAAGCAGATTATAGTTAGTGGTAAACCAACCAGGATAACAGCTGATCTTTCAACACAGACTCTGAAAGCTAGAAGATCCTTTAATAACATATTTCAAACACTGAAAGAAAATGGGTTCCAACCAATTATCATGTATCCAGAGAAATTAAGCTCCAGATGGAAGATGAAATTAAAACCTTCCACGATAAACAAAAGTGAAAAGAATTTGCAGCTAGAAAACCATCTCTTCAAAACATCCTCGGCAAAACATTACAGGAAGTGGAAATGGAAAATACCAATGAAAACCAACAGTGGGAGGTAGGACATTAAAGGGGGGAAAATAATCAAAGAGAAAAACAAACTATGTTTAGTAACATAAATAAACAAATATGGCTGGAAGAACAACCCATATCTCAATAATAACCAAAAATCTTAATGGCTTAAACTCACCAATTAAGAGACACAGGCTAGAAGAATGGATCACAAAACAAGAACCAACAAAATGCTGCCTACAGGAGACGCATTTTATAGGAAAAGACATACATAGACTGAGGGTGATACTTGGAAAAATCATATCACTCTTATGAACTTCGGAAACAAGCAGGAGTGTCCATACTCATATCAAATAAAATAGATTTCAAGCCAAAGTTAATCAAAAGGGATAAAGAAGGACACTACATACTACTCAAGGGAACCATAAGCCAACAAGACATAACAATCATAAATATATATGCCACAAACAATGGTGCAGCTTTGTTCATCAAACAAACTCTTCTCAATTTCAAGAGTCTAATAGACCACAATACAGTAATCATGGGAGACATGAACACACCTCTCTCACCACTGGACAGATCTTCCAAACAAAAGTTGAATAAGGAAACTATAGAACTCAATAACACAATTAATAACCTAGACTTAATTGACATATATACAATATACAACCCATCATCAAGAAGTTACACTTTTTTCTCAGCAGAACATGGATCCTTCTCAAAAATACATCATATATTATGTCACAGGGCAATTCTTAGTCAATAAAAAGGAGTAGAGATAATACCATGCATTTTATCTGATCATAATGGAATGAAATTAAAAATCAACGATAAAAAAGGAAGGAAAAATCATTCATCACTTGGAGAATGAACAATAGGTTTCTGAATGATCAATGGGTTATAGAAGACATCAAGGAAGAAATTAAAAAATTCTTAGAGATAAATGAAAACACAGACACAATATATCGGAATCTATGGGACACATTGAAAGCAGTTCCAAGAGGAAAATTCATTGCTTGAGTTCATTCCTTAGAAAAAGAAAAAACCAACAAATAAATGATCTCATACTTCATCTCAAAATCTTAGAAAAACAAGAGCAAACAACAGCAAAAGAAGTAGAAGGCAACAAATAATTAAAATCAGAGAAGAAATTAATGAAATCAAAACAAAAGAAACAATTGAAAATATTGACAAAACAATACATTGGTTTTTTGAAAAAATAAATATAATCGACAGACCCTTAGCCATGCTAACAAAGAGAAGAAGAAAGAGAACTCAAATTACTAGCATATGAAATGAAAAAGGAAATATAACAAGACACACTTCAGAAATACAGAAGAAAATCAGAAATTATTTTGAATTAATATACTCCAATAAAATAGAATATAGTGAAGGCATTGATAAATTTCTTAAGTCATATGATGTGCCCAGATTGAGTCAGGAGGATATAGACAACTTTAACATTCCAATATCAATTGAGGAAATAGAAGAAACCATCAAAATACTACCAACTAAGAAAAGCCCAGGACTGGATGGGTATAGAGCAGAATTATACAAAACCTTTAAAGAAGAACAAAAACCAATACTTTTCAAGGTATTTCAGGGAAAATGCAAAAATCCTCAAAAAAATTCTGGCGAATCAGACACAAAAACATGTATATAAAAAAAAAATGTGCACCATAATCAAGTAGGATTCATTCCTGGGATGCAAGGCTGGTACAATATACGGAAATCAATAAATGTTATTCATCACATCAATAGACTTAAAAATAAGAACCATATGATCATCTCCAGAGATGCAGAAAAAGCATTTGACAAGGTACAGCATCACTTTACGTTCAAAACTCTAGAAAAACTAGGGATAACAGAATCATACCTCAATATTGTAAAAGCAATCTTTGCTAAGCCTCAGGCTAGCATCATTCTGAATGGAGAACAATTGAAGGCATTCCCCCTATAATCTGGAGCAAGACAATGATGCCCTCTCTCACCCCTTCTGTTCAACATAGTTATCGAAACACTGGCCAGAGCAATTAGAAAGACTAAAGAAATTAAAGGCATTAAAATAGGAAAAGAAGAACTCCAATTATCGCTATTTGCAAAAGACATGATTCTATACCTAGCAGATCCAAAAGGGTCTACAAAGAAACTATTAGAGGTAATAAATGAATTCAGCAAAGTGGCAGGATATTAAATCACCACGCATAAATCAAAGGCATTTTTGTATATCAGCGACAAATCCTCTGAAATGGAAATGAGGACAATCACTCCATTCACAATATCATCAAAAAAATAAATAAAATACTTGGGAATCAACCTAACAAAAGAGGTGAAAGACATATACAATGAAAACTACAGAACCCTAAAGAGAGAAATAGAAGAAAATCTTAGAAGATGGAAAAATATACCCTGTTCATGGATAAGCATAACTAACATCATCAAAATGGCGATATTACCAAAAGTTCTCTATAGGTTTAATGCAATGCCAATCAAAATCTCAAGGTCATTTCTTGTAGAAATAGATAAAACAATTATGAAATTCATATGGAAAAATAAAAGACTCAGAATAGCAAAAACAGCTCTAAGCAGGAAGTGTGAATCAGGCAGTATACCGATACCAGACCTCAAACTATACTACAGATCAATAGTAACAAAAATAGCATGGTACTGGTGACAAAACAGGCGGGTGGACCAGTGATACAGAATAGAGGACACAGAAACCAATCCACAAAACTACAGCTATCTTATATTTGATAAAGGGACTAAAAGCATGCAATGGAGGAAGGATAGCATCTTCAACAAATGGTGCTGGGAAAACTGGAATTCCATATGTAACAAAGTGAAACTGAATCCCCTCCTCTCACCATGCACAAGAGTTAACTCAAAATAGATCTAGGAGGTTGATATCAAATCAGAGACACTGCATCTGGTGGAAGAAAACTTTTGCCACCATCTACATACTGTGGTGTCGGGCTCCAAATTTCTCAATAGGACACCCATAGCACCAGAGTTAATCCCTAGAATCAACAAATGGGACTTACTCAAACTAAATACATTTTTCTCAGCAAAAGAAACAATAAGAGAGGTAAATAGGGAGCCTACATCCTTGGAACAAATCTTTACTCCTCACACTTCAGATAGAGCCCTAATATCCAGAGTATACAAAGAACTCAAAAAAAATTAAACAATAAGAAAATGAATAACCCAATCAACAAATGGGCTAATGACCTGAACAGACACTTCTCAGAGGAGGACATACAATCAATCAATAAGTACATGAAAAAATGCTCACCATCTCTAGCAGTCAGAGAAAAGCAAAACAAACCCACCCTAAGATACCATCTCACTGCAGTAAGATCGGCAGCAATTATGAAGTCAAACGCCATCATGGGCTGTGGAGGATGTGGGGAAAAGGGCACACCTGTACATTGCTGGTGGGACTGCCAATTGGTGCAGCCAATTTGGAAAGCAGTATGGAGATTTCTTGGAAAGCTGGGAATGGAACCACCATTTGACCTATTCCCCTTCTCGGTCTATTCCCTAAAGAACTAAAAAGAGCATGCTACAGAGATACTGATAAATCGATGTTCATAGCAGCACAATTCACAATTGCAAGACTGTGGAACCAACCTAGATTCCCTTCATTAGATGAATGGATTAAAAATGTGGCATTTATATAGAATGGCTTGTGACTCACAAGGTGCAGCCAGCAGACCCTTATATGTAAAGGTAAATTGTTATATGGTTTGGTTTCAGGTAAATGTTCAGAATCAGGTTGCTATGGACACAGGGGCAAACTATGAGAGATAGAATATTGGATGGTGAATTCTCCTGCAGAACCTGACCATACACACGTGACAGAACTCCCTCCAGCACTGTGTCCCAGTTGAACTCCTTGTATTTCGTGATGCAAATACCAAACTCCCAGTGCAGCAGCAAGAAACACCACGAAAAGTGGAGGATGACCAAATGGCTTCACAGTTCACACGGGGAGACACTTAGGTTCCAGTGTCCACAGTTTACTTAGGAAGAGAGAATTCAGCACTACGGTCTCATGTTCATTGGAAAATAAGAAACCATGTCCTCCAGGTCACATAGATGCAGACCCATCTTTGATGGTCTCACTACAAAGGAAGCTAAAGCTCCATACAACAAAATATATTTCAAGTGCCCAACCTCAGAGGGACTTTCTCAAGAAGTCTTTAGGCCAGCAGAGCTCCATGTGTGTGGACTGTTTAAACTTTCCCTTACTTTTGGAAACTCCTTTACCACCTCCAATTTTTTGAACTACTGAGTATATTTTATTCCACATATGAATTCACAGATTTTCTAACTCTTCTCCTCTAATTGTGTTTTACTAGGGTCGAAGGTAATGACAAGGCATTGTTCTTGATGAGAGTTGGAAGATTTTTGTGTAGCATATGTTTGCGTACACATTGGATTCATTTTCCTATTTTCCATCCAAAATACTGAATCTCTGACACTATCCCATACCCTACTAGACTTTGACGATTAATCCTAATATGGTGAAGAAAAATAACCCAAAGAGAATAGAAATACAAGCAGTTCAGAGGAGGCATGGTGTATACTAGGTCTTGCCTTTTGCATGATAAAGGGTAGGTATTATAAAAATTGTCAATTTTTAATTGAAATAGTTCTACATGTGTTTTTAAAGGTAACGAATATGTGACTTCCTGTTTCCTTTTCTCTGTAGCCTATTCAGCACATGTGTTTTTATACGCACATATAGAATCCTACCTGGTATCACACATAATTTCTTTTGAGGCTACTGACTTGGAAGATAAAAATTGTGAGTAGAGATCATTCCTCCTAAACGCTGTTGAAACTGAAAATTCAACCTATGTCAGCTTCCTAGTAGAACAACATTATACATGAATCCATGTTAAACAAAATGAATATTTTTCGATATGTGGATTATATATATTTCATGATGAAATGCGATTGGCATATATATTGCTACTTTTAATGTCTGTGCATGTGTCTGTGTGTGTGTGTGTGTGTGTGTGTGTGTGTGTGTGACTCTCCAAGTTTTTTAAAATATGAAATATATGTGTATTATATACACTCCCTAAATTCATTCATGTTCATGTATGTGGATTTATAATCAACTTTTCAGAAGATTATTCTCAGAAATATTCATCCACCTTGAATACATATTTGTTTCCCATTACTGAAATCTGACTTCAGTTAATGGTTCATACAAATCCTAACATTTCTACATTAACTGACCCAGTTTAAAATCAATGCAAGTAGATTCCTATGGGACATGATGTCTATTTTGAACTTCATTTCTATTCAACACTGCTACATTACTATTTCTTCACGTTTAGCCCATCATAGCATATATATTTCATCCACAAGTTCACAAATTTAGAGGCATTTGGTTCACTTTAAATCCCTTCCTGCTTTAGAACACATGTATTCCTCCAGGTTTCTTGACTGGATTTTTTGAGACTTCTTTCCAAACACATTATTTTCGATTTCCATAATCCTTTTGAAGAAAATCAGACACACCCTTCATGATAAACCATAACCTAATATTACCATTAGATGTATAACTGGTTGGAATGAATGATTTTATATCAATATTAGATTTCCTGTATATTTTCAGATATCAATTAAATGAATTATTTAAAGTGGAACCAGTTATATTATTTATTCACAGTATGGTCTATTCATGCATTATCTCTATATTCACAGACACAGCGTACACCTCTTTGTACCCCCAATACTAATTTATACGTCTTCTCAACATTGCTCCCGGAAATGGTGGAAGAAATACTCATGTCACCTGATCTCCATATACATTTTATCACAGTAATATTCTTGACAAAACTGCAAAGGTCACACTTATGATTTTACAAAGCCTAAATGGAAAGTGAACATGGATTACTAAAAACATCCATGTCCAGGTTGCCTAATGCTCTCAAATGTCATTCTTTGGTGACTACATATTTGTTTCTTCATAAGATTATATATTCAAACTCAATCCTGTTGAAAATGTCTAATCCTAACAATCACTTTGTACTTTGCCTAATTTCCTATTGTCTTCCTTGATATTTGCTTTCCTACATTTTTTCCCTAGTTCATCATTGTGAATGACTCTTCACATGTGCTGACATTGGCATTCACTCTCTAATCGAAACCCTGTTGCTAAAGAATTTTTTTTTTCCAAATTCTATACTCACACTTCTTCCGAAAACTACCGACTGTCTTTCTAATCTTACCGACTATCCCTTTTGGAGTTGATGTTCCCTTCTAAATTCAATCATCCAAGGTACAAAGTCTTATGCCATTGTATATTGATTTATCCAAGAAATCTCTGCTGAAGGTAATTCAATGCTAAGTATCCCAATCAAGGGCCCAATTCCCTTCTGGGCTTCAAATCTTACCTAGATTTCTGTTTTCATACATATATTTCACCTCTATGTTCTTATAAATATAGCAGATTCCCAATATCATTATTCATCCCTCAGAATAATTCCTAACCCAAATTGAACAAGTTATTAATGCTAACCATACACTGTTCCCTCAATCTAACTTTACAGAAGAGCGGGACAGAGTTGGTCTTACAATACAGGAATATAGGGGATCTTCCACCTGCTGAGAACTTCAAAGGTCCATGCAGATATGACCCCTGGAGAAGATGTAGGCAGATATGAAGGACCAAACAAGGCCTGTGTGGAGAGCTGTTCCCGGGTGCCTATGGTTGATATACCATTCTAACTTGTGAAAGTGTCACATGAAGTAGGGGTAGCCACTAGCACTTGTCCCCGTTGAACTCCTTGTATTTAGTTAAGCAAATACCAAACTCCCAGTGCAGCAGCAAGAAACACCACGAAAATGGAGAATGAACAAATGGCTTCACAGTCCACGTGGGGAGACACTTAGCCCCCAGTGGCCATAGTTTACCTACAAAGAGGGAATTCAGTACTGCTGCCATATGTTCATTATAAAATAAGATACCATGTCCTCCAGGTCACATAGATGCACACCCAGCTTTGATGGTCTCACTACAAAAGAAGCTATAGCTCCAGAAAACAATATAAATTTAAGTGCCCAACCTCTTAGCCAGTTTCTCAAGAAGTCTTTAGGCCAGCAGAGCTCCATGTTTGTGTTGTGTTTACAATGTCCCTTACTTTGAGAAACTCCTCTACCATATCCAAGGTTGTGAACTCCTGAGAATTTCCCATTCCAGATTGGATTTATTTTGCAATTTTCCATTCTACAGTAACTGACCTAGGTTTACATCAATGCAAGTAGATTCCTATGGAACATGATGTGTATTTTGAAGTTCATTTTTATTCAACACTGTTACATTACTATTTCTTCAGTTTATGCACATAATAGGATATATATTTATTCCACAAGTTAGGAAGTTTATAGGCATTTGTTTCACTTTCAATCACTTTCTGCTTCAGAACACATGTATTCCTCCATGTTTCTTGACTGGTCTTCTCATGAGACTTCTTTCCAAACACATTATTTTCTATTTCCGTAATCACTTTTGAAACAAAACTCACACACCCTTCATTATAAACCATAACTCTAAGATTACCATTAGATGTATAACTCTTTGGAATGAATGATTGTATATCAATATAAGATTTCCTATATATTTTCAGATATCAATTCAATCCATTATTTAATTGGAACCAGTTATATTTTTTCCCAGTATGATCTATGTATGCATAATCTCTATATTCATAGACACAGCATACACCTCTTTGTACCCCCAATACTAATTTATTCATCTTCACAATATTGCTCCCGGAAATGGTGGAAGAAATACGCATGCCACCTGATCTACATATACATTTTATTACAGTAATATTCTGGACACCAAATGCAAAGGTCACACTTATTATTGTACCAAAGCCTAAATGGAAAGTGAGCATGGATTACTAAAAACATCCATGTCCACATTGCCTAATTCTCTCAAATGTCAATCCTATTCGTGACTACATATGTGTTTCTTCCTAAGATTATATATTCAACCTGAACCCTTTGAAAAAGTCTAATCCTATCACTTTATAGTTTGCCTGATTTTGTAATGTCTCTATTGATATCTGCTTTCCTACATATTTCCCAAGTTCATCATTGTGATTGACTCTTCACATGTGCTGACAAATATTCACTCTCTAACCAAAACCCTATTGCTAAAGAACTTTTGTTTCAAATACTATACTCACTCTTCTTCCTATACCTACCGACTATCTTCCTAATCCTACCGACTATCCCTGTTTGACTCGATGTTCTCTTGTACATTCAATCATCCAAGGTAGAAGATCCTATGCCATTGATTATAGATTCATCTTAGACATCTGTGCATAACATAATTCAATGCTAATTATCCCAGTCAAGGTCCCAATGCCATTCTGGGCTTCGAATCTAAACTAGATTTCTGTTTTCATAATTATATTTCACCTCTATATTCTTTTAAATATTTTAGGTTCCAAATACCATCATTCATCCAGCAGAATGATTTCTAACCCAAATCAAACATGTTGTTAACCTTAACCATTCACTGTTCCATCAATCTAACTTTACAGAAGAGCAGGGATAGAGTTGTATGAGATCTTTCACCTGATGAAAACCTCAAAGGTACATGCATAAATGATCTCTGAAGAACATGAAGGCAGCTACAAAAGACCTGAGAGAGCAAAAGTCATCTTCAATGGCAAACAACCTGGTCAGGATGAAGGGTTCTGACTGAATCAGCCTCTCTCTTCTTAATGTAGAGAAAATGGACCAAACCCAGCCTGTGTGGGTAGCTGTCCCAGGGCGCCTATGATTGATATACCGTTCTATCTTGTGAAAGTGTAACAGGAAGTAGGGGCAGCCTCCTTCTCATGTGACACTTGGAAGCCACTAGTAGGACAAAGTGGTTGCCAAGGCAGTAACCTCATTCAGTTCCTGAAGGAAGTGACCTCACCTCACTTCCTTGGTGATTAAAATCTCTGAACTTGGGATTCATGAAGCCAGTCACCCATAGCCAGTCCCAGTCCCAGTCCCAGTGGTCACACTTGTTTGGATTTACCAAAGACAGAGTCAGTCTTTCTTGGTAACTACTGATGTGAGGATGGCCAAATGCCAGAAAGCTTTAAAGAGGAGCCGTTTCTGAGAAAGCAGGTAGTGGCTCACCTCTGGCTCCTGACACCTTCACAGAGTTAGCCAAGGAGACCAGATCTGACACAGGTCAGGCCATTTCAGGGGAACATAGTATGGTCCACCAGTCAGAGGACACTCTGGATATTCACAGACCTACTTGAGTTAAGGAGGTGCCTTTGTCAGTGTGGGTGTGAGTTTGTGGTTTTGTCTCATGTTCTGAGAATAGGTAGGAAAGGCAGTTTGTTTGGATTGGAGTGGACTGTTTCTAGTAAGTCGTTAGACAAGGCGAGTGCTTCTATGTCTGTGTTTCCCACTCTGTCCGTGGTTGTAGACATTAGAAAAGAGAATGCATCAAGGATGTGTCCTGTCTAGTAGAATGCTTCCCAGCATTCTTCCTGCCCAATTTAGGAATGGACTGTGGCTCGCCTTATGCATGGGAAACACCTACTAACTTTCTAAGTTCCTGTTTTCTTCCTGAATTCCGGCAAACCTCAAGAATAGGCCCATGGTTTTGAGTCCAAGATATGTACCACCTCCAAGCTTTGTGACATGGCCATGTGCTTGATAGCTGTAGGGAATGGGAACATCTTAGAAAACTCAAATATCTGTGTCACCAGTAAACTCTCAGTGGAGAAACCCTGCTTTGGTTCATTTGCATACTTATGGTTATGTTGCCCTGAATGTCAAGAAGGTCTTTGCCTCAGGCCACCCCTTTGTGAAGCCTGAAGAAAACTGTTTTCAAATGGAAATAAATGGGCATAACATGTGGCTCTTTGCTTAATTGCTTTGAAAAGGGACGTGTCCGAATCAGCCTTTTGGGCCTGTGTGAGGTTGTGGCTTAGATTCTCAGCACATGGTAGATCTAAAGATAGATTCCATTTGTGCAATCAAAACCAAAATGGCAAAAAATCACTCATTGTGGATGAGTCTCTTGCCTTCCTCTGTTAGGTTCTTTACCTCCATCAAGTGTGAATAGGAGTCCTTTAGGTCAAATGAGTTCTTCAAATCCCTGCAGAGGTGCTTGTGTTTTCTCAAGATTCCATATCACATAAAGAATCTATACCTGAGAGTCAGTAGGCCTCAAATTGGAGAAGGAGAGCAGTATTAATGGCAAGCCTATTTGATCACTCCTGGTTCACAGGAAGGGTGTCCATGTCACCCTCACTTTAGGCAAATGAGGGGCAAGCGACATTATTTTGGACACTCTCTTGGGATGCATCCTGCATGGTAACCTCCAGCCAGAGGTTATGATGAATGTCTATATTTAAGAAGATGAGGGCCATGTGGGTGTCTTTTGGTTTTAATTGTGGTCATTCTTGTGGCAGTTGGAAGAGATGACTGGATCCACCTGGGCTTGAACTCTGGTGTCATTCCCCTTAGAGCCTGAGTTCTGGAACACATATCAAAGAAGAATTGCCATAAATTGTGGGGGATTTTAAGAGGCCACGCATGAGAGTCGCCCTTGGAAACTGAGATCTATGCCCACGGTGGCTTTCCACAGAGCACTGGGAATCTCAGACAGGATATCACATGATTTAATTCTGAAAGACTTGGTAGCCATATTTGATAGTCAAAAAACACATGGACCTCAATTTTAGACCTCAATGGGCGTGGCTTCATGTGACCTTTTGGCCACTCTTTGGGAAGCCTTGCCTGTGAGAGTTCTCCAGAGCTTTCATTGAAATGATCTTCCTCAACATTGAATGATTCCTGAATGAATTGAAATAAACAGTGCCTCCAACTTCATCCTTGAAAATTGGCTAGATAAATACCATGACATTTTTAAAATTCCAATGACCAGGTGGCACTGAAGAACCTTTGGATGTCCTGTTGCTGATCATGAGTGTACCAGACAGTGCCTTGATTAACAGGCTTTCATGAATATGGTGTAGAACAGAGATGCCAGTAATTTGGAGCCTGCAGAATAGTGGGCCTAGAGCAGAGGTGATTAAGTGTGTGATAAAACATCTGTGGTGGGGTCATGTGGATCTGCCATTGTCTTCCAAATGGCTTGTGACTGACATGGTGCAGCCAGCAGAACATTGTATGTAAACGCATCATGTTATATGGAGAGGTTTAAGGGCAATGTTCAGAATCAGGTTGCTATGGTCACGGAGGCAACCTATGTGGTATACAAGTCCTGTTGGTGCATTCTCCTGCAGTCCCTGACCCACCATATGTGACAGAACTCCCTCCAGGACTGTGGTCAAGTTTAACTCCTTGTATTTCATGAAGCAAATACAAAACTCTCAGTGCAGCAGGAGACATTATAAAAAGTGGAGGATGATGAAATGGCTTCACAGTCCACATGGGGAGACACATAGCCCCCAGTGGCCATAGTTCACCTACAAAGAGAGAATTCAGCACTACTGCTTCATGTTCATTGGAAAATTATAAACCATGTCCTCCAGGTCACAGAGATGCATAAAGACGTTTGATGGTCTTACTAGAAAAAAAGCTAAAGTTCCTGAAAACTACATATATTTCAACTGTCCATCTTAGAGGCAGTTTCTCCAGACGTCTTTAGGCTGGCAAATCTTCATGTTTGTGGAGTTTTTACATTGTCCCTTACTTTTGGAAACTCCTCTACCATCTCCAAGGTTGTGAAATCCGGAGCAGTTTTCATTTCAGGTATGAATTCAAAGATTTTCTAACTCTTTTTCTCTAATTGTGTCTTACTTGGGGTGAAGGTAATGTCAAGTTATTGTTCTAAATGAGAGTGGGAAAATTTTTGTGTAACACTAATTTGCATACACATTGATCCATTTCCAATTTTCCATTCGAAATACTGAATCCCTGACAGTAACTCATACCCTACTATACTCTGACTACTAATCCTAATATGATGAAGAATAATACCCAAATAGAATAAAAATACAAGCAGTTCAGAGGAGGCATGCTGTACAGTTGGACTTCCCTTTTGCATGATTAAGGGTAGGTGTTATAAATCTACTCAATTTTTAATTGAAATAGTCCTCCATGTGTTTATAAAGTTCACAAATATGTGAATTCCTGTCTCCCTTTCTCTGTAGCCTACTCAGCACATGTATTTTTATATGCACATCCAGAATCCTACCTGGTATCACACGTACATTTTCATGAGTTGGCTGAATTGGCAGATACAAATTGTGAGAAGAGATCAGTCCTCCTAAACGCTGTGGGAACTGAAAATTCAAACTATGTGTAAGCTTCCCAGTAGAACAATATTATACATAAATCCATGTTCAGTATAATAAATATTTTGCATCTGTGAATGATGTATATTACATGATGAATTACGATTAGCATATATATTGATACTTTTTAATGTATATTTGTGTTTATTTAAAAAAAAAATATATATATATACACTCCAGATTTCTCAAAATATGAAATGTATGTGACTTATACACACTCTGTAAATTCATTCATGTTCATGTATATAAATTTATAATCAACTTTTCAGAAGATAATTCTCAGAAATATTCATCCACCTGAAATACATATTTATTTCCCAGTACTGAAAACTAATTTCAATCAATGGTGTTTACAAATCCTAATATTTTTACAGTAACTGACCCAGTTTAACATCAATGCCAGTAGATTCCTATGGGACATGATGTCTATATTGACCTTCATTTTAATCCAACACTGGTACATTACTATTTCTTCAGTTTTTGCACATCATAGGATATGTATTTCTTCCACAAGTTTAAAATACATAGGAATTTGTTTCACTTTCAAACACTTCTTGCTTCAGAACACATGTATTCCTCCATGTTACTTGACTGGTCTTTTCATGAGACTTCTTTCCAAATACATTATTTTCAATTTCCATAATCAATTTCGAAGCTAAACTCACACACTCTTCATGATGAACCATAACATTAATATTAACATTAGATGTATAACTGGTTGGAATGAATAATTTTATATCAATATAAGATTTCCTCTATATGTTCACGATTCAATTCAATCCATTATTTAAAGTTGGAACCAGTTATGCTTTTTATTCACAGTATTGTCTATTAATGCATTATCTCTATATTAATAGATACAGTGTACTCTTCTTTGTCCCTTCAATACTAATTTATACGTCTTCAAAATATTGCTCCCAGAAATGGTGGAAGAAATACTCATGTCACCTTATCTATATATAGATTTTATCACAGGAATATTCTGGACACAAAAAACGAAGGTCACACTCATGATTGTATCAAAGCCTAAATGCCAAGGGAGCGTGGATTACTAAAAAGAACCATGTCCAGGTTGCCTAATGCTCTCAAATGTAAATCAAATTGGTGACTACATATTTGTTTCTTCCTAAGATTATATATTCAACCTCAACCATGTTGAAAATGTCTAATCCTATCACTCACTTCATACTTTGCCTGATTTGGTAATATCTTTATTGATACCTGCTTTCATACATATTTCCCCCAGTTCATCATTGTGACTGACACTTCACATATGCTGACATTTACATTCACTCTCTACCCGAAACCCTATTGCTAAAGAACTTTTGGTCCAAATCCTATACTCACTCTTCTTTCTAAACCTACAGACTATCTTCCTAATGCTACTGACTATAGTTTTTTGACTCGATGTTCTCTTCAACAATCAATTATCCAAGGTATAAGGTCCTATGCCATTGTATATCAATTTATCTGAGACACATGTGCAGAACATAATTCAAACCTAAGTATCCCACTCAAGGGCCCAGTTCCCTTCTGGCTTCCAATCTTACCTAGATTTCTGTTTTTATACTTATATTTTACCTATATATTTTTGTAAATATCACAGGCTCCCAATACCATTATTCATCCGGCAGAAAGATTCCTAACGCAAATCAAACATGTTATTAACCCTAAACATACACTTTTCCCTCAATCTAACTTTACAGAAGAGGAGGGACAGAGTTGGTCTTACAATACAGGAATGTAGGGGATCTTCCACCTGCTGAGAACATCAAAGGTATATGCAGAAATGATCCCCTGAGATGATGAAGGAAGCTATGAAGGACCTGAGAGAGCAAAAGACATCTTCCATGGCAAACTATCTGGTCAGGATGAAGGGATGTGTCTGAATCAGCCTCTACCTCCTTAATGTAGAGAAGATGGACCAAACCAGGCCTGTGTGGAGAGCTGTTCTCAGGTACCTATGGTTGGTATACCATTCTAACTGTGAAACTGTGACAGGAAGTAGGGACAGCCTCCATCTCATGGGACCCTTAGAAGTAACTGTTAGGACAAAGTGGTTGCAAAGTCAGTGACCTCATTCAGTTCCTGAAGGAAATGACCTCACCTCACTGCCTTGGTGATGGAACTCTCTGGACGTTTGATCCTGGAAGACAGGCACCAAGAGCCAGTCACAGTCCCAGTCCCAGTGGTCTCACTTGTTTTGATTTACCAAGAACAGAGTCAGTCTTTCTTAGTACCTACTGATGTGATGATGGCCAAATGACAGGAAAGCTCTGAAGAGGAGCTTTTCCTGGGAAAGCAGGTAGTGGCTCACCCATGGCTCCTAACAACTTAAAAGTGTTGGCCAAGGAGACCAGATCTGATACAGGACAGGCCATTTTGGGGGAACATACAATGGCCCACCATTCTGAGGACACTCTGGATAGTCACAGACTTACTTGAGCAAAGGAGGTGCCTTTGAGTGTGTGTGAGTGGGTTTGTGGTTTTGTCTCATGTTCTGAGAATAGGTAGGAAAGGCTCTTTGTTTGGATTGGTGTGGACTGTTTCCAGTAAGTCGTTTGACAAGGCGAGTGCTTCTATGTCTGTGTATCCCACTCTGTCCATGATTGTAGACATTAGAAAAGAGAATGCATCAATGGATGTGTCCTGTCTAGTAGAAAGCTTCCAAGCATTCATCCTGCCCAATTTACAAATGGACTGCAGCTTGTCTTATTGAAGGGCAACTTCTGCTCTCAGTAGTTTCTGTTTTCTTCCTGAATTCTGGAAACTCTCCAGAATAGCCTCATGGTTTTGTGTCCAAGATATGTACCACCTCCAAGCTCTGTGAAATGGTGATGTACTAGATAGCTGAAGGGAATGGCGAGAATCTAAGAAAACTCAGATATCAGTGGGACCAGGAAAGTCTCAGTGGAGAAATCCTTCTTTGGGTCTTTTGCTTACCTATTGTTCTGTTGCCCTGAATTTCAGGAAGGTCTTTACCTCAGGACACTAATTTGTGAAGCCTGAAGAAAACTGTTTTCAAATGGAAATTAATGGGCATCACCTGTGGCTCTTTGCTTAATTGCTTTGGAAATGGATGTTTCTGAAACACCCTCTTGGCCCTGTGTGAGGCTGTGGTTAGATACTCAGCACCTTATACATCCCACGTGTTCATCCAAAACCAAAATGGCCAAAAGAGCAGTTTTTGTGGATGAAGTCTCTCCCTACCTCTGTAAGGTTCCTGACCTCTATCAAGTGAGAATAGGGTGCCTTTGGGTCAAATGAGTTCTTCAAAGCCCTTCAGAGGCTAGCCCATAGGTGATTCCAATGATTCCAATTCACATGAAGAATCTAAACCCCACAGTCAGTAGTCCTCAAATTGGAGAAGCAGAGCAGTATTAACAGCAGGCCTATTTGATAAGTCATGGTTCACAGGAAGGTGTTCAGGCCACCCCAACGTTAAGCAAATGAGGGGCAAGGGAGCTTATTTTGGACACTGTCTTGGGCTGTGCCCCTCATGGAAACCTCCAGCCAGAGGTTAAAATGAGTATCTATATGGAAGAAGATGACGGCCATGTGGAAGTGTTCTGGTTTTAATTGTGGTTATTAGTGTGGTTGTTGAAAAATATGACTGGCTCCACCTGGTCTTCAATTCTAGTGTGATTCCCCTTAGAGACTGAGTTCTGGAACTGATCTCAGAGAGGTATTGCCATGAGTTTTGTTGGGATTTTAGGAGGCCATGCATGAGAGTCACCCTTGGAAACTGAGATCTGTGCCCAGGAAGGCTTTCCACAGAGCACAGGGAATCTCAGCCAGGTTATCACATAATTTTTTTCTGAAAGAATTAGCACCCATAGTTGAGAGTCAAAACACGCAAGGATTTTACATTGTAGACCTCAATATGCCTGGCTTTATGTGACCATTTGGCAACTCTTTGGGAAGCCTTGCCTGTGAGAGTCTTCCAGAGCTTTCATTGAAATGGGCTTCCTCACCATTTAATGGTTACTGAATTAAATGAAACCCTCAGTGCCTCCAACTTCAACCTTAAAAAATGGGCTTGATAAATACCATGAAATTTTTGAAATTCCCATTACCAGGTGGCACTGGAAAACCATTGGAGATCCTGTTGCTGATCATGAGTGTACGAGAAAGTGCCTTGATTGACTGGGTTTCACAAAAATGGTGTAGAACAGAGATGCCAGTAAGTTGGAACCTGCTGAGTAGTGGGCCTACAGCAAAGGTGGGTAGGTGTGAGATAAAACATCTCTGGTGGTTTCATGTGGATTGGCCATTGGCTTTCAAATGGCTTGTGACTGACATGATGCAGCCAGCAGACCCTTATATGTAAAGGCATCTTGTTATATGGATAGGTTTCTGGGCAATGTTCAGAATCAGGTTGATATGGTCAAGGGGGCAAGCTATGTTGGACATAAGCCTGGTTGGTGCATTCTCCTGGAGACCCTGTCCCACCACACGTGACAGAACTCCCTCCAGCACTGTGTCCCAGTTGAACTCCTTGTATTTCATTAAGCCAATACCAAACTCCCAGTGCAGCAGCAAGAATCACCACGAAAAGTAGAGTATGACCAAATGGCTTCACAGTCCACACAGAGAGACAATTATCCCCCAGTTGCCACAGTTTACCCACAAAGTGAGAATTCAGCACTGCTGCCTCATTTTAATTGGAAAATAAGATACCATGTCCTCCAGGTCACATAGATGTTGACCCAGTTTTGATGGTCTCACTACATAGGATGCTAAAGCTACCGACAACAACATACATTTTAAGTGTCCCAACTCATAGGCAGTATCTCAAGAAGTCTTTAGGCCTGCAGAGCTCCATGTTGTGGAGTGTTTACCTTGTCTTTTACTTTTGAAAACTCATCTACCACCTCCAAGGTTGTGAACTCCTCAGCATATTCCATTCCGGGTATGTATTCACAGATTTTCTAACTCTTATCCTCTAATTGTGTATTTCTTCCAGTGAGGGTAATATCAAGGGATTGTTTTTAATGTGAGTGGGAAGATTTTTGTGTAGCACATATTTGCAAACACATTGGGTTTACTTTCCTATTTTCCATTTGAAATACTGAATCTCTGACACTAACCCATACCCTACTAGACTCTGACTACTAATCCTTATATGATGGAGAATAGTAACCCAAACAGAATACAAATACCAGCAATTCAGAGAAGGCAAGGTATGTAGTTGGACATCCCTTTTGCATTATATTTTGTAGGAGTTATAAATATAGTTAATGTTTATTGACATAGTTCTCCATGTGTTTTTAAAATTAACAAATATGTGAATTCCTCTCTCCCTTTTTCTGTAGCCTATTAAGCACATGTATTTTTATATGCACAAATAGAATCCTACCTGGTATCACATGTACATTCTTCTGAGGTGGCTGACATGGCAGATAAAAATTGTGGGAAGAGATCACTCCTCCTAACCTCTGTTGGAACAGAAAATTCAACCTATGGGTGAGCTTCCTAGTTGACCAACATTATGCATAAATCCATATTCAGTAAAATGTATATTTTTGGATAAGTGGATGTTATATATTTAATGATGAATTTCGATTGGCATATATATTGCTACTTTTTAATGTCTCGGTGTGTGTGTTTGTGTGTGTGTGTATATATATATATATATATATATATATATATATATATATATACTCTCCCAATTTTTCAAAATATGAAATATATGTGTCTTATTATACACTTCCTAAAATTATTCATATTCATGTATGAGGATTTATAATGAACTTTTCACAAGATTATTCTCAGAAATATTCATCCACCTGAAATACATATTTGTTTCCTAATACTGAAAACTAACTTCAGTGAATGGTGCATACAAATCATAATATTTTGACATTGCAAGATGGCCGCGAATAGAGAGCATCATACCCAGTGTACCGCGCCACTGCGCAGGTGACTAACGACTAAGAACGACAAAAAACTATCTTGTTAGGAACTTACAGCAAAATGGGGGTGCACTGAAACCTAGAAGAAGGATTTCTAGCACTGAGGTCCGGTAAATGAGTCTCAAACATGAGCCAACTCTGTGACCGGAGATCCTGTCTGACTGATCCACGCGACCCGTCCAGTGGCTACAGACAGCAGGGCACCACCGAGATGCGATCAATAATCACGGAGAAACGTTGATGCAGATTCTGTGGAATTCTGCCAGTAAAGTCTCCACTGAGCCCTGGGCTGAGTTCAGGGTTTCAGATGGGGAAGGAAGTGGTACAGTTCTAACCCCCACAATAGAAACTCCACGAAGGAAACCAACGGCCACCATCTTGGTGAGCTGAAGTAACGACAGCCACTCCCCTACAGATTGCAACAATAAAACAGGTGCTGTTACTCAGCTCATTTCCCATACTTGGGGGAATTTGCATCAAATCTCTCCTAGGCTTTCTGGGGGAGAGATTATCAGAGGGAGCCTGCATTAAGATAGGGGAAAACTAGAGGCACCTGACTTTCAACTCCCCGTCCCATCAGTGATGAAAAAAACCTGTCTAGCCAGCGCTGAGAGAGGGGCAAGTGGAAAAAAAAATCAAAACAATAGAGTGCCAGGGTTCCCAATAGCCAACTGTGCAATCAGAGATCCGGGCTGATTGAATCATGCAGCCAGGCCTGCTGTTTCAGATGGCGGGGCACCACCGAGAAGTGACCTGAAGCAGGGAGAAATGTTGCTGCGGATTCTGTGGAATCCTGCCGGCTGAGCTCCCACTGATCCCCGGGCTGAGTTTGGGAATTCAGACAGGGAAGAAAGTGGTATAGTTCTATCCCCCACAAAAGAAACTCCACCAAGGAAACCAGCGGCCACCATCTTTGAGATCTGAAGTAACCACCGCCCCTCTCCAATAGACTGCAACAATAAAACAGATGTGTGTTATTCAGCTCATCTCTCATACAGCGGGGAATTCACATAAAATGTCTCCTAGGCTTTCCGGGGGAGGGTTAATCAGAGCAAGCCTGCATAAAGACGCAAGAAAAACTAGAGACACCTGACTTTCGACTCCCCCTACCATCAGTGGCCATAACGAAATGTGTATAGCCAGTGCTGGGGGAGGGGCAAGCGGAAAAAATCAAAACAATAGAGTGTCTGGGTTCCCAAAAGACACCCTCCACACCCAACAAACGGCAGGCACAGAGTACAGTTTGAACTGCCGAGAGGCATCACTCAGGGGAAATCTGGTCTAGAAAAAGAAACCAGGACAAGCAGGAGAAACCAAAGGACTAGAAGGCAGGCCCTTGTGACTGGGCGGCTGGAGACCGCAGGCCTGCACGTGACATTCCACCCACTGCCTGAGTGACTGGGGGGCTGAGGAATTCCCGCCCGCCGGCAACCGAGCGTGAGACTGCGTGGCTAGAGATTGCCAACCCAACGGCGACAGCCCACCTGCTGCCCGCGTGACTGGGCGGCTGGAGACCGCCTGCCCGCTGGCGACCAACCGCGCAATTGGGCAGCTGGAGACCGCCCGCCTGCCAGTGACCCAGAGCTGAAACAAACCAGAGACAGTCAAGTCCCACCCCCCAATTCGGACACCTCGGCAAGGAGCCTGGGGCCGGCCAAAGCAGAGAGGTGACATCACTGGAGCTCGGCCTTCGGAATTACTTCCAAGCGGAATCCACTTTAGCAGGCATAGTTTACCAACACAAAGGAGAGACAACAGAGATATACAACACCAAAACAAATCTAAAGAATAAAGCAGAAACACAGCAATCAAATAGAGCTGGAAAGTAACGTGAACATCATGAAAAAACAAGGGAAAAAAAGGAGTACAAACAATGCAGGACAACTTAAATCTACAGGAGGACCTTGAAGCATCAGAAACAGGGATAGGGAAAGAACTCAAGGCATACCAAACTCAGATGGAAAGGAATATTAGAGAAGACATGAGGCAGCAAGTCCAAGCAATAAAAGTATATTTTGAAAATGAATTAAACAAACAAATTCAAATGGCAAAGAATGAGCATTACCAGGAGATAGAGATCTTAAAAAAATATTAAACAGTAATCCTAGAAATGCAGGAAAATATAAACCAAATTAAAAACTCAAACGAGAATATTACAAATAGACTAGATCAAGTAGAAGTCAGAACATCAGATAATGAAGACAAAGTTTATCAACTTGAAAAGAATTGAGTAAACACAGAAAAGATGCTTAAATCCCACCAGGAATTTATTCAAAAGATATGGGATGTCATAAAAAAACAAAAAACAAATTTAAGAGTCATCAAGATAGAAGAAGGCATTGAGATTCAAACCAAAGGAATGGACAACATATTAAATGAAATAATTCTATAAAACTTCCCAGAGATGAATGATGGATTGGATTGCCAATTCCTGGAAGCCTACAGGACCCCAAACATTCAAAACCAAAATAGACCAACTCCAAGACATATAATTATGAAGATAGCCAACATACAGAACAAGGAGAGAATATTAAAAGCTATAAGAGAAAGGAGGCAGATTACATTCAGGGGTAAACCAATTAGGTTAACAACTGATTTTTCATCACATTCTTTGACAGTGAGAAGATCCTGGAACAATGTAATTCAAATGCTGAAAAAAAAAAAAGAATTCCAACCAAGAATACCATATAAAGCAAAGTTAAGCTTCAGATTTGACAATGAAATTAAAGTCTTTCACGATAAACAAAAGCTAAAATAATTCTCAGCCAGAAAACCAGCACTGCAAAGCATTTTGTGCAAAATACTATAAGAAGAAGAGTTAAAAAATAGTGCCCAAAACTAACAGTGGGAAGTATCTCAGTAAAGCGGGAGGAAAGTAACCAAAAAAGTAAAAAATATCCAAACTAAAATATAATAAATAAATAAACATGACTGGAAGTACAAATCATATTTCAATTGTAACCTTAAATGTTAATGGCCTAAATTCACTAATCAAGAGACATGTGCTAGTAACCTGGATCAAAAAAACAAATCCAACAATATTCTGCCTTCAGGAGACTCATATGATAGGAAAAGACATACACAGGCTGAAGGTAAAAGGTTGGGTATAATCATAACACTCACATGGCCCTCGGAAGCAAGAAGGATTTGCCATACTCATATGGAATAATATCAACTTCAAACCTAAGTTAATCAAAAGGGATAAAGAATGACACTATATTCTGTTAAAAGGAATCATCCACCAACAAGAAAAAAACAATTATCAATTTGTATGCACCAAGCAATGGAGGTGCAACATTCATAAAACAAACTCTCCTCAAGTTCAAGAGTCAAATAGACTACAACACAATAATAATGGGTGACTTCAACACACCACTCTTGGCATTAGAGAGATCCTCTAGACAAAAACTGAATAAAGAAACTATAGAACTCAACAGCACAATCAATAACCTAGACTTAACAGACATATATAGAATGTATCAACCATCATCAAGTGAATACATGTTCTTCTCAGCAGCACATGGATCCTACTCAAAGATACACCAATATGAGAGTATCACTAACAGAGTGGAGCAAGTAGAAGCCAGAACGTCAGATAATGAAGACAAAATATATCATCTTGAAAAGAGTCTAGCCAACTCTGATAGGCTGGTTAAAAATAACGAGAGAAGCATCCAAGAGATATGTGATAACATTAAAAAACCAAATTTAAGAGTGATTGGGATAGAGGAAGGCACAGAGATTCAAACCAAGGGAATGTGTAATCTACTACATGAAATAATTACAGAAAACTTTCCAGAAATAAAAAAGGAAACAGATATACAAATTGTAGATGCATACAGAACACCGAGCATACAAAATCAAAGTAGACCAACGCCAAGACACATTGTTATGAAGATATCCAATATACAGAAAAAAGAGAAAATATTAAAAGCTACAAGAGAAAGGAGGCAGATTACATTCAGGGGTAAACCAATAAGGTTAACAGCGGATTTTTCATCTCAGACACTGAAAGCGAGAAGATCCTGGAACAACGTATTTCAAACACTGAAAGACAATGGATGCCAACCAAGAATTCTGTATCCAGCAAAATTAAGCTTCAGGTACAACAACGAAATAAAAATCTTTCATGATAAACAAAAGCTAAAAGAAATTGCAGCCAGAAAACCAGCATTGCAGAATATCTTGGGCAAAACACTACACGAGGAAGAAATGAGAAACAATAACCAAAGCCAACAGTGGGAAGTGCCCCAGTAAAGACTGACGGAGGGGGGAAAGCTAATCATGGAGAAATAAAATAAATTTAAAAAAAAAAGAGAGAGACAAATAATCAAACATGGATGGAAGTACAAACCATATAGCAATAGTAACTCTAAACATTAATGGTTTAAACTCTCCAATAAAGCGACATAGACTGATAACATGGATTAAAAAAACAAATCCAACAATATGCTGCCTCCAGGAGACACATCTGACAGGAAAAGACATACACAGGCTGAAGGTGAAAGGTTGGGAAAAAATATACCATGCACACGGTCCTCGCAAACAAGCAGGTGTGGCCATCCTCATATCGAACAAAATCGACTTCAAGACTAAGTTAATCCAAAGGGATAAGGAAGGCCATTATATACTGTTAAAAGGAACCATTCACCGACAAGACATAACAATTATCAATATTTATGCACCAAATAATGGTGCTGCGATGTTCATAAAACAAATTCTCCTCAAGTTCAAGAATCAAATAGACCACAATACAATAAATATGGGTGACTTCAACACACCTCTCTCACCATTGGACAGATCCTCCAAACAAAAGTTGAATAAATAAACTATAGATCTAAATAACACAATCAATAACCTAGACTTAACTGACATATATAGAATATATCAACCATCATCAAGTGGATATACTTTTTCCTCAGCAGCACATGGATCCTTCTCAAAAATAGACCATATATTATGCCATAGGGCAAACCTCAGTAAATATAAAGGGGTGGAGATAATACCATGCATTTTATCTGATCATAATGGAATGAAACTGGAAATCAATGATAAAAGAAGGATGGGAAAATCCTATATCACATGGAAAATGAACAATATGTTACTGAATGATCAATGGGTTACAGAAGACATAAAGGAGGAAATCAAAAAATTCTTAGAGATAAATGAAAATACAGACACAACTTATCGGAATCTATGGGACACAATGAAAGCAGTTTTAAGAGGGAAATTCATCGCCTGGAGGTCATTCCTCAAAAAAAAGAAAAACCAACAAATAAATGAGCTCACACTTCATCTCAAAGCCCTGGAAAAGGAAGAACAAAACAACAGCAAATGCAGCAGAAGGCAAGAAATAATTAAAATCAGAGCAGAAATCAACGAAATTGAAACAAAGGAAACTATTGAAAAAATCAACAAAACTAAAAGTTGGTTCTTCGAAAAAATAAACAAGATTGACAGACCCTTAGCCATGCTAACGAAGAGAAGAAGAGAGAGTACTCAAATTACTAACATACGGGATGAAAAAGGCAATATCACAACAGATGCTACAGAAATACAGAAGGCAATTAGAAATTATTTTGAAAACCTATATTCCAATAAAATAGAAGATAGTGAAGACATCGATAAATTTCTTAAGACATATGATTTGCCCAGACTGAGTCAGGAGGATACACACAATTTGAACAGACCAATATCAATGGAGGAAATTGAAGAAGCAATCAAGAGACTACCCACCAAGAAAAGCCCAGGACTGGATGGGTATACAGCGGAGTTTTACAAAACTTTTAAAGAAGAATTAATACCAATACTTTTCAAGTTATTTCAGGAAATAGAAAAAGAGGGAGCTCTTCCAAATTCATTCTATGAGGCCAACATCACGTTGATTCCGAAACCAGACAAAGACACCTCAAAGAAAGAAAATTACAGACCAATATCCCTGATGAACCTAGATGCAAAAATCCTCAATAAAATTCTGGCGAATCGGATACAAAGGCACATCAAAAAAATTGTGCACCATGATCAAGTAGGATTCATCCCTGGGATGCAAGGATGGTTCAATATACGAAAATCAATAAATGTTATTCACCACATCAATAGACTTAAAGATAAGAACCATATGATCATCTCGATAGACGCAGAAAAAGCATTCGACAAAATACAGCATCCCTTTATGTTCAAAACATTAGAAAAACTAGCGATAACAGGAAATCACCTTGACATTGTAAAAGCTATCTATGCTAAGCCTCAGGCTAGCATCATTCTGAATGGAGAAAAATTGAAGGCATTCCCTCTAAAATCTGGAACAAGACAGGGATGCCCTCTATCACCACTTCTATTCAATATAGTTCTCGAAACACTGGCCAGAGCAATTAGATAGACAAAAGAAATTAAAGGCATAAAAATTGGAAAAGAAGAACTTAAATTATCATTATTTGTGGATGACATGATTTTATACCTAGAAGACCCAAAAGGGTCTACAAAAAAACTACTAGAACTAATAAATGAATTCAGCAAAGTAGCAGGTTATAAAATCAACACACATAAATCAATGGTATTCCTGTATATCAGCAACAAAACTTCTGAAATGGAAATGAGGAAAACCACTCCATTCACAATATCCTCAAAAAAAATAAAATACTTGGGAATCAACCTAACAAAAGAGGTGAAAGATTTATACAATGAAAACTACAGAACCCTAAAGAGAGAAGTAGAAGAAGATCTTAGAAGATGGAAAAATATACCCTGTTCATGGATAGGCAGAACTAACATCATCAAAATGGCGATATTACCAAAAGTTCTATATAGGTTTAATGCAATGCCAATCAAAATCCCAAAGGCATTCCTTGTAGAAATAGATAAAGCAATCATGAAATTCATATGGAAAAATAAAAGACCCAGAATAGCAAAAGCAATTCTAAGCAGGAAGTGCGAATCAGGCGGTATAGCGATACCAGATTTCAAACTATATTACAGAGCAATAGTAACAAAGACAGCATGGTACCGGTACCAAAACAGGCGGGTGGACCAATGGTACAGAATAGAGGACACAGAGACCAATCCACAAAGTTACAACTATCTTATATTTGATAAAGGGGCTAAAAACATGCAATGGAGGAAGGATAGCATCTTCAACAAATGGTGTTGGGAAAACTGGAAATCCATATGCAACAAAATGAAACTGAACACCCTCCCCTCACCATGCACAAAATTTAACTCAAAATGGATCAAAGACCTTGATATCAAATCAGAGACTCTGCGTCTGATAGAAGAAAGAGTTGGCTACGATCTACATATAGTGGGGTTGGGCTCCAAATTCCTTAATAGGACACCCATAGCACAACAGTTAATAGCAAGAATCAACAAATGGGACTTACTTAAACTAAAAAGTTTTTTCACAGCAAGAGAAACAAAAAGAGAAGTAAATAGGGAGCCTACATCATGGGAACAAATATTTACTCCTCACACATCAGATAGAGCCCTAATATCCAGAATATACAAAGAACTCAAAAAATTAGACAATAAGATAACAAATAACCCAGTCAACAAATGGGCCAAGGACCTGAACAGAAACTTCTCAGAGGAGGACATACAATCAATCAACAAGTACATGAAAAAGTGCTCATCATCTCTAGCAGTCAGAGAAATGCAAATCAAAACCACCCTAAGATACCATCTCACTCCAGTAAGATTGGCAGCCATTATGAAATCAAACAACAACAAGTGCTGGCGAGGATGTGGGGAAAAGGGTTCTCTTGTACATTGCTGGTGGGGCTGCAAATTGGTGCGGCCAATTTGGAAAGCAGTATGGAGATTCCTGGGAAAGCTGGGAATGGAACCACCATTTGACCCAGCTATTGCCCTTCTCGGACTATTCCCTGAAGACCTTAAAAGAGCGTATTACAGGGATACTGCCACATCGATGTTCATAGCAGCACAATTTACAATAGCTAGATTGTGGAACCAACCCAGATGCCCTTCAATGGATGAATGGATTAAAAAAATGTGGCATCTATACACCATGGAGTATTACGCAGCACTAAAAAATGACAAAATCTTGGAATTTGCCGGGAAATGGATGGCACTAGAGCAGATTATGCTTAGTGAAGCTAGCCAATCCCTAAAAAACAAATACCAAATGTCATCTTTGATATAATGAGAGCAACTAAGAATAAAACAGGGAGGAAGAGCAGGAAGAAAAGATTAACATTAAACAGAGACATGAGGTTGGAGGGAAAGAGAGAGAAAAGGGGAATTGCATGAAAACGGAGGGAGACCCTCATTGTTATACTAAATTACATGTAAGAGGTTGTAAGTGGAATAGGAAAATAAACAAGGTGAGAAATGAATTACAGTATACGGGGTAGAGAGAGAAGATGGGAGGGGAGGGGAGGGGGGATAGTAGAGGACAGGAAAGGTAGCAGAATACAACAGTTACTATTATGGTATTATGTAAAAATGTGGATGTGTAACCCATGTGATTCTGCAATCTGTACTTGGGGTAACAAAGGGAGTTCATAACTCACTTGAAGCTAATGTATGCTAATGTATGAAATATGATATGTCAAGAGCTTTGTAGGGTTTTGAATAACCAATAAAAAAAAAAAAAGAAATAGAAAAAGAAGGAGCTCTTCCAAATTCATTCTATGAGGCCAACATCACCCTGATCCCGAAACCAGACAAAGACACTTCAAAGAAAGAATACTACAGACCAATTTCTCTAATGAACTTGGATGCAAAAATTCTCAATAAAATTCTGACAAATCGAGTACATAAGCATATCAAAATAATTGTGCACCATTATCAAGGAGGATTCATCCCTGTGATGCAAGGATGGTTCAATATACGAAAATCAATAAATGCCATTCACCACATCAATAGACTTAAGGACAAGAACTATATGATCATCTCGATTGATGCAGAAAAGCATTTGACAAAGTTCTGCATCCATTTATGTTCAAAACTCTATAAAAACTAGGGATAACAGGAACTTACCTCAACATTGTAAAAGCTATATATGCTAAACCTCAGGCTAGCATCATCCTAAATGGAGAAAAACTTAAGGCATTCCTTCTAAAATCTGGAACAAGACAGGGATGCCCTCTATCACCACTTCTATTCAATTTAGTTCTTGAAATACTAGCCAGAGCAATTAAACAGACAAAAGAAATTAAAGGCATAAAAATAGGAAAAGAAGAATTTAAAGTATCACTATTTGCAGATGACATGATAATATATTTAACAGACACAAAAATGTCTACAAAGAAATGGCTAAAGTTAATAAATGAATTCAGAAAAGTGGCAGGATATATAATTAACACGCATAAATCAAATGCATTCCTGTATAACAGAAAAAAAAACTTCTGAAATGGAAATGAGGAAAACCACTCTATTCACAACATCCTCAAATAAAATAAGATACTTGGGAATCAACGTAACAAAAGAGGTGAAAGATTTATATAATGAAAACTACAGAAATCTAAAGAGAGAAATAGAAGAAGATGTCAGAAGATGGAAACATGTGCCCTGTTCATGAATAGGCAGAACTAACATCATAAAAATGGCAATATTACGCAAAGTTCTCTACAGGTTTAATGCAATGCCAATCAAAATTCCAACGGCATTTCTTGTAGAAATAGATAAATCAATCATGAAATTCATATCGAAAAATAAAAGACCCAGAATAGCAAAAGCAACTCTAAGCAGGAAGTGTGAATCTGGAGGTATAGCGATACCAGAGTTCAAACTGTACTACAAAGCAATAGTAACAAAAACAGCATGGAACTGGTACCGAAAAATGCAGGTGGACCAGTGGTACAGAAGAGAGGACACAGAAACCAATCCACAAAATTACAACTTTCTTATATTTGATAAAGGGGCTAAAAGCATGCAGTGGAGGAAGGATAGCATCTTCAACAAATGGTGCTGGGAAAATTGGAAATCCATATGCAACAAAATGAAACTGAATCCCGTTCTCTCGCCATGCACAAAATTTAACTCAAAATGGATCAAGGATCTAGATATAAAATCAGAGACACTGCGTTTCATAGAAGAAAAAGTTGGCTACGATCTACATACTGTGGGGTCGGGCTCCAAATTTCTTAATAGGACGCCCATAGTCCAAGAGTTCTTAACAAGAATAAAAAAATGAGACTACTTATACTAAAAAGTTTTTTTTCTCTGCAAGAGAAACAAAAAGGGAAGTAAATAGAGAGCCTACATCCTGGGAACAAATTTTTACTCCTCACACTTCAGATAGAGCCCTAATATCCAGAATATACAAAGAATTCAAAAAAATTATCAATAAGATAACAAATAACCTAATCAACAAATGGGCCAAGGACCTGAAAAGACACTTCACCGAGGAGGACATACAATCAATCAACAAGTACATGAAAAAATGCTCACCATATCTAGCAGTCAGAGAAATGCAAATCAAACCCACCCTAAGATACCATCTCACTCCAGTATGATTGGCAGCCATTATGAAGTCAAACAACAACAAGTGTTTACGAGGATGTGTGTAAAAGGGACACTTGTACACCGCTGGTGGGACTGCAAATTGGTGAGGCCAACATGGAAAGCAGTATGGGGATTCCTGGGAAAGCTAGGAATGGATCCACCATTTGAACCAGCTATCGCCCTTCTCGGACTATTCCCTGAGGATCTTAAAGAGTGTACTAAAGGGATACTGCCACATCAATGATCATAGTGGCACAATTCACAATAGCTAGACTGTGTAACCAACCTAGATGCAATTCAATAGATGAATGGATAAAAAAAATGTGGCATCTATACACGATGGATGCAGCACTAAAAAATGACAAAATCATAGAATTTGCAGGGAAATGGATGGCATTAGAGCAGATTATGCTAAGAGAAGCTAGCCAATCCTTAAAAAAACAAATGCCAAATGTCTGCTTTGATAAAAATAGGGTAACTAAGAATAGAACAGGGAGGAAGAGCATGAGGAAAAGATTAATATTAAACAAAGACAAGTGGGAGAGAGAAAGGGAGAGAGAAGGGAAAGCATATGGAAATGGTAGGAGACCCTCATTGTTACACAAAATTACATATAAGACGTTGTTAGGGGAAAGGCGGGAACAAGAGAGAGAAGTGAAAAAGCAGATGAGGAAGAGAGGGAAGATAGGATGAAAGGGGAGGCGGGATAGTAGGGGATAATAAAGGTAGCAGAGGACAACAGTCACTAATATGACATTATGTAAAAATGTGAATGTGTAACTGATGTGATTCTGCAATTCGTATTTGGGGAAAATTGGGAGTTCATAACCCATTTGAGTCAAATGTATGAAAGATGATATATCATGAGCTTTGTAATGTTTTGAAAAACCAATAAAAATAAATAAACAAAGGTTTAAAATTGAGTGGGAAGAAATCAGCTAAAAAGGAGTTGAGATGCATTCATTTTGATAAGCAGAAAGTTTGTTTTGTGTAGTTGTAAGTATCACAAATTTATTTTACCAGAAAACTGGCTTTTGAAAATGAACATATATTGAGATTAAAGGATAATCCACCTACCTTCATGAAAAATTCATATCATTTCCTATATTTTTCATATTTCATTTTTTTTCGTGAATATTTTGTCATGGACCAGGTCTAGTCTTAGGCTACCTCATCTGACAAGTTCGTGCAATGTGTTGGATTGTTCTTTTCATCTTTTATTTGATAGTTTGTAGCTGATAATGTGTATTTTTCCTTATCTTTATTTGGACATACATACCCAACTATATCTTTGCATTTTATGTTTTACTGGGAAAGAGACTCATCAAAAGCTCTTTATTATATGTATCAACAATGAAACATTTAGAGCATGCAATTCTTCTTAATTTTGCATGAAAATATCTTTGTACCATTTTTCTTATAAAGATGTAGAATTATTACTGTAATAAGTAACTACTTACAAGAAGAATTAAACAATTGACTTTATATCAATCATGAATATGAAAATTAATAAAATAAGTATTTGGCAATAAATATGCAATTGATAGAAATTAAAATCACAAGAAAGCCATTTAAAATGTCAGTGCATATGGTCCTTAAATAAAAGGTTGTTCAAATAAAATTTCACTAATTCATAAGAGTTAATATGCCATATCACAGCTTAATGTAATATAAAAACTTAAATGATAAGTATTGATAAATAAGAATGATACCTGTTTACTTAAATAGGTTTATTTGATTTTCACAGTAAGCTGTTAATTCTAGAAGACTTGAAAATTAAGAAAGACTTAGTCTATATTATTTCTAACAGGCTAATCAAAGTACTTTTAAATATATATGTATATATATCATATGTAATACATATGCATGAATATAGATACATATGTATAATAAATGTATTGTAATATATCTATAGGTTATTATAATTATTAAATTTTCTCAAGAAAAAAGAATGACTATAAAAAAATTCTTAAATGTAAATTTCATAGCATATTACTGTTTGTAATGACATGAGAGAAAAACTCCTATGGAGGGAAAATGAAAAAGGAAGAGAGAGAAGGGGGAAAATGAGGAAGAAAGTGAGTAAAGAAGAGGGAGAGGAGTGTTTGATTATAAGATAAATGTGGAAGGTCTGGGTGTCTGGCTCAGTGGTAACATGCTTGGCTAGCATTTGTGAGGCACTGGGTTATATTCTCAGCACCACATATAAATAAATAAAATGAGGTCGATCAACAACTGAAAAAATAAAAAAAAAAATAAAAAAGTAGAAATATTACCAAAATTCTAAGTTTTTATGAATGCTAAATAAAAAAATGTTACATATCCTTATGTAATTTCTAGACTCCCCAAAATAGTCATTTAATGATAGATTACTAGTGCGATAACTAAAAATCCATTGCTCTTTCCTCGACATTCTGTGGCATGCTAGTGCTAAAATAAATTGTATTATAACACCAAAAAAAATTCTAATATTTCTACAGTAACTGACCCAGTTTAACATAAATGCAAGAAGATTCCTATGGGATATAATTGTATTTTGACGTTCATTTTTATTCAACACTGGTACATTACTATTTGTCCAGTTTATGCACATCATAGTATGTATATTTCATTCACAATTTAGCAAATTTATACGCATTTGTTTTACTTTCAATCACTTCCTGCTTCAGAACACATGTATTCCTCCACGTTTCTTGACTGCTCCTTTCATGAGACTTTTTTCCAAAGACATTATTTTTGATTTCCATTATCATTTTTGAAGCAAAACTCACACACCCGTCATGATAAACCGTAAACCTAATATTACCATTAGATGTAAAACTGGTGGCAATGAATGATTGTATATCAATATAAGATTTCTTGTATACTTTCAAATATCAATTCAATCCATTGTTTAAAGTGGAACCAGTTATATTATTTATTCACAGTATGGTCTATTCATGCATTGTCTCTATATTGATATACACAGGGTACACCTCTGTGTACCCTCAATAATAATTTGTATATCTTCAAAATTTTGCTCACAGAAATGGTGGAAGAAAGACTCATGTCAACTGATCTACATATACATTTTATCACAGTAATATTCTTGACACAAAATGCAAAGGTCACGCTTAGGATTGTCCCGAAGCCTAAATGGAAAGTGAACATGGATTACTAAAAACATCCATGTCTTGGATGCCTAATTCTCTCAAATGTCAATCCTATTGGTGAGAACATATTTGTTTCTTCCCAAGATTATATATTCAACCTCAACCATGTTGAAAATGTCTAATCCTATCACTCACTTTATATTTTGTTTGATTTCCTAATGTCTCTATTGATATCTCTTTTCCTACATATTTCCCCAGTTCATCATAGTGACTGATTCTTCACATGTGCTGACATTTACATTCACTCTTTATCCGAAACCCTATTGCTAAAGAACTTTTTGTCCAAATACTATACTCACTCTTTTTTCTAAACCTACCGACTATCTACCTAATCCTACCGACTATCCCTTTTTGACTGGATGAACTCTTCAACAATCAATCATCCAAGGTACAAGGTCCTATGCCATTGTATATTGATTTATCTGAGACATCTGTGCAGAACATAATTCAAAGATAAGTATCCCAATCATGGGCCCAATGCCTTTCTGGTCTTCAAATCTTACCTAGATTTCAGTTTTCATAATTACATTTCACCTGTATATTCTTATAAATATTGCAGGTTCCCAATACCATTATTCATCCAACAGAATGATTCCTACCACAAATCGAACATGTTATTAATCCTAACTATACACTTTTCCCTCAATCCAACTTTACAGAAGAGCAGGGACAGAGTTGGTCTTACAATACAGGGGTGTAGGGGACCTTCCACCTGTTGACAACCTCAAAGGTCCATGCAGATATGATCCCTGGAGAAGATGCAGGCAGCTATGAAAGGCCTGAGAGAGTAAACGTCATCTTCCATGACAAACAACCCGGTCAGGTTAAAAGCATGTGTCTGAATCATCCTCTCTCTTCTTAATGTAGGGAAGATTGACCTAACTAGGCCTGTGTGGAGAGCTGTTCCCAGGTGCCTATTGTTTCTATACCATTCGAACTTGTGAAAGTGTCACAGGAAGTAGGGGCATCCTCCATATTATGAGACCCTAGGAAGCAAATGTTAGGACAAAGTGGTTGCAAATGCAGTGACCACATTCAGTTCCTGAAGGAAGTGACCTCACCTCACATCCTTGTTGATGGAACTCTCCGAATTTGGGTTCCAGGAAGCCAGGCATCCAGACCCAGTCCAAGCTCCAGTCACAGTGGTCTCACTTGTTTGGATTTACCAAGGACAGAATCAGTCTTTTGTGGTACCTAGTGATGTGAGGATGGCCAAATGCCAGGAAAGTTCTGAAGAGGGGCCCTTCCAGAGAAAGAAGTTAGAGGCTCACTGCTGTCTCCTGACAACTTCACAGAGTTGACCCAGGAGACCAGATCTGAGACAGGACAGGCCATTTCTGGGGAACATAGTATTGCCCTCCAGTCAGAGGACACTCTGGATAGTTTCAGACCTACTTGGGGGAAGGAGGTGACTTCGTGGGTGTTTGAGTGGGTTTGTGGTTTTTTCTCATGTTCTGAGAATAGTTAGGAAATAGGGTTTGTTTGGTTTGGAGTGAACTGTTTCTAGGTAGTCCTTTGACAAGGCGAGTGTTTCTATGTCTGTGTATCCCACTGTTTCCATGGTTGTAGACATTAGAAAAGAGAATGCCTCAATGGGTGTGTCCTGTCAAAGAGAAAACTTCCAAGCATTCATCCTGCCCATTTTATAAATGGACTGTGGCTTGCCTTATCATTGGGCAACACCTATTATTTTCTTACGTTCCTGTATCCTTCCTGAATTCTGGACACTCTCCAAAATAGGCTCATGGTTTTGTGTACAAGATATGTACCACTTCCAAGCTCTGTGACATGGCCATGTACTGGATAGCTGAAGGGAATGCATCTCAGAAAACTCTGATATCAGTGTGACCAGTAAAGTCTCAGTGGAGAAACCCTGCTTTGGGCCTTTTGATTACCTATTGTTATGTTGCACTGAATATCAGGAACATCTTTTCCTCAGGCTACTCCTTCCTGAAGCCTGAAGAAAACAGTTTTCACATGGAAATGAATGGGCATTTTACCTTTGTGTTTTACAATAAAACCTTCACAGAGATTAGGCTCTCATTAACTTAAAAATACTTTTAAATTTTATCTAAGTGTAAAAAGTAACATGTAACTGTACATATCTTTTTGATAACAAGTCCAATTATACAACACAAATGATACACATAAATCTCCAACATGTTTTTATTTTAAGCCTAGAATTACCATACAACCTTAGAACATTTCTGTTTTCATACTTATATTTCACTTCTATAGTCTTATAAATATCGCAGGTTCCCAATAACATTATTCATACAGCAGAACAATTCCTAACCCAAATCGAACATGTTATTAACCCTAACCATACACTGTTCCCTCAATCTAACTTTACAGAAGAGCAGGGAAAGAGTTGGTCTTACAATACAGGAATTTAGGGGATCTTCCACCCGCTGAGAACCTCAAACGTCCATGCAGAAATGATCCCTGTAGAAGATGTAGGCAGCTATGAAGGACCTGAGAGAGTAAGAGTCACCTTCCATGGCCAACAACCTGGTCAGGATGAAGGGTTGTGTCTGAATCTGCCTCTCTCTTCTTAATGTAGAGAAGATGGACCAAAACAGGCCAGTGTGGAGAGCTGCTCTGGAATGCCTATGGATGATATACCATTCTAACTTGTGAAAGTGTCACAGGAAGTAGGGGCAGCCTCCATCTCAGGGGGCCTTGGAAGTAACAATTAGGACAATGTGTTTGCCAAGGCAGTGACCTCATTCAGTTCCTGAAGGAAGTGACCTCACCTCACTTCCTTGGTGTTCGAAATCTCTGAACATGTGGTCCAGGAAGCCAGGCACCCACAGCCAGTCCCAGTCCCAGTCCCAGTGATCTCACTTGTTTGGATTTACCAAGGACAGAGTCAGACTTTCTTGGTACCTACTGATGTGAGGATGGCCAAATGCCAGTAAAGCTCTGAAGAGGGCCCTTTCCTGAGAAACCAGGTTGTGGCTCACCGCTGGCTCCTGTCAACTTCACAGAGTTGGACAAGGAGAACAGATCTGAGACAGAACAGGCCATTTCATGGAAACATAGTATGGCCCACCAGTCAGAGGACACTGAGGATAGTCACAGACCTACTTGGGGGAAGGAGGTGCATTTGTGGGTGTGGGGGTGTGTTTGTGGTTTTGTCTCATGTTCTGAGAATAGGTAAGAAAGGCAGTTTGTTTTGTTTGGAGTTAATTGATTCTAGTAAGTCGTTTGAAAAGGCGAGTGTTTCTAGGTCTGTGTATCCCACTGTGTCGGGGGTTGTAGACATTAGAAAAGAGAATGCTTCAATGGATGTGTCCTGTCTAGTAGAAAGCTTCCCCGGATTCATACTTCCCATTTATGAATGGACTGTGGCTTGCATTATTGATGGGCAACCCCTGATATCTTCCTAAGTTCCTGTTTTCTTTCTGAATTCTGGCCACTTTCCAGAATAGGCTCATGGTTTTGTGTCCAAGATGTATACCACCACCAAGCTCTGTGACATGGCCATGTACTGGATAGCTGAAGGGAATGGCGAGCAACTCAGAAAACTCAGATATCAGTGTAATCAGGAAAGTCTCAGTGGAGAAATACTGCTTTGGTTACCTATTGTTCTGTTGCCCTCAATGTCAGGAAGGTCTTTGCCTCTGGCCACCCCTTTGGGAAGCCTAAAGAAAACAGTTTTCAAATGGAAATCAATGGGCATCACCTGTGACTCTTTGCTTAATTGCATTGGAAAGGGATATGTCTGAATCAGGCTCTAGGTCCTGTGTTAGGCTTTGGCTTAGATTCTCAGCACATGATGGATGTAAAGAAAATCCCATGTTTGCATCCAAAACTAAATTGGCCAAAATAGCAGTCATTATAGAAGAAGTCTCTCGCCTTCCCCTGTAAGGTTCCTGACCTCCATCAAGTGAGAATAGGAACCTTTGGATCAAATGAGTTCTTCAAAGCCCTTTAGAGGCTATCCCATAGGTGCTTGGGTTTTCTCCAGAAGCCAAATCACATAAAGAATCTATACCTGACAGTCAGTAGGCCTCAAATTGGAGGAGCAAAGCAATATTAATAGCAGGCCTATTTGATCACTCCTGGTTCCCCGGACGAGTGTCCAGGACACCCTGACTTTAGGCAAATGAGGGGCAATGGAGGTTATTTTGGACACTGTCTTGGGCTGTGCCCCTCATGGAAACCTCAAGCCAGAGGTAATGATGAGTGTCCATATGGAAGAAGATGAGGGCCATGTGGGAGTGTTTTGGTTTTAATTGTGATCATGTGTGGCCGTTGGAATAGATGACTGGGTCCACCTTGGCTTTAACTCTGTTGTGATTCCCCTTAGAGACTGAGTTGTGGACCTCACCTCAGAGACGTATTGCCATGAATTGTGTTGGGATTTTAGGAGGATTCACATGAGAATCACCCTTGTAAAATGAGATCTAGGCCCAGGGTGGCTGTTCACCGAGTACTGGGAATCTCAGCCAGGTTACCACATGATTTTATTCTGAAGACTTGGCAGCCACATATGAGAGTCAAAACACACATGGATGTCACAATGTAGATCCCAATGGGCCTGGATTCATGTGATCATTTGGCCACTGTTTGGGAAGCCTTGCCTGTGAGACTTCTGCAGAGATTTCATTGAAATGAGCTTCCTAACCATTTAATAGTTCCAGAATGAAATGAAACACACAGTGCCTCCAACTTCAACCTTGAAAAATGGGTAGATAAATACCAAGAAATTTTTAAACTTCCCATGACCAGGTGGCACTGGAGAATCTTTGGATATCCTGTGGCTGATCATGAGATTACAAGACAGTGCTTTGATTGACTGGTTTTCATAAAAATGGTTCAGAACAGAGATACCAGGAAGTTGGATCCTGCTGAGAGGTGGGCCTACAGCAGTGCTGGGCAGGTGTGCAATAAAACAACTGTGGTGGGGCCATGTGGATCTTCCATTGGCTTCCAAATGGCTTGTGACTGACATGGTGCAGCCAGCAGACCCTTGTATGTAAAGGCATCTTGTTATATGGACAGGATTCAGGGCAATGTTTAGAATCAGATTGCTATGGTCAAGGGGGAAAGTCATGTGGGATATAAGCCTGGTTGGTGCATTCTCCTGAAGACCCTGACCTACCAAAAGTGACAGAACTCACTCACGCACCGGGTAACAGTTGAATTCTTTGTATATCATGAAGCAAATACCAAAATCCCAGTGCAGCAGCAAGAAACACGACGAAAAGTGGAGGATGACCAAATGGCCTCACAGTCCACATGTGGATACACTTATCCCCCAGTTGCCACAGTTTACCTACTAAAGAAAATTCAGCACTGCTGCCACATATTCAGTGGAAAATAAGAAACCATGTCCTCGAGGTAACATAGATGCAGACACAGCTTTGATTGTCTCACTACAATGGAAGCTAAATCTCCCGACAACAACATATATTTCAAGTGCCCAAACTCAGAGTGAGTTTCTCAAGAAGGATTTAGGGAACCAGAGCTCCATGTTTGTGGACTGTTTTCCCTGTCCCTTACTTTTGAAATCTCCTCTTCCGTCTTCAAGGTTGTGAACTCCTGAGCATATTCCATTCCAGATATTTATTCACAGATTTTCTAACTCTTCTCCTCTAATTGTGCCTTAGTCTCCGTGATTGTAATGTCAAGGCATCCCTTTCTCTGTATCCTATTCAGCACATGTATTTTTACATGCAATTATAGAATCTTACCTGATACCACACGTACATTCTTGTGAGGTGACTGACTTGGCAGATACAAATTGTAAGAGATCACTCCTCCTAAAAGCTGTTGGAACTGAAAATTCAATCTATGAGTGAGCTTCCTTGTTTAACAACATTATACATAAATCCATATTCAATAAAATAAATTCATTTGGATCTGTAGATGACATATATTTCATGGTGAATTTCAATTGGAATATATTATGCTATTTTTAATGTCTGTGTGTTTGTGTATGTATATATATATATATATATATATATATATATATATATATATATATATATATATATACACACTCTCCAGATTTTTCAAAATATGAAATATATGTCTTGTTATACACTCCCTAAACTCATTCATATTCAAGTATGTGTATTTATAATCAAATTTTCACAAGAGTATTCTCAAAATTATTCATTCACCTGGAATACATATTTGTTTCCTAGTACTGAAAACTATCTTCAGTGAAAGGTGCATACAAATCCTAATATTTCCACAGTAACTGAACCAGTTTAACATCAATACAAGTCGATTCCTATGGGACATGTTGTGCATTTTGACATTTATTTTATTCAACACTGGTACATTACTATTTCTTCAGTTTATGCTCATCATAGCAAATATATTTCATCCAAAAGTTTGCAAATTTATAGGCATTTTGTTCACTTTCAATCACTTTATTCTACAGAACACATGTATTCCTCCATGTTTTTGATGGGTCTTTTCATGAGACTTCTTTCCAAACACATTATTTTCGATTTCCATGATCACTTTTGAAGCAAAACTCAAAGACACTTCGTGATAAACCATAACCCTAATATTACCATTAGATGTATTGCTGGTTGGAATGAATGATGGTATATCGATATAAGATTTCTTATATATTTTCAGATATGAATTCAATCTATTATTTAAAGTGGGACCAGTTATATTATTGATTCAAAATGTGGTCTATTCATGCACTATCTCTATATTCATAGACACAAAGTACACCTCTTTGTAACACCAATACTAATTTATAGGACTTCAAAACATTGCTCCCAGAAATGCTGGAAGAAATACTAATGTCACGCGATCTACATTAACATTTTATCACAGTAATATTCTGGACACAAAATGCAAAGGTTACACTTATGATTGTACCAAAGTCTTAAAGGAGAGTGAACAGGGATTACTAAAAACATCCATGTCCACATTCCCTAATGCTCTCAAATGTCAATCCTATTGGTGACTTCATATTTGTTTCTTTCTAAGATTATATATTCAAACTCAACCCTGTTCAAAATGTCTAATCCTATCACTCACTTTGTACTTTCCCTGATTTTGTAATGTCTCTATTATTATCTGATTTCCTACATATTTTCCAAAGTTCATCATTGTGACTGAATCTTCATATGTGCTGACATTTACCTTCACCCTCTAACAGAAGCCCTATTGCTAAAGAAGTTTTTTTTTCCAAATCCTATACTCACTCTCCTTCCAAAACCTACCAACTATCTTCCTAATCTTACCTACTATCCCTTTTTGACTGGATGTTCTCTTCCACATTCAATCATCCAATGTACAAGGTCCTATGCCATTGTATATGGATTTATCTGAGACATCTGTGCAGAAAGTAAGTCAACACTAAGTATTCCAATGAAGGGCCTAATGCCCTTCAGGGTTTCAAATCTTAGATTTCTGTTTTCATACATATATTTCACCTACATATTCTTATAAATATCGTAGGTTCCCAATAACATTATTCATCCAGCAGAATAGTTCCTAACACAGATTGAACATGTTATTAACCCTAACCATACACTCTTCCCTCAATCTAACTTTACAGAAGAGCAGGGACAGAGTTGGTCTTACAAGACAGAAATTAAGGGATCGTTCACCTGCTGAGAACCTCAAAGGTCATTAAATATGATCGCTGGAGAAGATGTAGGAAGCTATTAAGGACCTCAGTGAGCAAAAGTCATCTTTCATTGCAAACAACCTGGTCAGGATGAAGGGTTGTGTCAGAATCAGCCTCTCTCTTCTTAATGTAAAGAAGATGCAGCAAACCAGGCCTGTGTGGAGAGCTGTTCCTGGGTGCCTATGGTTTTATACCATTCTAACTTGTGAAAATGTCAGAGTAAGTAGGTGCAGCCTCCATCTCATGGGACCATTGGAAGCAACTGTTAGGACAAAGTGGTTGCCAAGGTATGGACCTCATTCAGTTCCTGAAGGAAGTGACCTCACCTCACTTCCTTGGTGATGGAATTCTCTGAACTTGGGATCCAGAAAGCCAGGCATCCAGAGCCAGTCCCAGTCACAGTCCCAGTGGTCAAAATTTTTCGGATTTACCAAAGACAGAGTCAGTCTTTCTTGGTACCTCCTTATGTGAGGATGGCCAAATGCCAGGAAGGTCTGAAGAGGGGCCTTTCCTGAGAAAGCAGATAGTGGCTCACCACTGGCTCCTTACAGATTCACAAAGTTGGCCAAAGAGACTAGATCTGAGACAGGACAGCCCATTATGAGGGAATTTCTTATGGCCCACCATCAAACGACACTCCGTATTGTCACAGACGTACTTGGGGGTCTGTGTGGGTGTGGGTGTGGGTATTGGTTTGTGGTTTTGTCTCATGTTCTGAGAATAGGTAAGAAAGTCGGTTTGTTTGGTTTGGTGTGAACTGATTCTAGTAAGTCGTTTGACAAGGCTAGTCTTTCTATATCTGTGTATCCCACTGTGTCCATGGTTGTAGACAATAGAAAAGATAATGCATAAATACATGTGTCCTTTCTAGTAGAAATCTTCCCAGCATTCATTCTGCCCAATTTATGAATGGTCTGCGGCTTGCCTAATGGATGGGCAACACCTAATATCTTCTTAAGTTCCTGTTCTCTACCTGAATTATGGGCTACCTCCAGAATACGCTCATGGTATTGTGTCCAAGATATGAACCACCTCCACGCTCTGTGATACGGCCATGTACTAGAGAGCTGAAGGAAATGATGAGCATCTCAGAAAACTCAGATATCAGTGTGACCAGGAAAGTCTCAATGGAAAAACCCCGCTTTGGGCCTTTTGCTTACATATCCTTCTGTTGCCCTGAATGTCAGGAAGGTCTTTGCCTCAGGCTATGCCTTTTTGAAGCCTGAAGAAAACAGTTTTCAAATGAAAATGTATAAACATTACCTGTGGCTCTTTCTTAATTGCTTTGGAAAGGGATGTGTCTGAATCAGCCTCTTGGCCCTGTGTGAGGCTGTGGCTTAGATTCTCAGCACCTGATGGATCTAAAGAAAAATCCCATGTGTGCATGCAAATCAAAAAGCCAAAAGAGCAGTCATTTTGGATGAAGTTTCTCGCCTTCCTCTGTAAGGTTTCTGACTTCCATCATTGAGAATATGGATCCTTTGGGTCAAATGAGTTCTTCAAAGCCCTGCAGACACTAGACCATAGGTTCTTGGGTTTTCTCATGACTCCAATTAACATAAAGAATCTAAACACCACAGTCAGTAGGCCTCAAAATTGAGAATAAGAGCAATATTAACGGCAGGCCTCTTTGAACACTCCTGGTTCACAGGAAGGATGTCCCGGCCACACTGACTTTAGGCAAATGGATGCAAGGGAGCTTATTTTGGACACTGTCTTAGGCTGTGCCCCTCATGGAAACCTCCAGCCAGAGGTTATGATGAGTGTCTATATGGAAGAAAATGAGGGCCATGTGGGAGTGTCTTGATTTTAATTGCGGTCATTTGTGTGGCGCTTGGAATAGATGACTGGGTCCACCTGGGCTTGAACACTGGTGTGATTCTCCTTAGAGACTGAGTTCTGGAACTTACCTCAAAGAAGTATTGCCTTGTATTGTATTGGGATTTTAGGAGGCCATGCATGAGAGTCGCCCTTGGAAACTGGGATCTATGCCCAGGATGGCTTTCCACAGAGCACTGGGAATCTTGGGAAGGATATCACATGATTTTATTCTTAAAGACTTGGCAGCCATAGTTGCAAGTCAAAACACATATGGACCTCAAATTGTAGACCTCAATAGGTCTGGCTTCATGGGACCTTTTGGCCTGTCTTTGGGAAGCCTTGCGTGTGATAGTTCTCCAGAGCTTTCATTGAAATGAGCTTCCTCTCCATTTAATCATTCCTGAATGAATTGAAACCCACAGTGCCTCCAACTTCACCCTTGAAAAATGGCTAGATAAATACCTTTAAATTTTTGACATTCCCATGACCAGGTGGACCTGGAGAACCTTTGGATGTCCTATTGATGACCATCAGTGTACCAGACAGTGCCTTGATTGACTGGGTTTCATGAAAATGGTGTAGAACGGAGATGCCAGTAATTTGGAGCCTGCTGAGTAGTCGGCCTAGAGCAGTGGTGTGCTGGTGTGTGTTAAAACATCTGTGGTCGGGTCATCTGCATCTGCCCTTCGCTTCCAAATGGTTTGTGACTGACATGGTACAAGCCCCAGATCCTTGTATGTAAAGGCATCTTGTTATATGGAGAGGATTCAGGGCAATGTTTACAATCAGATTGCTATGGTCAAGAGGGCAAGCTATGTGGGATAGAAGCCTTGTTGGTGCATTCTCCTGCAGACCCTTACCCACCACACGTGACAGAACTCCCTCCATCACTGTGTCCCAGTTGAACTTCTTATATTTTGTGAAGCAAATATCAAACTCCCAGTGCAGCTGCAAGAAACACCACAAAAATTAGAGGATGACCAATGGCTTCACATTCCACCCTGGGAGACACTTAGCCACCAGTGGCCACAGTTTCCCTACAAAGAGAGAATTCAGCACTGCTGCCTCATGTTCATTGGAAAATAAGAAACAATGTCCTCTAGGTCACATAGATGCTGACCCAGCTTTGATTGTCTCACTATAAAGGAAGCTAAAGCTCCTAAAAACAACCTCAGATGAAGTTTCTCAAGAAATATTTAGGCCGGCAGAGCTCCATGTTTGTGGAGTTTTTACCCTGTCCCTGACTTTTGGAAACTCCTATACCACCTTCAAGGTTGTGAACTCATGAGCATTTTCCATTCCAGATGTGTATTCACAGATTTTCTAACTCTTCTCCTCTAATTGTGTCTTACATGGGATGAAGGTAATGTCAAGGCATTGTTCTGAATACACATTGGATTCTTTTTCCAATTTTCCATTTGAAATACTGAATCCCTGACTGTCAGGCGTAGAAGGAATTCACCTTCAAAGAATAGCCTGACACTTACAAGAAACAGCCCCCATGGAGACATCCTGTCTGGGAGACATCCTGGAGCCAACTGTGTCTCTGAGACATCCTGTTGCCATCTGTATTCCTGAAACATCCTGAGTTTATCTCACCTTGTGAAGACATCCAGGAACTTTGGATAAGAGAGCTTTCCCATCTCCAGCATATAAATGCCCCTGTGTGAAAAATAAAAGTTTGCAGCTTGATCAGAACTCCTGTCTTGCTGTCATCTCTCGTGTCTCTTGTCCCTTCATTCCTCCGCATCTAGGTTCGCTGCCCCTGTTGATGTGTCTTTCCAGCCGTGACTACTGGCACCCACTGACTGGGGCTCGAGCCTTTGACTGATTGGGAACCCCGTCCTCCTGGAAGACTTCATCAAGTGGAGCTCGCGATTGCCACAGCAGACACCACAAAGAGACAGATACAGGAGGAGAGTGGGGATGACGCACGGTGAGTGACCCACCATGGGACAAGCAGTTTCGTCACATGATTTGTTTTTGTCAGGCCTCAAGGAGTCCTTCAAGACATGGGGGGTGCGTGTTAAGAAAAAGGACTAAAAATTTTTCTTCTAATATATAGGAGAATTGTGTCCATGGTTTCACATTGAAGTGACCATTGATGGCAAAAGATGGCTTAGAGTAAGAGACTGTTTAAAAGATTATTATGAAACCTTTGGCACAGAAAAAGTGCCAGTTCCCACCTTTTCTTACTGGAACTTAATTAATGAAATTCTTAAAAGTTCACCCTTTGACAATGGTACCTTACAACTTGTCAGGATTGGAGAAGAGACTATGCAAAACACCTCTCGTCTCCCAACGGCATGCCCATCAGTTAGTATACACATTGACCCTTCTCAGTCTCCCCAGGACCCTGGGAATCTTCCTAGTCCCCCTCAAAATACCACCCTAATGAATAAGGCTCCAATGGTTACCAAACACCTTTATCGAGTTTTAAATCCCAGAGACACATTGACCCCTGGGACGGAGGCTACCTTGGAGAAGGAAGCAGCAAGCTACCATTCAGAAGATGCGCCACCTCTCAGGACCCTGCCACAGCCTATAGGACTTACACATCTACCTACCTCCTATATCCCTCCTGCCTTTTGTGCTCCAGCCTTTCAGGAGCAAAATGCAACCCAGATATTTTCCCCACTTTCCTTGCCTAGCCTGGCTCCCTTGTGAGAGTCTCTCCAACATAGACGGGAACAGATCAAACTTTTAAAAGAATTAAGATCCCTAGACTCTGAGCTCTGTTCATTAGCCTTAGGCACGGAGTCAATGCAAGCTGGCCCACGGCGGTCTAATACAAAGGCTAAGCCACTCCATCAGCCTGTTCTCGCCTTCCCAGTCACCCGCAGTCAGATAGATAAGCCTGCCCAGGCTGAGGTCAAAGACTTAGACGAGGATCAAGAGGAGGAAGTGGGGGAAATGGATCAAGGAGATCAGGACTCAGAGGATGAGGAGTTCACCCCTAGGCAGGAAGGAACCCAGAGTGTCTACAAAAAAATTAAGCCTGCGTTTTTTTGAAAAACATAAAAAGACTTGTGCTCACAATGGCCCCACTGTGCCCTACAAGTTGACTTTATTAGAAAGCCACAGCGCACAATGGCTTACTCCCAATGATTGGAAATTTTTAGACCGAGCTACCCTCAGTGCCGGAGATTTCCTGTTATTGAATGCAGATTTCGAGGAGCACTGTCAGGAAACTGCTCAAAAAAAATTAACTAAGGCCTCCTCTAAATCCTGAACTTATGTTAAGCTAGTGGGCTATGCGCCATTTGACACTAAAACTAAATAGGCACGTTTCCCTGCTGGTATTTTGGCGCAGATTCAGATGGCTTGCTTACATGCTTGGAGATGCCTCCCTCAAACTGGCTCGGCTACCACTTCTTTGGCAAAAATTTGACAAGGACCCAACGACCCTTATAGAAACCTTGTTCCCCGGCTTAACCTAGCTGCAGAATGCTTGCTTGGACCAAGCGAAAGCAAAAGAACTTTTGTAAAACATCTTGCCTTTGAAAACGCCAACCCGGCATGTCAGGATGTTCTTCGACCAGATAAGGAAAAAGGGAAACTTTCTGACTTTATTAGACTCTGTGCAGGGGTGGGTGCAGCCCATGCCATGGGTCTCGCCCTACATGCCCCCTTTACCAAGGCCTTTCACAATCCTGGCTCATGTACTTGCTTTACTTGTAAACAACCTGGCCATTTTGCACGCAAGTGTCTGAAAGACAAACAAAGCCTAGGAATATTGTCTCCTCAAACTGGGGCTAAACCGCCCCCAGCTACCCTTTGTTCTAGATGTGGTAAATGTCATCACTGGGCCAGTAAGTGTAGATCTAAGACAAATGGCCTCAGACAGCCTATTTCTTCCTGCTTCTCAGGAAACCCCCTGCGGGGCCAGCCCCTGGCCACGACCTCCCCCAGGACAAAACCAGGGGCAATAAGGTTTATTCCCTTCCAAACTCCAAACCTACCACATAATTCTTCCCCACAATTGCCTCCCTCCAACTAGCCACCCCAGGCAGCGCAGGATTGGACCTCTGTGCCACCACCGATACAATATTAGACTCAATGCAAGGGCACCAGATAATACCCACTAGAATTATGGGTCCCCCTTCATCTCATACGAGTGCCCTTATTCTTGGAAGAGCCTCTGCTACCTTAAATGGTGTTCAGGTCTTCCCTGGCATTAATGATAATGATTTCACTGGAGAAATAAAAATACTAGCAACAGCTATTAATGGAGTTGCGGCCATCCCAGCAGGAACAAGACTTGCACAATTAATATTCCTTCCCTTGGATTCAGGAGGCACTTCCACCGCCCAAACATACAATGGGGGACAGCCTCCCTCGGCTCCTCTGATGTATATTGGGTTCAGCCCATTTCTCACAATAGACCAACCCTTACCTTACTTATTGAAAAAAAGGAATTCCAAGGAATTCTAGATACTGGAGCTGATGCCACAATTATTTCTCACAAATACTGGCCATCAGGATGGCCCATCACCCCATCCTTGAATGACCTAAAAGGTTTAAGAGTCAAAAAATCCCCATGTCAGTTCTAGGGCTCTTAGCTTTACTGATAAAGAGGGTAATAAGGTGACTGTCACTCCTTTCATTGTTCCTGACCTCCCTGTTAACCTATGGGGCCGAGATATTTTGAGTCAAATGGAAGTCATTCTTGCCAGTCCCAATTCCATGGTGACTCATCAAATGCTTCGTATAAATTTTGTCCCTGGTACAGGCCTTGTGAGACTGAGAGAAGGACTGGTGGGGACTATAAAACCCATAAAAAAACAAATACATATGGACTTGGGTATTCTGATTTTTAGTGTCGGTTCCTGACCCTCCTGTACCCCATGCAGATAAAATTATTTGGGAGACTCAGACTCTTGTGTGGGTGGATCAGTGGCCCCTTACCCCCCCAAAAAATTGGAGGCTGCCTCCATGTTAGTGCAGGAACAGCTGGCAGCCGGCCATGTAGAGCCCTAAACCTCACCATGGATTACTCCTATTTTTGTTATCAAGAAAAAATCAGACAAGCGGCATCTTTTACAATATTTCTGTGTCAGTAATTAAGTTATGTGCCTGATGGGAGCACTACTGCCTCGAATTCCCACACCAATGGCTATTCTCAAAACTATTGTAAAATGGTTATTGACTTAAAAGTTTGCTTTTTTACCATTCCTTTACATCCTGAGGATAGACCCTATTTTGCCTTTAGTCTCCCTTGCATTAATTTCCACGGCCCTATGCAGAGATTTCAATGGAAGGTTCTTCCCCAAGGTATGGCCAACAGCCCTAGTCTTTGCTAAATATAAGTTGTTCAAGCAGTAGACCCTGTGAGAGAGTGATGACCACAATTTTATGTTTTACATAATATGGATGAATTTTTAATTGCTGCACCTAATTACCATGACCTTAATAATTGTTACTTGGACCTTTAGAAAACCCTCACTACCTTGAGACTACGGATAGCTCCTGATAAGGTTTAAACACAGGACCCTTATACCTATTTGGGCCTTAAACTTCAAGATAATCAGATCCAAATTCATAAAATACAACTGCATGTGAACCATCTTCACACCCTTAATGATTCTCAAAAATTACTGGGAGATATTCAATGGCTAAGAACATATTTAAAATTATCCACTTGTGTACTTTTGCCCCTTAATGATATTTTGAGAGGTGATTCCTACCCTTCCTCCCCTCAAAAGCTTACTCCCGAGGCATGACAGGCATTAAACCAAGTCACAGAGGCCATTGCCAAACAGTTTGTTACACAAATTTCTTATAACCTTCCTCTGGTTCTGGTTCTTTTACACACTCCTCATATACCCTCAGGAAAATTTTGGCAGTGATATCCATATTTTAAAAATAAAGGCTTCCCCTTGCTTTGGGTCCATTTATCCACCACATCCTCCAAGTTTATTACCGTTTATCTTGCTCAGGTAGCTTCTATTATTATTAAAGGTCGTTTGCTTTCTCGACAACATTTTGGCAAAGACCCTGATAATATTTTAATTCCATATACTAATGACCAAATCCAATTTTTACTACAGAGAGGGGATGAATGGGGTATTGCCCAATCAGGCCATTTGGGAACAATTGATAACCACGTCCCCAATGACACCCTTTTACATTTTGTCCAGATACATCCATTTATTTTTCCCAAAATTACTCAAAAGACTCCCAGTTCCAAGCCCTTACTGTCTTTACAGACGGTTCCAGTAATGGCTGTGCGGTCTTTGTTGTCAATAACTAGCCTACCACCTTTGATACTGTCTATCATTCAGCACAGTTTGTGAAATTGTTTGCCATAACACAAGTTTTTATAACATTTTGTGATAATCCTGTTAATATTCATACAGACAGTGCCTACATTGCTCATTCTGTGCCCCTGCTGGAGATTTCACCCGCCATTAAAGCTTCTTACAATGCGGCCTTTCTGTTTCACCAGCTTCAGCAGCTAATTCAGGCCAGACAACACCCATTTTTCTTAGGCCACATCAGGGCACACTCTGATCTTTCCGGCCCTCTAACACAGGTAATGCTCAAGCTGATGCAGCAACTCCTACCATCTTTCCAATTTTTGGTGGCTCCATTCAATAGGCCACGGAGCTAAACAATCTTCACCAACTAAATTCCCAGAGCCTTCGATTACTTTGTAAAATTACCAGGCAACAGAAACGAGAAATAGTAAAAGAATGCCCTGCTTGCGCTCTCTCCCTCCCCATTCAACACTTGGGAGTTAACCCCCGAGGATTACTGCCAAATCAGGTTTGGCAAATGGATGTTACTCATTTTCCTGAATTTGGAAAAACCAAATATATACACGTTTCTATCGATACCTTCAGCAGCTTTATTTTTGCATCACCACATTCTGGAGAGGCTACCAAAGATGTCCTTTCTCATCTTGTTTCAGCCGTTTCCATAATGGGTAAACCAATACATATTAAAACAGATAATTGTCCTCCATATACCAGTGCCAAGTTTAAACAGTTTTGTGCTACCTTGCAATTTTGTCATCCTACTGGAATTCAATACAAACCTCAGGGCCAAGGCATTGTGGAATGTTCCACCTTACCTTTAAGACTTGACTATTTCGCCTTAAGGCTTCCGCCCTTGTATTTACCACTCACAGGCATTGCCTTAACCATGCATTATTTGCCCTTTCTTTTCTTACCCTAGACAGTGAAGGCCTTTTGGCTGCAGACATACACTGGCATCCCTTTTCCAATTCTGATCAGCCACCTGTTATATGGCGAAATCCCCTTACAAATAAATGGAAATGCCCACATCCTGTCCTCATCTGGGAATGAGGCTCAGCATGTGTTTTGGACCAAGAGCTAGCAGCCCCAAGATGGTTACCAGAATGCCTGGTTAAACAGGTTAATGACTTACCTCAAACTGGGGATGGAGGCCCTCTCCCTGAGTACAAATTTTCCCCTTTTTCGGATCCATCCAACAATCTGTGTGAGGATCCTGCTTAAGGCACTTCTGCTGAACAGGTTTGTGCACGGAGGCCTGGGCCCTCCACCTTCCAACATCATGGAGTACCTTCCCTCCCCTCCCCCCGTGAAGGCAAGGGAGGATCTTGGACTCAGGCTCCCACTAGTTGGAACCAGACTGCTGACTGCATGACTAAGGTGGCTTACCTCCGTGCCGAGGTTGACCATAAATTCAGAGGAGTTCATCAGCCTAAATGGGTATGTGTTAACAAGCCAAAGATTATTCCCCCTAGTACAAGTAAAGCTCTCCAAAATTGTTCTGCAACCCGTATGCATACCCAGGCGATGCATGTCTCTTGTTTTGTGTCGGCCTCAATTTGTGTTAACAAGCAGGGAGAATGATTTTTTGAAGCCTCCCTAACTAAAACTCATGAAGCAGGGGGGACCACTATTCATTATACCCCCGTTCTCTTTGACCAGGGAGGGGAAGGCAAATAAACCAAGCTACAGTCAGCTGGGTGCCAAGGCACTGTCGGAAAAACTTCCTACTGGCCCATTAAGGACCCTACAGGGGTCTCTGATGGTAGAGGACCCACTGATGCAGTCAAGCATCCTCAGATAATCAAACTTTTGAAACCCCAAATCCCTGAGCTCACATATCATCCCTTAATGTAGCCGAAATCCCAGTTCCCAGGTTTAGATACCAATACATTAGATATTTTGCAAACTACCTTCTCCTTCCTTAATAATTCCAACCCCACCCTTGCTGGTAATTGCTGGCTCTGCATGACAACAGGGGCAAGCATGCCTATGGCAGTTCCTATTAATTCTACTATGGACAATGATAATACATGCCAACCCGGATTTCCCTTTAAAGTACAGCCTATAGGCACTTTTACATTATGTCTTTTAGGCATGATGCAGAATAATACCTATGATATGGATTTTGGAATTGCTTCCTTTGGAAATTGCTCAACAGTACAAAATTATTCCTCACCCATCCCATCTCTTTGTCCCCCCAATGGCACAGTTGTTATGTGTGGAGGAAATGTGGCCTTCCCCAGGCTTCCAGCGAATTGGAACAGTGGCTGTGTTCTTGCCTTATTACTCCCTGATATAAATATTGTCCCAGGAGACGAACCTCTAGCCTAGACACCTTTGTCAAAAGACAGAGGCGGGCGATACAGGCCTTATCACTTATTGCCAGTCTTGGAATAACAGCTGCTGTGGGCACAGGTACACTGGCTTAGGCACGGCAATACACCCTTACCATCGCCTGTCTCAACAACTTAAAATGATGTACAAACTCTATCAGAAACCATTAAAGATTTGTAGGACCAAATAGACTTCCTGGCAAAATTTTTCCTTCAAAACAGACGAGGCTTAGATTTGCTGACTGCTAACCAGGGAGATATTTGATTGGCCTTAGGGGAACGATGCTGCTTTTATGCCAATAAATCAGTCATAGTATGCACTAAATTTAAGCAGCTTCAAGAAGATCTAGAAAAGAGATGAAGGGAACTATTTGAAAATCCCCTCTGGACAAAGCTTAATGGATTTCTACCCTACCTTCTTCCCCTATTAGGCCCTTTGTTGGGTTTACATTTAATGGTGACCATAGGACCCTGCATTATAAACAGTGTGGTACAATTTATTAAAGAACACATTAATATTATGGCCTCTAAGCCCCTACAAATCCACTATCATCATCTGGAGATGGAAGACCACGCTGTCAACTTTTAAAAGGATGTTCTACCCTTCTCACAGGCTTATTTCTTAAGTTTACATCCCCACAAATCTCTCTTTCTTACATAAAACTATAAGTAACAGCTCTGACAAACCATCTTCTGCCCTTGCCATAAGGGTTCGTCTACATGGGCCCTTCGACTTGGGGGAAGACGCACCCATGGAGTGAGGACGTTAGGCCATAATATCGGAGGGTGCAGGAAGGATTGCAAAAGGATGGATCCACGGATCCCCAAACACAAGACCTGTGAGTGACATGCTCTGGTGCATGGCGGTTGGCATGCTTCCCCTTCAAGGCCATCTCCTCCAAAAACATGCCAAGGCCACCACGAAATCTGCTAGTAAAGATGCTCACTCGGATCAGGAGATATTCTAAGGCCTCCTAGAGAAACAGAGCCTCTAACCCCCCCCTAAAAACATGGCCGGTAAGGTAGGTCAAATATTTTATATAAGAAAGGGGGAGATGTCAGGGGCTAAAAGGAAGTTCTCCTTCAAAGAATAGCCTGACACTTACAAGAAACAGCCCCCTGGGAGACATCCTGCCTGGGAGATATCCCACAACCATCTATCTCCCTGAGACATCCTGTCGCCATCTGTCTTCCTGAAATATCCTGAGGTTATCTAACCCTGTGAAGACATCCAGCAACTGCCGATAAGAGAGCTTTCCCATCAGCAGCATATAAACACCCTGTGAGAACAATAAAAGTTTGCAGCTTGATCAGAACTCCTGTCTGGGTGTCATCTGTCCTGTCTCTTGTCCCTTCATTCCTTCCCAACTATGTTCGATGCCCACGTTGATGTGTCCTGCCGGCCGGGACACCTGGCACTAACCCATAACCTACTAGACTATGACTACTAATCCTAATATGATGGAGAAAAATAACCCAAATAGAATAGAAATACAAGCAGTTCAGAGGAGGCATGGTGTATAGTTGGAGTTGCCTTTTGCATGATCTAGGGTAGGTGTTATAAATCTAGCTAATTTTTAAATGAAATAGTTCTCCATGTGTTTTTAAAGTTAAAAAATATTTGAATACCTGTCTCCCTTTCTCTGTAGCCTACTTGCCACATGTATTTTATATGCACATATAGAATCCTTCGTGGTATCACACGTATATTCTTGTGAGGTGGCTGACTTAGCAGATTCAAATTGTGAGAAGAGATCACTTCTCCTAAACGCTGTTGGAACTGAAAATTCAACCTATGGGGGAGCCTCCTAGTAAAAAAAAAACATTATACATAAATCCATGCTAAGTAAAATTAATATTTTTGCATTAGTGGATGATATATATTTCATGAAGAATTTCGATTGGCATATATATTGCTACTTTTCATTGTCTGTGTTTGTGTTTTGTGTGTGTGTGTGTGTATATATATATATATATATATATATATATATATATATATATACTCTCCAAATTTTTCAAAATATAAAATATATGTGTCCTATATACACTACCTAAATTCATTCATGTTCATGTATGTGGATTCATAATCAACTTTTCACAAGATTATTCTCAGAAATATACATCCACCTGAAATACATATTTGTTTCCTAGTACTGAAAAGTAACTTCAGTAAATGGTGCATACAATCCTAATATTTCTACAGTAACTGACCCAGTTTAACATCAATGCAAATAGATTCCTATGGGACATGATGTGTATTTTGAAGTTCATTTTATTTAACACTTGTACATTACTATTTCTTCAGTTTATGCGCACCATAGGATATATATTTCATCCACAGGTTCACAAATTAATAGGCATTTGTTTCACTTTCAATCATTTCCTGCTTCAGAACACATGTATTCCTCCAGGTTTCTTGACTGTTCTTCTCATGAGACTTCTTTCCAAACACATTGTTTTCGATTTCCATAAAAATTTGAAGCAAAACTCCCACACTCTTCATGATAAACCATAACCCTAATATTACCATTAGATGTATAACATTTTGGAATGAATGATTGTATATCAATATAAGATTTCCTGTATATTTTCAGATAACAATTCAATCCATTATTTAAAGTTGGTACCAGTTATATAATTTATGTTGAGTGTCTATATGGAAGAAACTGATGGCCATTTGAGAGTGTTTTGGTTTTAATTGTGGTCATTTGTTTGTGGTTGGAAGAGATGACTGGGTCCACCTGGGCTTGAACACTGGTGTGATTCCCCATAAGACTGAGTTCTGGAACTGAACTAAGAGAAGTATTGCCATGAAGTCGTGTTGGTATTTTAGGAGGCCACGCATGAGAATCGCCCTTGGAAACTGAGTTCTAGGCCCAGGATGGCTTTCCACATCGCCATGGAAATCTCATCCAGGATATTACATGATTTTATTTTTAAAGAGTTGACAGCCATAATTAAGAGACAAAACACACATGGATCTCACATTGTAGACCTCAATGGGCCTGGCTTCATGTGACCTTTTGCCCCCTCTTTGGGAAGCCTTGCCTGTGAGAGTTCTCCAGAGGTTTCATTCAAATGAGCTTCCTCAAAATTTTATGGTTCCTGGGTGAATGTGAAACACACAGTAGCTCCAAATTCATCCTTGAAAAATGGCGAGAAAAATACCCATGAAATTTTGGACATTCCCTTGACCAGATGGCACTGGAAAACATTTCCATGTCCTATTGCTGATCAGGAGTATACCAGACAGTGCCTTGATTGACTGGGCTTCATGAAAATGCTGTAGAACAGAGATGCCAGTAAGTTGGAGCCTTCTGAGTAGTGAGCCTAGAGTAGTGGTTAGCAAGTGTGTGATAATACATCTGTGCTGTGGCCATGTAGATCTGCCATTGGCTTCCAAATGTCCTGTGACTGACATGGTGCAGCCAGCAGACAATTATATGAAAAGGCATCTTGGTATATGGAGACGTTTCTGGGCAATGTTCAGAATCAGGTTGCTATGGAAAAGAGTGCAAGCTATGTGGGGTAGAAGCCTAGTTGGTGCATTCTCCAGCAGACACTGACCAACCACATGTGACAGAATGCCGTGCAGCACTGCGACCAATTTGGACTCCTTGTATTTTGTGAAGCAAATACCAAACTCCCATTGTAGCAGCAAGAAAGACCATTAAAAGTGGAGTATGACCAAAGGGCTTCACAGTCCACACGGGGAGACGCTTAGCCCCAATGGCCATTGTTTACCTACAAAAAGAGAATTCATCACTGCTGCACCATTTTCATTGGAAAATAAGAACACATGTCCTTCAGGTCACATAGATGCATATCTAGCTTTGATGGTCTCAAAACAAAGGAAGCTAAAGCTCCTGACAACAACATATATTTCAAGTGCCCAGCCTCAGAGGCAGTTTCTCAAAATGTCTTTAGGCCAGGAAACCTCTATATTCATAGACACAGGGTACAAATCTTTGTACCCCCAATACTAATTTATACGTCTTCAAAATATTGCTCCCAGAAATGGTACAAGAAATACTCATGTCACCTGATCTACATATACATTGTATCACAGTAATATTCTGAAAACAAAATGCAAAGGTCACACTTATGATTGTACCAAAACCTAAATGGAAAGTGAACCTGCATTACTAAAATCATCCATGTCCACTTGCCTAATGCTCTCAAATGTCAATCCTATTGACGACTACATATTTCTTTTTTCCTTAGATTATATAATTAAAGTCAAACATGTTGAATGTGTAATCCTATCACTAACTTTATGCTTTGCCTGATTTCATAATGTCTCTATTGATATCTGCTTTCCTACATGTTTTCTCCAGTTCATCATTGTGACTGACTCTTCACATGTGCTGACATTTACATTCACTCTCTATATGAAACCCTATTGCTAAAGGACTTTTTTTTCCAAATCCTATATTCACTCTTCTTCCTAAACCTACCAACTATATTCCTAATCTTACTGACTATCCCGTTTTGAATGGATGTTCTTTTCTACATTCAGTCATCCAAGTAAATGTCAGGTGAGCGTCGGAGGAAGAGACCACCCAGAATCTACCTCATGCAACAGCAAAGGGTTTATTGGGGGTCCAGCGTGCTGGTGCTCATAGCTCACTTGAATAGAGGAGAGAGCCCTGAGAACAGCTTAAGCAGAGCTTATATACTTTCCTTGGAGAGGGCAGGGAGGGATTTTTATTAATGGATCAAGGCGAGTGGGCAGTTTGCGCGTAACCGGGTGAGGGAGTGCATTCTGTAGTTTGGCAGTTGGGGACAGCACATTCTGGGAACAAGATTAGCAAACATTTCTCAAGATTTCAACAGTGTTTTGTTAAGCGTACAGAAAAACAGAAAGTGACAGGTGCCTATTTTATTAACCTTTCATTCCCCACTTTTTCTTCTGGCTACTTTTAGTCATAAAAGTGATCATTGGGGGGTGTCACATTTTATGTCTGCTAGTGGGGTATTAACATAAGTTTAACTTGTACAATTTGAGATTGGAGAAAAGAAATTACATGGTTGAACAAACAGAGTTTATAGTTAGCAATAATATGAGGATTATTATTGGACCAGCCAGGGTTGATAAATCCGTAGTTAAACAGGGGGACTGTGTGAACCAAGACTCAAACCACCCTTTTTTGGCCTCTCTCTCTCATTGACACTGTTCAAGTTGTCCTTTTAATTTACTCATAGATTTTTTTACAACTCCATAATGGTCAGCATAAACACAACATTCTTCCATCAATGCAGAACAAAGGCCCCCTTCTCTCATGAAGAGGAAGTTCAACCCTTGACTGTTCTGTAAAACAACTTCAGAGAGAGAGGTTAAAGATTTCTGCAAAGCTGTGATGGAGGTTTCTAATATCTTTAAGTTTTGGTCTATTGCTGCTTCTAATTGTGTCATTTGTTGTGTCCCATGGACCAAGGCAGTGGTTCTTGTGCCCACCTCTGCTGCAACTCCTATTTCTAATAGGATGGCTAAAGTGAGGGATATATGTGCCCATTGGAACCAGGTTTTATTTCCCCCTATTTGAATTTCAAATGAACATGCATCAGGATAAAGCACTCTGGGAAACATCTGCACCATTACACAATTAATCATATCTGTTGACAAGTTCATGAAAACATAAAAAATGTTTAAGTATATAGAATTATACTGCTGTAGGGACAGACAAGGCAAGGCGCCTAAGATAGTACCGAAGACAGGGAAACAGTCCTATTCGTTTGCAACCAGATTCAGAGGGCATTACTTCTGTTGTAATCAATAAATCCCCTGAAACCCAAGTTTAGGTAGTTTCAGAATTTTGTACCCAACATGTAAAGGAAGGGGCGCAGAAGTTCACAGTCTGCAGAAGTTCACAAAAAGCAGTTTATTTTTCTGTTTTTTTCCTCTGTTCTTGGCAAGTTAACTTTTCAAGGACACCTGGGTTAGGGAGAGCTCTTTCTTCCCTTTAATTTTCACCCTGCCAGGTGTTACCATGGAGCCCAGTTTGTAACTTCTGTATCTTAGAAATGTAGCCATCTCTGTGAATCCCTAGCTCATGGCCAGAGGCCTTGTACACATATTTTGTGAAAAACTAGTAAGGGGGTGTCTACCTTAGGAGTGCAGATTTTTTAGCCAGTGGCCAAGTAGAACAGGGCAACACGTAAAGAGGAATTTTATCTACTCTGAAGTCTTTTATAGGGACTCTTTTGCTGAAAGTCCTAAAGTCAGCCATGATGAAGACTTCTGAAGAAGGTCAGATAAGACTTTTCGGTGGGCCTGGTACAGAGGGGGCAGATGGGGTAGGTGGGGCTGAGAGCAGTTCTGAAGATCTGAGAATGAGGAAGGAAAGATGTAAAGGAATAATGGGAAAGGGGTTTGGGATTTTCCTAGCAACAAATACTTGAGCAGTAGAACAGGTAGAGCAGAGGAGAAGACTGGAGTTAGTATCACTAAAAGCCTGTAAGGGACTTTAAATTCTGAGTAACCTTTTTTCAGTGATGACAAAGAAACTTTTAAGTCCATTTTCATTACATCTTGGATAGGGGTCTGAGGGCTCTCCTCAGCTGGTTTGAGATTTGGGTTAGCTGGTAAGAGGACCTGGTGGGATCCGGTGTGGACACTGATAGGAGAAGAGAGGAGGGAGTTGGTGGAGGGGTACTTCATTACCTGCTACCTCAGCAATTGGGCAATGGTCTGAGAACTGGCAGAGGTTTGGATTTTTGATCTAGTAATTGGAGGGGAGAAATCATGTTGCTGAGGTGATAGTGACAGCAGAGAGACTGGAGCAGAAGGCTAAGGGTGAGGATCTATTGGAGAAACATAGGTCAGGATGTGAGCGAAGGAGGGAAAAGGCCTCTACATAGGGGAATCTCCTTTCACCCTTTTGAGCATTTGCAGAAGTTAAAAATGTCACGCAGAATTTGAGGACCTAGAGACCCCACTGTGGGCCATCGGTTTTGGTTATCTAATTGGTAATATGGCCAATGCTGTGTACAGAATTTTTTTTATTGGTTATTCAAAACATTACAAAGATTGCAGAATCACATTGGTTACACATCCACATTTTTACATAATTCCATAATAGTAACTGTTGTATTCTGCTACCTTTCCTATTCTCTACTATCCCCCCTCCCCTCCCCTTCCATCTTCTCTCTCTACCCCATCTACTGTGATTCATTTCTCTCCTTATTTTTTTCCCATTCCCCTCACAACCTCTTATATGTAATTTTGTATAACAATGAGGGTCTCCTTCCATTTCCATCCAATTTCTCTTTTCTTTCCCTTTTCTCTACAGAATTTGATGAGAAGCTTGAGATCCATCAGGCAGTCCCTGTATGCTCACATCCCCATGACTTAGAGAAGAAGTCGGCTTTCCCCCCACACAGCCGTGATTTCATGTGGCTTTGATAGTCCACCAGGCAATCATAGTAATCTAGGCTAGCCAACCTGCATCTGGCTCACTTGTCCCTACATCCATTAGGTTTGTTTCCATTGTCTATGGTTTGGAAGGGATTTAATGGAATTTTAGTGGCATCCTCTTCATCAGGGATATCCCAATAGGAAAGACGTATAGCCAGCTAATAAATGTCTGGGTAGAGAGATGGTCACTAGTTACCTAATTGGGCTGTATACGAGATAGACCATAATTCTTTTCCAGTAGGATTTGTGATCAGCCATCACTGCTGAACGGGCTGATGAGGGTTAGGACTACTGGTGGTCAAGGGGAGAGTCTATAGCTTTATCCACATGGCGAATACACAATTTGAAAGGGTTACCAGTCTTTTCCAGTTTCCAGCCAGAGTCTCAACAGGCCGCAGGCTTGAGATGAGAGGTATGGATCCAGGAAATGATTCTGTCTACCTTTACCGCTGTAGGTGTTATAAGTAGCACCTGGTATGGTCCTTTCAAGCGGGGTTCCAGGGATGACACCTGATGTCGTCTTACATAGAAGAAGTATCTTACTTGATGTTGATTTGGAGTCCTCTCGTCCCCAGGTTGTTAGGCAGTGGCCATCTGTTTTCACAGGTATCCTGAGTTCTTTCAAGAGCTTTAAGTCTGTAAAGCAAATGGGTGTGAAAGAAATCGTTAGGTCTTAGAGTTGGGGTTAGGTCCCTTACTGGAGGAGGGGCACCATAGAAAATTTCATAGGGGGTGAGGTTACACAAAGAAACAGAGGGAGTATTTCTTGCATGAAACAGTTCATAAGGCAGGAGCATAGTCCAATATTTTATGCCGGTCTCTAAGCTTAATTTCGTTATGGTCTCTTTAATGGTTCTATTCATTCATTCTGCCTGTCCTGAACTCGGAGGTCTATAAGCACAATGTAACTTTCAATACATCCCCAAGGTCCTGGCTAACCCCTGACTTATGTGGGTTATGAATGCCGGTCCATTATCACACCCTATTACTTTAGGCAGGCCGTATCTTGGAAAAATATCTCCCAGGATCTTCTTCTCCACAATTTGCACTGTTTCTTTTTTCTTCTTTTTTTTTTTTGGTGGGAAAGGCTTCAATCCATCCTGAAAATGTATCTACAAAGACTAGGAGATATTTAAGTCCATAACTTGCTGGCTTTATTTCAGTAAAGTACACTTCCCAGAATTGTCCTTGTCTGGTTCCTCATAGGTGCTTTCCTGTAGGAAGCTTGGAAGGATAAGAATTAACCATTTGATGGACCTGACAGGCTTTTGTTAACCATTCAGTTATTTCCTTTAACTGTGAGTCAGTTAGTGGAAAACTCTGTTCTTGATCCTTCATAAATGAATGTAGTTTCTTTAAACTAAGGTGAGTGTTTTGATGTACATTATCTACTGACATAGTTAGAGCTGTGAATATAGGAGTTTTTACTGAAGGATTTAGAAATTCCACTTGGGGGCCTTCAGGGTTAAAAGTTATTTTGGCCCGGAGCTTGGTGATCAGAACTCTGCCTATCAATGGGGCCGGGCATTCTGGGATTACATGGAAGGAGTGATGGATTTTTCCTTTCCCCTGGTCCCAGGTCCTCTTAGTTGTCCAAGCCCAATATTTACTGCAATTAGCCCCTTGAATTAGAGACCTTTTATTTGATAGAGGGCAAAATGGAGCCTTAATGGCTGAGTATATTGCCCCTGTATCCACTTCAATGTTTACTGGGGTGCCCTCCACTTCAAAAGTTAACCTGAGCTCGGGGAGGGGATCTGATCCCCAACTTTCTTAGTCATCCTCCAGAGTCAGGAAGGCTGGTTGGCGTGGCTGTCTCTTTCTAGGGCTCTCTTTGGCCCAGTGTCCTTTTTCTTTACAGTAGGCACATTGATCTGAGGCCAGGGGTGGCCTCTAGTTTGGGCCCAGGTATCCCTTCAAGTCTCCATGTTTCTTATTTCTGGCCTATTTGTTGTTGTGACCAGAACCTGAGTCAATTCCTTAGTCTGTCTTTTGTTTCTTTTATCCACCCTTTGCTTCCTTATCTTCCTCAGTTTCTCTCATATAGTATACATTTTTGGCTTCTCAGACTAAATCTCTCAAAGTCATATCTTGTAATCCATCTAAGTGTTGTAACTTTCTTTAAATATCCATGGCAGCTTGCCCAATAAAGGCCATCATGACAGATGCCTTTTGAGCCTCTGCCTGAGTATCAAAAGGAGTATATCTCCTATATGCCTCCATAATTCTCTCTAGAAACATAGAGGGAGATACATCAGGCCCTTGAATAAACTCTATTACCTTGGCCAAATTAGTTGGTCGCCTAGCAGCCACTAAGATACCCGCTATTAGAGCCCGGAGATAAGTGGACAGATGCTCCCTACCTTCAAAGGTGTTGGGGTCCCAGTTTTGTCGATTCTAGGGAAAGCTGGGTTGAACATGTTGGGAAGTTGTGTCAGTCACCCATCTGGTCCGCGGATATTATTTTCTAGCTTCCAGGAGGATTCTCTTTTGTTCCTCTGTCATGAAGAGAGTCCCTAGGTGTTGTTGGCAGTCATTCCAAGTAGGCTGGTGTGAAAACATCTATGAATCAACCACACCTGAGACACGAGTGGGGTCCTCTTAAAAGGGGGGATTGTTATTTTTCCAGTTATATAGGTCTGAAGAGGAGAAAGGCCAATACTGGTAGGCTTGCATTTTTTCCCCATGGCCATCATCAATCATTGGCACATAGGGACGGAGGGGGAGCATCACGGGAGTTCCAGGGTTTTCAATCTTTCATTGATGGTGAGTTCCTTTAGCCGGGCCAGGTTCCTCCAGGGGAGGAGGGGCTGTGTGTGCCGCGGGGGAGTTTTCTGGAGGGTGCTGGGCTGGCTTAGCTTCCTCCAATGGCGGAGAGGCTGAGTCAGCAGCAGGGGAATCACTTAGAGGGTGCTGGGGGTTGGGAGACAAGGGCAAGGGATAAGGAGAGGGATGAGAGTCCAGTAGAGTTAAATCTTGTGACTTAGGCAGAAAAGAGGGTGGAGGAGGAGGAGGAGCAGAGGGTTTGAGAGATCGTGGGGGAAGGATTAGGAGTGAGGGCAGGGGCAAAGAAAGGCTTCACCCATGGAGGAGATTTGCAGAGGTAATGCCGGGTTAAGATATATGGCTTTTGATCTGGATGGCTATGTGGCCCTTCCTGAAAGACAATATCTCTGACTTTTTAAATTAGTGAGAAGTAGAAAAATCCTTCTAAGGGCCATCCGAATCCAAAGGTGGGCCACTCTGAGGCACAGAGAGTCTGAGAGGTCCAGCGGTTTACTGAAAAAGAAAGATTCTGAGCCCTTAAGCCGAATTTGGTCCAGTGATCAAGGGTCAGGGACAGAGGCATTGAAGTGCTCTTTTCCATAATGAAAAATGCACAAACAGTAAAAGCAACGACACATGACACAGACAAGACAAGACAATAAAGACAGGAAATGGACGTCCAACACTGAGACGAGGACTGAGTAGCCGGCAATACCTGATGGGCTGGCAATACCGAATCTGAAACAAAATATCACTGAGTTGAGGAGACTATTGTTCCTTGATTTTCAGAGTCCTCTGGGGTGTCCCTCAGGGTGGTGGCCTGTGACTCTGTGACACATCTGTCAGCCACCGTGAGAGAGAGCTCACACTCTTCATTGACAGCCATTTTGCCAAGCTCTAACCTGAAACCTGACACCAGAAAGAGGCGCCTTACAAATCCCTTGAGGAGCCAGTTGGGGTCTCTCGTCCGCTGCTGCCAGAACTCGGTGGAACCTCCATATGTAAAGGGAATGTAGAGCATCTCAGAAAACTCAGGTATCAGTGTGATCAGGAGAGTCTCAGTGGAGAAACCCTGCTTTGGGCCTTTTAATTACCAATTGTTCTGCTGCCCTGAATGTCTGAAAGGTCTTTGCCTCAGGCCACCCCTTTTTGAAGCCTGAAAAAAACTGTTTTCACATGGAAATGAATGGGCATCACCTGAGGCTTTTTGCTTAATTCCTTTGGAAAGGATGTGTCTGAATCAGCCTTTTGGCCCTGTGTGAGGCTTAGGCTTAGATTCTCAGCACCTGATGGATCTAAAGAAGGATCCCATGTGTGCATACAAAACCAAAATAGCCAAAAGAGCAGTCATTCTGGATGAAGTCTCTCCCCTTCCTTTGTGAGGTTCTAGACCTACATCAAGTTAGAATAGGAATGCTTTGGGTCAAATAATTTCTTCAAAGCCCTGCAGAGGCTAGCCCGTAGGAGCTTGGGTTTCCTCATGTCTCCAATTCAGACAAAGAATCTAAACCCCACAGTCAGTAGTCCTCAAATTGGAGAAGCAGAGAAGTATTAACAGCAGGCCTATGTGATCACACCAGGTTCACAGGAAGGGTGTCCAAGCCACCCTGTTTTTAGGCACATTAGGGTCAAGGGAGATTATTTTGGAGACGGTCTTGGTCTGCACCCCTCATTGAAACATTCAACCAGAGGTTATGAAGAATGTTTATATGAAAGATCATGAGGGCCATGTGGGAGTGTGTTGGTTTTAATTGTGGTCATTTGTGTGGTGGTTGGAAGAGATGACTGGGTCCACCTTGACATGAACTCTGGTGTGATTCCCCTAAGAGACTGAGTTCTGGAACTGACCTCAGAGATGTATTGCCATGAATTGTGTTGGGATGTTATGAGTCCACGCATGAGAGTCGCCCTTGGAAACTGAGATGTATGCCCAGGTTGTATTTCCACAAAGCACTGGGAATCACAGCCAAGATATCACATGATTTTATTCTGAAAGACTTGGCAGCCATAGTTGAGAGTCAAAACACACATGGACCTCACATTGTAGACCTCAATGGTCCTGGATTCACGTGACCATTTAGCCAATCTTTGGGAAGCCTTGCCTGTGAGAATTCTCCATAGCTTTCATTGACATGAGCTTCCTCAAAATTTAATGGTTCTGGATTGATTTGAAACGTACAGTGCCTCCAACTTCATCTTTCAAAAATGGCTAGATAAATACCAAGAAATTTTTGAAATTCCCATGACCTGGTGGCACTGGAGAACCTTTGGATGTCCTGTTGCTGATCATGAGTATACCAGACAGTGCCTTGATTGACTGAGTTTCATGAAAATGGTGTAGAACAGAGATGCCAATAAATTGGAGCCTGCTGAGTACTTGGCCTAGAGCAGTAGTGGGCAGGTGTGTGATAAAACATTTGTGGTGGGGCCATGTGGATCTGCCATTAGCTTCCAAATGTCTTGTGACTGACATGGTGCAGCAAGCAGTCCCTTCTATGTAAAGGCATCTTGTAATATTGAGAAGTTTCAGGGAAATTTTCAGAATCAAGTTGCTATGGTCAATGGGGAAAGTTATGTGGGATAGAAGCATGGTTGGTGCATTGTCCTGCAGAAACTGACCCACCACACGTGACAGAACTCCCTCCAGCACTGTGTCCCAGTTGACCTCTTTGTATTTTGTGAAGCAAATACCAAACTCCCAGTGAAGCTGCAAGAAACACCATGAAAACTTTAGGATCACAAAATGGCTTCACAGTCCACACGGGGAGACACTTAGACCCCAGGGGCCACAGTTTAGATACAAATAGCAAATTCAGCACTGCTGCTCATGTTCAGTGGAAAATAAGAAACCATGTCCTCCAGATCACATAGATGCAGACCCACCTTTATTGGTCTCACTAGAAACGAAGCTAAAGCACTTGACAACAACATATGTTTCAAGTGCCCAACCTCAGAGGCAGTTCCACAAGAAGTCTTTAGGCCAGAAGAGCTCCAGTTTGTGGAGTGTTTACCCTGTCCCTTACTCTTGGAAACTCCTTAGCATATTCTATTCCAAATATGTATTCACAGATTTTCTAACTCTTCTCCTCTAATTTTGTCTTACTTGGGGACTAGGTAATGTCAAGCCATTGTTCTGGATGACAGTGGGAACAATTTTTTGTAGCACATATTTGCATACACATTGGATTCATTTTATAATTTTCCAGTCAAAATAGTGAATCCCTCACACTAACCACTACGCTACTAAACTCTGACTAGAATAATAACCCAAACAGAATTTAAATACAAGCAGTTCAGAGGAGGCATCGTGTATAGTTGGACTTGCCTTTTGCATTATATAGGGTAGGAGTTATGAATCTAGTCAATTATTTGGTTGAAAGTATTCTCCATGTTTTTTTAAAGTTAACAAATATGTGAATTCCTGTCTCCCTTTCTCTGTAGCCTATTTAGCACATGTAGTTTTATATGCACATATAGATTCATACCTGGTATCACACGTATATTTTTGGTGAGGTGGCTGACTTGGCATATAGAAATTGTGAGAAGATATCACTCCTTCTAAAAGCTGTTGGAACTGAGAATTCAACCTATGGGTGATCCTCCTATTTAAATAGCATTATACATAAATCCATGTTCAGTAAAATAAATATTTTTGAATCTGGGGATGATATGTATTTCATGATGAATTTCGATTGGCATATATAATGATACTTTTTAATGTCTCTCTGTGTGTGTCTGTTTATATATATATATATATACCCTCCAGATTTTTCAAAATATGAAATATATGTGTCTTATTATGCACTCCCAAATTTCATTCATATTCATGTATGTGGATTTATAATCTACTTTTCAAAAGATTATTCTCAGAAATATTCATCCACCTGAAATAACATTTTGGTTTACTAGTACTGAAAACTATCTTCAGTAAATGGTGCATAGAAATCCTAATATTTTGACATTGCAAGATGGCCATGAATAGAGTGCATCACACCCTTTGTACTGCGCAACTTCACATGTGAATAAGGAGTTAGAATGACGAAAAAGTATCTTGTTAGGATCTTACAGAAAAATGGGTGTGCCTGGAACCTAGAAGAATGATTTCCACCACCGAGGTCCTGTAATTGAGTCTCAAACAAGAGCCAACTATGCGACCGAAGATCTGGGGTGGCTGATCCGTGCGGCCCATGCCGTGGCTACAGACGGCGGGCCTCCACCGTGAAGCGACCAGCATGCAGGGAGAAACGTTGCTGCGGATTCTGTGGAATCCGGCTGGCTCACCCGCCACTGAGCCCGGGGCTGAGTTCGGGATTTCAGATGGGGAAGAAAGTGTTACAGTTCTATCCCCCACAACCGAAACTCCACCGAGGAAACCAACGGCCACCATCTTGGAGAGCTGAAGTATCCACCACCACTCTCCGACAGATTGCAACAACAAAACAGGTGTGTGTTACTCAGCTTATCTCCCATACAGCAGGTAATTCGCAAAAATTCTCTCTTAGGCTTTCCGGGGGAGGGATTACCAGAGAAAGCCTTCATAAAGACGGGGGGAAAACTAGTGGCACCTGACCTTCAACTTCCCATCCCATCACCGGTGAAAACAAAACTTGTCTAGCCAGCGCAATGGGTGGGGCAAGCGGAAAAAATCAAAACAATAGAGTGCCAGTGTTCCCAACAGACACACTCCACACCCAAGGAACGGCAGGCAAAGAGTACAGTTTGAGCTGCCAAGAGGCATCACTCAGGGGAAATCTGGTGTAGCAGGGGAAATCAGGACTCGCAGAGGAAACCAGGGGACCAGAGGACAGACACGCGTGACTAGGAGGCTGGAGAACGCCTGCCCACCAGCAACCAATCACCCGCTGGCTGCCTCCGCAATTGGGCAGCTAGAGATCACCCACCCGCCGGTGACAGCCCGTTCGCTGATTGCACGACTGGATGGCTGGAGACCGCCCGCCCGCCAGCGACCGGGAGGTGGAAACCAACCAGAGACAGTCCAGTCCCACCCCCCCATTCAAACACCCCGGCAAGGAGCCTGTAGCCCTCTCCATAGCAGACAGGTGACATCACTGGAGCTCAGCTGTCGGAATTCCTTCCAAGTGGAATCCACTTTTGGAGGCATAGTCTATAAATACAAAAGAGAGACAGCAGAGATATATAAAACCAAAACAAATCTATTGAAGAAAGCAGAAACACAGCAATCAAATTGAGCTGAAAAGTAACGTGAACATCATGAAAAAACAAGGGAAAAAAAGGTGTGCAAAAAATGCAGGACAACTAAATTCTAAAGGAGGACCGTGAAGCATCAGAAATAGGGATAGGGAAAAAACTCAAGGCATACCTAACTCAGATGGAAAGGAATATTAGAGAAGACATGAGGCAGCAAGTCCAAGCAATAAAAGTATATTTTGAAAATCAAATAAACAAACAAATTCAAATGGCAAAGAATGAGCTTTACCAGGAGATAGAGACATTAAAAAGAAATATCAAACAGTAATCCTAGAAATGCAGGAAAGTATAAACCAAATTAAAAACTCAAACGAAGAGTATTACAAATAGACTAGATCAAGTAGAAGTTAGAACGTCAGATAATGAAGACAAAGTTTATCAACTTGAAAAGAATAGAGTAAACACAGAAAAGATGCTTAAATCCCATGAGCAATCTATTAAAGAGATATGGGATGTCATAAAAAAAAAACAAATTTGAGAGTCATTGGGATAGAAAAAGGCATAGAGATTCAAACCAAAGGAATGGACAACATATTAAATGAAATAATTCTAGAAAATTTCCCAGAGATGAAAGATGGAATGGATTGCCAAATCCTGGAAGCCTACAGGACCCCAAGCATTCAAAACCATAATAGACCAACTCCAAGACAAATATTTATGAAGATAGCCAGAACAAGGACATACAGAACAAAGAGAGAATATTAAAAGCTACGAGAGAAAGTAGGCAGGTTACATTCAGGGGTAAACCAATTAAGTTAACGACTGATTTTTTTCATCACAAACTTTGAAAGCAAGAAGATCCTGGAACAAAGTATTTCAAATGCTCAAAAATAATGGATTCCAACCAAGAATACTGTATCCAGCAAAATTAAGCTTCAGATTTGACAATGAAATTTAAGTCTTTCACGATAAACAAAAGCTAAAAGAATTTACAGCCAGAACACCAGCAGTGCAAAGCATTTTGAGCAAAATACTACAAGAAGAGGATTTGAAAAGTAATGCCTGAAACTAGCAGCAGGAGGTATCTCAGTAAAGGGAGAGGAAAATAACCAAAAAGTAAAAACTAACCAAAATAAATAAATAAATGAATAAATAAATAAACAAACAAACAAACATGACTGGAAGTAGAAATCATATTTCAATTGTAACCTTAAATGTTAATGGCCTAAACTCACCAATCAAGAGACATAAGCTAGTAACCTTGATCAAAAAAAAAAAAAAATCCAACAATATGCTGCCTTCAGGAGACTCATATGATAGGTAAAGACATACAGAGGCTGAAATTAAAAGTTTGGGAAAAATCATACCACTCACATGACCCTCGGAAGCAAGCAGGAGTGGCCATACTCATATCGAATAAAATCAACTTCAAACCTACGTTAATCAAAAGGGATAAAGAAGGACACTATATACTGTTAAAAGGAACCTTGCACCAACAATGCATAACCATTATCAATTTGTATGCACCAAACAATTGAGCTGCAACACTCATAAAACAAACTCGCCTCAAGTTCAAGAGTCAAATAAACTACAACACAATAATTATGGGTGACTTCAACACACCGCTCTAGCCATTAGACAGATCCTCTAGACAAAAACTGAATAAAGAAACTATAGAATTCAACAGCAAAATCAGTTACCTAGACTTCACCGACATATATAGAATATATCAACCATCAAAAAGTGGATACACGTTCTTCTCAGCAGCACATGGATCCTACTCAAAGATAGACCATATATTATGCCATAGGGCAATTCTTAGTAAATATAAAGTCGTGGAGATAATACCATGCACCATATCTGATCCTAATGGAATGAATCTGGAAATCAATGATAAAAGAAGGAAGGAAAAATCCTACATCACATGGAAAATGAACAACATGCTACTGAATGATCAATGGTTTACAGAAGACATAAAGGAGGAGATAAAAAAATTCGTAGAGACAAATGACAATACAGACACAACATACTGGAATCTATGGGACACAATGAAAGCAGTTTTAAGAGGGAAATTCATTTCTTGGAGTTCTTTCCTCAAAAAAAAAAAAGAAAAATCAGCAAATAAATGAACTCACACTACACCTCAAAAACCTAGAAATGGAAGAGCAAAACAACAGCAAATGTAGTAGAAGACAAGAAATAATTAAAATTAGAGCAGAAATCAACGAAATTGAAACAAAAAAAATTGAAAATATTGATAAAACTAAAAGTTGGTTCTTTGAAAAAATAAATAAGATTTACAGGCCCTTAGCCATGCTAAGGAAGAGAAGAAAAGAGAGAACTCAAATTAGTAACATACGGGATGAAAAAGGCAATATCACAACAGACACTACAGAAATAAGAAGATAATTAGAAAGTATATGGAAACCCTATGTTCCAATAAAATAGATGATAGTGAAGATATCAATAAACTTCTTAAGTCATGAGATCTGCCCAGATTGAGTCAGGAAGACACACACAATTTAAACAGACCAATAACAAAGGAAGAAATAAAAGAAGCCATCAAAATACTACCAACCAAAAAAAGCCATGGACCGGATGGGTATACAGCAGAGATCTACAAAACCTTCAAAAAGGAATTAATACCAATACTTTCCAAGCTATTTCAAGAAATAGAAAAAGAAGGAACTCTTCCAAATTCATTCTATGAGGCCAATATCACCCTGATCCCAAAACCAGACAAAGACACTTCAAAGAAAGAAAACTACAGACCAATATCTCTAATAAACTTGGATGCAAAAATTCTCAATAAAATCTTGGTGAATCGAATACAAAAGCATATCAAAAAAATTATGCACCATGATCATGTAGGATTCATCCCTGGGATGCAAGGCTGGTTCATTATACGGAAATCAATAAATGCTATTCACCACATCAATAGACTTAAAGACAACAACCATATGATCGTATCGATAGATTCAGAAAAAACATTCGACAAAGTTCAGCATCCCTTTATGTTGAAAACACTAGAAAAACTAGGGATAACAGGAACTTACCTCAAGATTGTAATAGCTATATATGCTAAACCTCAGGCTGGCATCATCCTAAATTGAGAAAAGCTGAAGGCATTCCCTCTAAAATCTGGAACAAGAGGGATGCCCTCTATCACCACTTCTATTTAATTCAGTTCTTGAAATACTAGGCATAGCAATTAGACAGACAAAAGAAATTAAAGGCATAAAACTAGGAAAAGAAGAACTTAAATTATCGCTATTTGCGGATGACATGATAATATATTTAACAGACCCAAAAGGGTCTACAGAGGAACTGCTAGAGTTAATAAATAAATTCAGCAAAGTGGCAAGATATACAATCAACACGCATAAATCAAAGGCATTCCTGTATATCAGCAGCAAAACTTCTGAAATGGAAATGAGGAAAACCACTCCATTCAAAATATCCTCAAAGAAAATAAGATAATTGGAAAAACAATTAAATAGTTGGGAATCAACCTAACAAAAGAGGTGAAAGATTTATAAATGAAAACTACAGAAACATAAAGAGATAGAAGAAGATCTTAGAATATGGAAAAATATACCCAATTCATGGATAGGCAGAAGTAGCATCATCAAAATGGCGATATTACCCAAATTCTCTACAGGTTTAAATTGATGCCAATCAAAATCCCAACGACATTTCTTGTAGAAAAGATAAAGCAATCATGAAATTCATACGGAAAAACAAAAGACCCAGAATAGCAACAGCAATTCTAAGCAGGATGTTTGAATCTGGAGGTATAGCGATACCAGACTTCAAACTGTACTACAAAGCAATAGTAACAAAAACAGCATGGTACTGGTACCAAAACAGGCAGGTGGACCAATGGTACAGAATAGAGGACACAGAAACCATTCCACAAAATTACAACTTTCTTATATTTGATAAAAGGGGCTAAAAACCTGCAATATACGAAGGACAAATGGTGCTAGAAAAATTGGAAATCGATATGCAACAAAATGACACTGAATCCCTTTCTCTCGCCAAGCAAGGAAGTTAACTCAAAATGGATCAAGGAGCTAGATATCAAATCAGAGACACTGCATCTGATAGAAGAAAAAGTTGGCTACGATCTACATTCTGTGGGGTCGGGCTCCAAATTCCTTAATAGGACACCCATAGCCCAAGAGTTAATAACAAGAATAAATTAATGGGACTTACTTAAACTAAAAGCTTTTTTTTTTTTTTCTCAGCAAGAGAAACAATAAGAGAGGTAAATAGAGAACCTACATCCTGGGGACAAATTTTTACCCCTCTCACTTCAGATAAAGCCCTAATATCCAAAATAAACAAAGAACTCAAAAAATTAAAAAGTAAGGTAACAAATAACCCAATCAACAAATGGGCCAAGGACCTGAACAGACATTTCACAGAGGAGGACATACAATCAATCAACAAGTACATGAAAAAATGCTCACAATCTCTAGCAGTCAGAGAAATGCAAATCAAAACCACCCTAGGATACCATCTCACTCCAGTAAGATCGGCAGCCATTAGGAAGTCAAACAACAGTAAGTGTTGGCGAGGATGTGGGGAAAAGGGGACACTTGTACACTGCTGGTGGGACTGCAAATTGGTGCAGCCAATTTGGAAAGCAGTATGGAGATTCCTGGGAAAGCTGGGAATGGATCCACCATTTGACCAAGCTATCACACTTCTTGGACTATTCCCTGAGGATCTTAAAACAGCGTACTATTGGGATACTGCCACATCAATGATCATAGCGGCACAATTCACAACAGCAAGACTGTGGAACCAACTTAGATGCCCTTCAATAGATGAATGGATAAAAAAAATGTGGAATCTACACACAATGGAGTATTACGCAGCACTAAAAAATTACAAAATCATAGAATTTGCAGTGAAATGTATGGCATTAGAGCAGAATATGCTAAGCAAAGCTAGCCAATCCTTAAAAAAACAAATGCCAAATGTCTTCTTTGATATAAAGAGAGCAACTAAGAACAGAAAGGGAGGAAGAGCATCAGGAAAAGATTAACATTATACAAAGACGTGTCGGGGGAGAGAAAGGGAGAGAGAACAGAAAGCATATGGAAATGGTAGAATACCCTCAATGATACACAAAATTACACATAATAGGTTGTGATGGGAAATGGGGCGGAAATAATGGAGAGAATTAAACAACAGCACATGAGGTAGAGAGGGAAGATGGGAGGGCAGGGGAGGGGGGATAGTAGGGGATAGGAAAGGTAGAAGAATACAACAGTCACTAATATGCCATTATGTAAAAATGTGAATGTGTAAGCAATGTGTTTCTGCAATTCTTATTTGGGGAAAAAATGGGAGTTCATAAATCAAATGAGAAAAATGTATCAAAGATGATATATCATGAGCTTTGTAATGTTTTGAACAACCAATAAAAATAAATAAATAAATAAAGGTTTAAAATTGAGTGGGAAGAAATCAGCTAAAAAAGGGTTGAGATGCATTCATTTTGCTAAGCAGAAACTTTGTTTTGTGTAGTTGTAACTATCACAAATTTATTTTACCAGAAATTTGGCTTTTGAAAATTCACATAAAATGAGATTAAAGGATAATACACCTACCTTCATGAAAAATTCATAGCATTTCCTATATTTTTCATATTTCATTTTTTTAGTTAATATTTTGTCATGGACCAGGTCTAGCCTTAGGCTATTCTTCCAGAATACTACCTCATCTGACAAGTTCGTACAATGTATTGGATTTTTCTTTTCATCTTTTATTTAATTGTTTCTAGCTAATAATGTGTATTTCTTCTTATCTTTATTTGGACATACATACCCAACTATATCTTTGCATTTTATGTTTTACTGGGGAAGAGACTCATCAAAAGCTCTTTGTTATATGTATTAACAATCAAACATTCAGAGAAGGCAATTATTCTTAATTTTGAATGAAAATAACTTTGTACCATTTTTCTTATAAAGATTTAGAATTATTAATAATGTCCCTGCTGTAATAAGTAACTACTTACAAGAAGAATTAAACAATTGACTTTATATCAATTATGAATATGAAAAGTACTAAAATAAATATTTGGCAATTAATACACAATTGATAGAAATTGAAATCACGAGAAAGCCATTTAAATTGTCAGTGCATATGGTCCTTAAATAATAGGTTTTTTAAAAAAATTTTTCTCTAATTCATAAGATATATTATGCCATATTATAGCTTAATGTGATATAAAACCTTAAATTATCACAATGATAATAATAATCCATTGTTCCTTCCTCTACATTCTGTGGCATGCTAGTACTAAAATAAATTGTATTATAACACCAAAAAAAAAGCCAAATCATAATATTTCTACAGTAACTGACACGAGTTTAACATCAATGCAAGTAGATTAGATTCCTATGGGACATGATGTGCATTTTGACGTTCATTTTTATTCAACACTGGAACATTACTATTTCTTCAGTTTATGCACATCAGAGGATATATAAATATTTCATCCACAATTTAGCAAATTTATATGCATTTGTTTAACTTCAAATCACTTCCTGCTTCAGAACCCATGTATTCCTCCATGTTTCTTGACTGCTCTTTTCATGAGACTTCTTTCCAAACACATTATTTTCGATTTCCTTTATCATATTTGAAGCAAAACACCCGTCATGATAAACCATAACCCTAATATTACCTTTAAATGTATAAGTGGTTGGAAAGAATGATTGTATATCAATATAAGATTTCTTACTTAGTTACAGATATCAATTCAATCCATTATTTAAAGTGGAACCAGTTATATTATTTATTCACAGTATGGTCTATTCATGTATTATCTCTATATTCATAGACACAGGGTACACCTCTTTGTACCCCCAATACTAATTTATACGTCTTCAAAATATTGCTCCCAGAAATGGTGGAACAAATACATGTAACCTGATCTACATATACATTTTATCACAGTAATATTCTGAACAGAAAAAGCAAAGTTCTCACTTATGATTGTACCATACCTAGATGGAAAGTGATCCTGGATTACTAAAAACATCCATGTCCAGGTTGCCTAATGATCTCAAATGAAAATCCTATTGGTGACTACATATTTGTTTCTTCCAAAGATTATATATTCAAACTCAACCCTTTGAATACGTCTAAAGCTGTCACTCACTTTACACTTTGAATGATTTTGTAATGTGTCTATTGGTATCTGCTTTCCTACATATTTTCCCCAGTTCATCATTGTGACTGAATCTTCACATGTGCTATCACTAACATTCACTCTCTAACCGAAACCCTATTGCTAAAAAACTTTGGTCCAAATCCTATATTCACTCTTCTTGCTAAACCTACCTACTGTCTTCCTAATCCTACCGACTATCCCTTTTTGACTGGATGTTCTCTTCTACATTCAATCATCCAAGGTACAAGGTCCTATGCCATTGTATATCGATTTATCTGAGACATCTGTGCAGAACGTAATTCAATGCTAAGTATCCCAATCAAGAACCCAATGACCTTCTGGGCTTCAAATCTTACTTAGATTTCTCTTTTCGTTCATATATTTCACCTCTATATTCTTATAAATATCACAGGTTCCCAAAACCATTGTTCATCGAGCAGAATGGTTCCTAATCAAAATTGAAAATGTTATTAACACTAACCATACACTGTTCCCTCAATCTAACTTTACAGAAAAGCAATGACAGTGTTGGTCTTACAATACAGGAATGTATGGGAACTTCCACCTGATGAGAACCTCAAAGGTATGTGCAGAAATGATCCCTGAAGAAGATGTAGGCAGCTATGAAGGACCTGAGAGAGCAAAAGTCATCTTCCATGGAAAACAACCTGGTAGGATGAAGTTTGGTGTCTGAATCAGCCTCTGTCTTCTTAATGTAGAGGAGAGGGACCAAACCAGGCCTTTTGGAGAGCTGTTCCTGAGAGCCTATGGATTATATCCCATTCTAACTTATGAAAGGGTCACAGGAAGTAGGGGCAGCCTCCATCTAAATGGACCATAAGAAGCAACTGCTAAAACAAAGTGGTTGCCAAGGCAGTGACCTCATTCAGTTCCTGAAGGAAGTGACCTCACCTCACTTCCTTGGTGTTGGAACTCTCTGAACTTGGGATCCAGGAAGCCAGGCACCCCGAGCCAGTCCCAGTCCCAGTCCCAATTGTCTCACTTGTTTGGATTTACCAAGGAGAGGGTCAGTCTTTCTTGGTACCTACTGATTTGAAGATGTCCAAATGCCAGAAGAGCTCTGAAGAGGGGCCTTTCCTGAGAAAGAAGGTAGTGGCTCACCACTGGTTCCTGTCAACTTCACAGAGTTGACCAAGGAGACCAGATCTGAGACAAGACAGGCCATTTCGGAGGAACATAGTATGGCCCAGCAGTCAGAGAACACTCCGAATAGTCACAGACCTACTTGGGGGAAGGAGGTGCCTTTGTGGGTATGGTTGTGGGTTTGTGGTTTGGTCTCATGTTCTGAGAATAAGTTTTTTCAGATATCAGCTCTGGAGCCCAGGAATTAATTCTCATTGGGGCTAAGGTTCCCCACCAGTGAGATTTGAAATTGGCGCTGGCTGCAGAGTTAACAAGGGCGGGGACTTTTAACGTCACTGCAGAAAAGAAGAAGGTACGAAGAAGAAGTCCTTAGGTGCAATGTTGGGGTTTTTCTCTGGGGTATGGCTGCCATTTATACTTTTCCTAACATTCCTCCCTTTTTGTTTTCTTAGAAAGTGGGGCATTGTTTGTCATTTGTGGCTGCTGCCTGCTGTGTGGGGGTGCTGTGGGGCCTAGAAAGGGAAGTGGACAAAAGCTCGGGGGCCAGGTCTGGGGATATCATGGCAGCCAGAAATAAAAGCCAGTGGTATAGATAGCTACTTCAGTAGGGGTAAAGTCTATGAAAGTTCCCTGATGCCACAAGTTGTCGATGGCATGAAACCAGTCCTGGATGGAGGAGATTGTTGGTATCAGCTACTGGTCCTGTAACAGAGACTCTAGGAAATACTGGAAGCGTTGCCTGGTTATGGCGTCACCAGCACTTGAAGAACATCAGAGCGAATATAAACAGAATGAAGATAAAAATTAAAGCAAAGGTCAATTTTTGGCAGAAGTTCCATGTTGGGGGACTGACATAGAAGAGGCCAAGGGCCATGAGGAAGCTTAGAAGGTCATAAAGACTCATGAATCCAGGATGACAGATTAAGAGGTTCTCCAAGCTCGTTGCCTCCCGCTGTCTGATGTACGTTGCATTCCATCGTGCCTGGTAGTGAGCTTCATCACTGAGTGAACTGTTCTCTTGGAGATGTTAGGGGTTCATCGGTCATCAGAGGATGGTAGTGCCTAAGCAAAAGCTGGTTGAAATTTTGATTAGAAATTTTTTGCAGTTGGGTTTGAAGGAACTTCATTATGCATGGCAAGAGAGCAAAAAAAGGGAGCATCCCAATAAGGGGCCCCAAGATAGGTAGTAAGTACATGGCAAGATAGGATTGGAAGAACCCTGTTATGGGATTGGAGGAGCTAGGTTTGAGCAATTTGGTCAATAATTTCTGCAATTTAACAACATTTTTTTCTATCAGCCCAGATTCATTAACATAAGAGCAACATTCCTCTCTGAGGAATAGGCATGTACCCACTTTTTCTGCAGTGAGAAGATCAATTGCCCTTTGGTTCTGTAAAGCCACTTGTGCCAATGAAGTAACCTGGCGCTGCAAGGAGCCCAGAGACTCAGCAGTGGTATCGAGTGCTTCCTGCAGTTTTTGTTGCAGGTCTTTGAATGCCCATAGAGCATGACCTATAGCTCCACCAAAGAGTCCGAGACCCGCCACTGAGGTTGTTAAAGTGAGGCCTACCAGAACCGGCAGAAGACTGCCCTACGGGTTCAGGAAGGTAGGGCCAACTGTCGGAATTCGGTGGGAGTATACAAAGACAGCTGAGTAACTACAGTAACCAAGAAACAGGTGCCAGAGACATTGATCGTTGAGGTACTTAAAGACCCATTACACCAGAGGAATTGTCCAGGTTGCATAAATGCAGGGCTCGATTGGGTGCTTAAGCTCAAGGAACAAATGGGTAAAGGATTCATTATTGGCAGGTGGAAACAGATGAAAGCAAATAAAGTATTGGTGAAATAACTTTCCCACAGTGGGATACGTGTCACATGTAGGGGTTGTCCTTTCTTAGAGAAATTGTAGGTTTTTGCTGAAATATTTCCTGCCGCTAATGGGACTAAGTGAAGCACAGAGAAAGCACTGAGAAGGAGGCACAGAAAGAGGGGTGGAGCTTAATAATCGAAGAGATTGGTGTAACAAATTGAGCCATGTGTCAGGGGGACCTGAGGGGGTTGAAGGGTCTGAATCCTTTGTGGATGAGCTATGGATAAGATCTAAAAGTTTTGATTCTGACTCCTTATTGTGTTCGACTAACTGGATGGTTGCCTTAGGTGGCATAATCAGGGTGCGGCCAACTGTCATCCCCCCTGTGGGTCTGGCTGAGGTTGTCCGAGCATAGACAGCAAACTCAACATAGTCCCAACGTTTGGCCTTGGGGTCAGGTATATCTAAAGTATACCATCCATTGTTATCAGATAAAGAGACTTTATCCCACTTTAGGTAACTAGAAGTCCACACTATAGGGTAACCAAGTGAGTGGTAAGAATAGCTACCATGTTCATCATGGAGCCTGCATGACCAATAGGGGCACCCATTATATATCTCAGGCCACCAATGACAATAGTCTTTTGTTTGATCAAAAAGGAAGCAAATGAAAAGCCAGTTCCAGCTACCAGGGACGAAGGTCCTTGAAGGTGACAATTTTAGGGAAATAGAGGTGCAGTTGTGGATGAAGCAAGTAGTTGAATCCACTGCACGGACCTTCTACATGCCATGTTCTGAGTATCGTTCCTGAAGAGTGAATAAATACATGGTAGGAGAGGAGGGTAAAGACCAGTCCCGATAGAGCACAGAAAATAAGCAGAGCACAAAAAACAAGCAGTTACAGAAGATTAGGGTGTTGAGAGAGCCCATTGTGACTTTTTAAAGAGGAATTGGGCTGCATGGAACACCGTGTGAGCCGCAACTTAAATGGGTGAGATGAGTGTGGAGAGCAGGAGTTAATGGGAGGTTCAGGAGGTGATTCTTGGAGTTCCTCTGGGTTGGTCCTGTCGTCAGCAGGTGGGGCCTCCTGGTGATATGGCTTCAACCTAGAAATGTGAATCCAGGGAGTTAGACGGTTGTCTGGTAAGGAGAGTTTGGCGGCAGTGGGGGTACAGAGAATGACAGGATAGGGGCCTTCCCATTTTGGGGCAAGAGTCCCTTTCTCCTCTGGGGTATTATAATATACTAGACTCCCAGGTGTTAAGGGAGGAGTGTTTGGAGAGGACACTGGGTCCTGATGAAGCCAGTCCTGATATTTCCAGAGTTCCGAGCGGAGATGATACAAAAGAGGCAAAGACAAATCTCGGGTGAGAGGTCCTTGTGAAATGACCAACCCAGGGGGTATAAGAGGTCTTCCATACATTATCTCAAAGGGAGACAGTAAAGATGGTTTTTAGGGAGAGCTCTGATTCGAAGCAAATCCAAGGGAAGGAGTTTGACCCAGTCTAAGTTTAATTCCATTGTCAATTTGGTAAGGACTTCCTTTAGAGTACAATTTACCCTTTCCACTTTCCCTGAAGCTTGGGGATAATATGGACAGTTTAAATGCCACTTGAAGGAGAGGGCTTGAGAGACCTTTTGTGTGATTCTAGAAATAAACTCAGGGCCATTGTCATATTGTAGAGAAGTGGGCATACCAAACCTGGGGATGATGTCTGTCAGTAAGATTAAAGCTACAGTGGAAGCCGTTTTATTGGAAGTGGGAAATGCCTCAATCCAACCAGAGAAAGTGTCCACAAAGACAAGGAGGTATTTAGTGCGCCATACTGTGAGCATGTTGGTGAAGTCTACCTGCCAGTCAGCAGTGGGAATGTGTCCCCGGGCTTGGTGGGAAGGAAAAGGTTTGGGCCTTAAAGGAGTATAAGTGTTGGTCCACTGACAGATCTGACAATTAGAGGCTATCTTCTGTAGCATGGCTTTGTCAGAGAGGGTGAGCGAGAAGAAGCTCTGTGAAAAGAGGGTCAAAGACTGAGAATTGGAAAGGAATAGAGTATGAAGGAACTTGAAGAGATCCTTGTTCTTACTGGAAGAAGTAGGGGCTTCAGATGAGCTGTTTAAAGTGGCCATTATATGTCCCCCAGGGGGTCCATCATTGGAAGTGGTAGCAGCCATTTGTTCCGCCTGGTCAGCTTTGGCATTGCCCTCAGTGAAAAGAGAGACGTCCTTCTAATTAGACCTACAATGGACAACTCCCACCTGGGTGGGTAAGTGGGAGGCCTTTATCAGATTGGTTATAAGAGCGGAATTAGTTATCACATTACCTTTGGTGGTAAGTAGGCCTCGCTCCTTTCATATTGCAGCATGGGATAAGATATGGAAGACATATTTTGAATCAGTATAAAGGGTTAGGGATTTGCCTTGTGCTAGAAGGCAGGCACGAGTGGCTACTATAAGTTCAGACTGCTGGTTGGTAGTTCCTGAAGGCAGAGCTTTGGCCTCTATAATCTCAGTGGCTGAAACTACAGTGTATCCAAAGTAATGAGTGCAATTCTGCCTAAAGGAACTGCCATCAGTAAACCAGATAAGGTCAGGCTTGGCTAGTAGTCTCTCAGAAATGGAAGAATGACAGGGGAGGAAATCATCTAAGGTTTCCAACCAATTATGAGTTGGTGTGTTAGACGTGGGAGTCATTGAGAGCAGTGAAGCAGGGTTCTGTGCAGAGCAGGGGAGGAAAGTAATATTAGGGTTTTCCAGAAAGGAAGTGAGGAGTGACAGAACTCTGGATGGAGGAAGGGTTTGAAAGCCCTTATAAGCTAAAAGATCCTTCAAGTGATGTGGGGAGTGGATAGTTAAAGGGGCCCCAAAAGTAAGCTTAGAGGCTTCTTTGTGTAAAATTTGTCCAGCAGCCAGAGCTCTTAAGCAAGGGGCCCACTCACGGATGGTAGGGTCAATTTGCTTGGACAAATATGCCACAGGTGCAAATGTAGGCCCATAGTTTTGACCTAAGACCCCAAGTTCTTGCCTCCCTTTTTCATGGACATATACATGAAATGGTCTTGAAAGATCAGGAAGGTGAAGGGCAAGTGCCTTTAAGACAAGTTGCTGAAGCCTGCGCAAGTGGTAGTTTGGGGAGGAGGCAAGAGATTCACTAGGGGGTCCCTTTGCTAGTTCATACAGGATTTGTATAGAAGAGAATAATTTGGGATCCAGGCCCTAAAATAACCTGCTAGTCCTAGGAATGATAGTATTTTGGCTTTTGTATGGGGCACTGGAAGATCAGAGAGGAGTTGCCTCCTATCCAGTGTTATTTCCTTTTTTCTGGGTGTAAGGCAAAAACCAAGAAAGGTGACAGAAGACTGGGAAACCTGAGCCTTGTGGGGAGACTTCCTATTTCCCTTGTCTGCTAGGAAATTAAGAAGCTGAGCAGTGTGGGATTGAGAGTGTTCCCAGAGGGACTACATAGAAGAAGGTCATCGACATATTGAAGGAGAGTAGAGTCAGGACAGGTCGGGTGAAAGGATGTGAGGTCCTGGGCAAGAACTTGGCCAAAGAGATGGGTGCTATCCCCGAATCCCTGTGGGAGGACAGTCCAGGTAAGCTGATGAGAATGGCGGGTGTGAGAGTCAGTGCAAGTAAAAGCAAAGATATCCTGAGATTCTGAGAACAAGGGGATAGAAAAGAATGCATGTTTCAAATTTAGAACCAAGAAGTGGGTAGTAGTGGCAGGGATCTGAGAGAGGAGGGTGTAAGGGTTGGACACTAGCGGGTGGATGGGGACCACAGAGGAGTAGACAAGGGGAAGGTCTAGAACCAGCCTGTAGGACACGTTAGGTTTCTTAACTGCCAGAATGGGGGTGTTGAAAGGAGAATGTGTAGGCCTAAGATACCCCTTTCATTATAAATCCTGGATGATGGCTTCTAATCCGAGGAAGGCTGTGGTTGTGAGTGGATATCATGGTTGACTAATATATCTTGAAGGGTCCAGTAAGACAATATGAATAGGACTGCATTTAGCCATAAAGTGTGTAGTTGTGTCCCAAAACTCAGGGTTAACTGGTTTAGATAGTCGTGGGAGAGTGCATGAAGGAGGTGTATCTGCCCCTAGGAACATCATGAGGAAATGAGAGGTAGGAGAGGTGTGGGGTGATATGTGAATGGTGACTTTTAATAGTGAGAGTATGTCCCTTTCCAGAAGGGGAATGGGGCAATGGCTCATAACGAGAAAGGAGTGAGTGAAGGACAAAAGGGATTTTGAGGGAAAATATGTTTACCTCCTACCACGACAATAGGAGTTTTTGAGGGTGTGGTAGAACCCCAATACTCCCTCAAGACCGAAAAAGTGGCACCAGTATCCAAAAGGAAGGTAATGAAGCGTCCATCCACCAGGAAGGTGACCCTAGGTTCTTCATTCTTGATGGTAATAGTTTGGAGGGAAGGCCCAGGGCTCCATCATTTCTCCTCTGCCAAGCCCAGGAGAGGCTGGGGTTGCCGGGTGGCTGACCAACCTCCCTTCCGGGTTGTTGGGCAGTCTGCCCCCCAGTGTCTCCATTGATGGCATGTTGGGCAGGGGTTGTAGGGTGTTCTCGGCGAAGGACAATCCTTACCACATTTGAAGCAAGCTCCAGGGGGTGTCACATTGGGACGGCGTGGTGATGGCCTTCTCTGAATGACCTGGGCCAACATTTGGAATTTGGCATTTTCAGCTCTCTGCCTACGGCATTCACTTTCATCCTCTCTACCATGAAAAACCTTTAAAGAGACAGCGAGGATTTCGGTCTGAGGAGTAGCAGGGCCCTGTTCAAGCTTTTTAAGCTTGGCTTTAATGTCAGAGTATTTTTGGGCCAGAACATATGTCATTAAGAGATGACGGCCATCAGGGGTTTCTGGGTCGAGTTATTTGCAGTGTTGAAGGGCCTTGGTTAGTCTATCCAGGAATTCTGAAGGTGTTTCCTCCTTCCTTTGAATGACCTCCTGCACCTTTTTAAAGTTAACAGCCTTGTGGGTCGCCTTTTTCAGGCCCGCCAAGAGGCAGGATGTAAAAAGGTCATGAGTCTGTAAGCCTTCAGGGGTGTTGTAATCCCATAGGGTTCCTGCTCTGGGACAGCATGAGAGCCCGTGGGGTGGTCAGGATTGGTCCTATGATTTTCATCAGCATGGGCTTGGGCTAGCTCCCAGACCCATTGCCTTTCCTCGGGGAGAAGTGTATTCGCCAAGAGCATGTATATGTCATGATGAGTGAGGCTATATGCTTGCAGGACCCATTGAAACTCCCGAATGTAAGTGGTGGGTTAAGTGGTGATTGAGCCTAACTTGCTCTCTAGCTGAGTAATGTCTGACCTGGAGAAGGGCACGTGGACTCTGATGACACCCTCGGGACCAGCTACCTCACGAAGGGGTGCGATTGTCTTAGGGGTGGGAAGGAGTCCTTTAGACCTGGTAAAAGGAGGACTGAGAGAGGCAGGCGGAGGACAGGAAGGAGAGGGAGGGGAAGGGAGTGTCTCTTTGGAAGAGGAGGAAGTGGAGCAGGCAGAAGAGGACGGATGGGAGGGGGATAAAATGGAAGGCTGAGGATCCATGGAATCAGGCAGAGGATGAGGAGGGTATTGCAGAAGAGAAGGGGCAGATGGGGCTGGGGAGAAGGTGGGGGTTCATCTGCTGGGTTGAATGAGGAAGAATCTGTGAAGTCAGAAGTAGAAGTAGGGAAAGAGAGGGGATTGCAAGCAAGGAGGACCTGAGCGGGAGGGCAGGAGGAGCAGAGACAAGGTGCTGTGTGGGAAGGCTAATACCTTCAATGCAGGGAATCTCCCTCCACTTTTCCAGACGCTGGCAGTAGTTAAAAAGGTCCCAGGGGAGGTTTGGATCTAAGGAGCCTTCTGGAGGCCAATGATTGCCATCATCCAGTGGATATGGAGGCCAATCTTGGGTACAGAATTTAATTAAAAGTTTGGGCTTGATGTCTGGTGTGAGGGAGAGTGTGGCCAGATTTTTTATTAAACATTTGAGAGGTGAGGCTTCAGGTACAGATGAAGAGGTGTCCATTGTCACAGGGAGAGATGGAAGAGAGAGAGAGAGAGAGAGAGAGAGAGAGAGAGAGAGAGAGAGAGAGAGAGAGAATAAGAGTAAGCGAGAGAGACAAAGAGAAAACTTGAGCTGGAACGGCTTCCAGGAAATTCAGGGCGAATGGGGGTCACGTGGGTGTCCCCAAAATGACCAGCTGTCGCGAGGAAATACAGAGGGTACTACCTGGTCGTCACCAGTGAAGTGCGATCTGGAAGACCCAATGGGTTTGGAGCCATGGGCAACCTGACGTCAGGAAAGTTTTCAAACGCAGCTGAAGGAGTCAGTAATGAAAACAGAACTCCAGCTCCAGCAGAATGCAGTTCTAGGACGGGAGTTCAATTTTCCCTGAGCAGAGAGGCAGCTTCAGCCAGACACAGCAGCCCTGCAGGAAACAGCAAATCTAGCCGGCAGCAGCAGTGGCAGCAAAGAAGGAAAAACCACAGAGCCTCTCATGTAAACTCAGAACCCTCATGCCCCAAAGGGAAACGGATCACTAGAGGGTCCACTGTGACCAGTAAAGGTCTTGGTGGGAGGAATTCCCTCTCCCCTACCGGGCGTCTAGAGTGTGCTGGACGATCAGGGTCACAAAACTAGTGGTAGCCCGAAGGAAGTTGGTGAGCCGGGGTCAGGGGAGGCTTACATACATCAGATCAGTGGTGAGTGCAGGAAGCTGGCGTCTGAAAAGAGCGGACCAGGATGGAGTGTCTGGGCGGAACGGGGGACGGGGCTCTTGTTGGAAAGAGCTCACCCGTATCCTCAAACGGGGCACCAGAATGAAAGAACTCCCCACTCAAAGGCACTTCGCCGGGAGAATTCCAATTTTATTGCAAAAAGCTGTGTGCTTATATAGAACTAAGGAGGAGATGAAAGGACTTAGATAAATGGCAGGCAACCCATCCGTTTATTGGCAAGTTCTTTCAGATATCAGCTCCGGAGCCCAGGAGTTAGTTCTCATTGGGGCTAAGGTTCCCCGCCAGCGAGATTTGAAATTGGCACCAGTGGGAGAGTTCACCCGGGCGGGAACTTTTCGCGCCACTTCAGAAAAGAAGAAGGTAGGAAGAAGAAGTCCTTAGGCGCCATGTTGGGGTTTTTCTCTGGGGTATGGCTGCAGTTTATACTTTTTCCAACAATGAGTATACCAGACAGTGCCTTGATTGACTGGTTTTCATTAAAATGGTGTTTAACAGAGATGCCAGAAAGTTGGATCCTGCTGAGTAGTGGGCCTAGAGCAATGGTGGGCAGGTGTGTGATAAAACATCTGTGGTGGGGCCATGTGGATCTGCCATTGGCTTCCAAATGGCTTGTCACTGACATGGTCAAACCAGCAGACCCTTATATGTAAAGGCATCTTGTTATATGGAAAGGTTTCAGGACGCTGTTCAAAATCAGGTTGCTATAGTCAAGGGGGCAAGCTATGTGGGATAGAAGCCTGGTTCTTGTATTCTCCTGCAGACCCTGACTCACCACACGTGACAGAACTCCCTCCCGTACTGTGTTCCATTTAAACTCCTTGTATTTCGTGAAGCAAGTACCAAACTTCCAGTGCAGCAGCAAAAAACACCACGAAAATAGAGGATGACCATATGGCTTCACAGTCCACATGGGGAGACATTTAGCCCCCAGGGGCCACAGTTTACCTACAAAGGGAGAATTCAGCAATGCTGCCTCATGTTCATTGGGAAAAAAAGAAACAATGTCCACCAGGTCACATAGATGCAGACCCAGCTTTTATGGTCTCACTAGAAAGGAAGCTAAAGCTCCTGACAACAACATATATTTCAAGTGCCCAACCTCACAGAGAGTTTCCCAAGAAGTCTCTAGGCCAGCAGAATTCCATTTTTGTGGAGTGTTTACCCTGTCCCTTACTTTTGAAAACTCCTCTACCACTTCCAAGATTGTGAACTCCTGATTGTTTTCCATTCCAGATATGTATTCACGGAATTTCTAACTCTTTTCCTCTAATTGTTTCTTGCTTGGGGCGAAGGTATTGTCAAGACATTGTTCTGGATAAGAGTGGGAAGATTTTTGTGTAGCACATATTTACATACACATTGGATACATTTTGCAATTTTTCATTCGAAATACTGAAACTCTGACACTAACCCATACCCTACTAGACTCTGACTACTAATCCTAATATGATGGAGAAAAATAACCCAAACAGAATAGAAATACAAGCAGTTCAGAGGAGGTATGGTGAATAGTTGGTCTTGCCTTTTGCATGATATAGGGTAGGAGTTATAAATCTTGTCAATTTCTTTCTTGAAAATGTTCTCCATGTGTTTTTAAAGTTAACACACATGTGAATTCCTGTCTCCCATTTTCTGTAGCCAATTCAGCACATGTATTTTTATATGCACATACAAAATCCTACCTGGAATACACGTACATTTTTGTGAGGTGGCTAACTTGGCAGATACAAAGTATGAGAAGAAATCACTCCTCCTAAATGCTTTTGGAACTGAAAATTCAAACTATGACTGAGCTTTTTAGTTGAGCATCATTATACATAAATCCATGTTCAGTAAAATTAATATTTTTGGATCTGTGGATGATATATATTTCATGATGAATTTTGATTGGCATATATTTTCTACTTTCCAATGTATTTGTGTATATATATATATATATATATATATATATATATATATATATATATATATATATATATACACTCTAGATTTTTCAAAACATGAAATACATGTGTCTTATTATACACTCCCTAAATTCACTAATGTTCATGTATGTGGTTTTATAATCAACTTTTCATAAGATTATTTTCAGAAACATTCATCCACCTGAAATACATATTTGTTTTCTAGTACTGAAAACTTACATCAGTGAATGGTGCAAACAAATCCTTATATTTCTACAGTAACTGACCCACTTTAACATCAATGCTAGTAGATTCCTATGGGACATGATGTGTATTTTGACGTTCAATTTTATTCAACACTGGTACATTTCTATTTCTTCAGTTTTTGTACATCATAAAATGTACATTTCATCCACAAGTTCACAAATTTAAAGACATTTGTAACACATTCAATCACTTCCTGCTTCAGAACACATATATTCCTACTTGTTTTTCACTGCTCATTTCATGAGACTTCTTTCCAAACACATTATTTTCGATTTCCATTATCAATTTTGAAGCAAAACTCACACAGAATTTATGATAAACTACAACCCTAATATTACCATTAGATGTATAACTGGTTGGAATGAATGTATGTATATCAATATAAGATTTGCTATGTATTTTGAGATATTAATTTATTCCAATTTGTAAAGTTGGAACAAGTTATATTATTTATTCACAGTATGGTCTATTCAATCATTCTCTCTATATTCATACACACATGGTACACCTATTTGTGCCCCCAATACTAATTTATACCTCTTCAAAATATTGCTCCCAGAAATGGTGCAAGAAATACTCATGTCACCTGATCTACATATACATTTTATCACAGTAATATTCTGGCAACAAAATGCAAAGTCAAACTTACGATTGTACCAAAGCCTAAATGGAATATGAGTATGGATTATAATAATCACCCGTGTCCAGGTTGGCTAATTCTCTCAAATGTCAATCCTATTGGTGACTACATATGTGTTTCTTCCTAAGATTATATATTCAACTTCAAGCCTGCTGAAAATGTCTAATCCAATCAATCACTTTATCATTTGCGTGATTTCCTATGTCTCTATTGATATCTGCTTTCCTACATATTTTCCCCAATTCATCATTGTGACCAACTCTTCACATGTGCTGACATTTACATTTTCTCTCTACCTGAAACCCTATTGCTAAAGAACTTTTTTTTCAAATCCTATACTCACTCTTTTTTTCTAATTCTACCAACTATCTTCCTAATCCTACCAACTATCCTTTTTAGACTGGATGTTCTCTTCGACATTCAATCATCCAAGTACAAGGTCCTATACCATTGTGTATAGATTTATCTGAGACACATGTGCAGAACATAATTCAAAGCTAAGTATCCCAATCAAGGATCCAATGCCCTTCTGGGCTTCAAATCTTACCTAGATTTCTGTTTTCATACATATATTTCACCTCTATATATACTTACAAATATCGCAGGTTCCCAATACCATTATTCATCCAGCAGAATTATTCCTAACCCAAATCAAACATGTTATTAACCCTAACCATACTCTTTGCCCTCCATCTAACTTTACAGAAGAGCAGGGACAGAGTTGGTCTTACAATACAGGAACATAAGAGATCTTCCACCTGCTGAGAACCTCAAAGGTCCATGCAGAAATGAACCCTGGGGAAGATAGAGGAAGCTATGAAGGACCTGAGAGAGCAAAAGTCATCTTCCACGACAAACAACCTGGTCAGGATGAATGGGTGTGTCTGAAGCAATCTCTCTCTTCTTAATGTAGAGAAGATGGACCAAACCAGGCCTGTGTGGAGAGCTGCTTCCGGGTGCTATGTTTGATATACCATTCTAACTTGTGAAAGTGTCACAGGAAGTAGGGGCAGCCTCCATCTATTGGGACACTTGGAAGCAAATGTTAGGAAAAAGTGATTGCCTAGGCAGTGACCTCATTCAGTTCCAGAAGGAAGTGACCTACATCACTTTCTTGGTGATGGAACTCTCTGAACTTGGGATCCAAAAAGCCAGGCACCCAGAGGCAGTCCCAGTCCCAGTCCCAGTGGTCTCACATGATTGGATTTACCAAGGACAGAGTCAGTCTTTCTTGGTAACTACTGATGTGAAGATGGCCAAATGCCAAGAGAGCTCTGAAGAGGGGCCTTTCCTGAGAAAGCAGGTAGTGGCTCACCACTGGCACCTGACAACTTCACATTGTTGGCAAGGAGACCAGATCTGAGATAGGATAGCCCATTTTGGGGGAACATAGTATGGCCCATCAGTCAGAGGACACTCCGGATAGTTACAGACCTACTTGGGGGAAGGCGGTGACTTTGTGGGTGTGCGTGTGAGTTTGTGGTTTTGTCTAATGATCTGGGAATAGGTAGGAAAGTCGCTTTGTTTGGTTTGGATTGGATCGTTTCTAGTAAGTCTTTTGATAAGGCGAGTGTTTTTATGTCTGTTTATCCCACTGTGTCTGTGGTTGTAGATATTAGAAAAGAGAATGCATCAATGGATGTTTCCTGTCTTGTAGAAAGCTTCACAGCATTCATCCTGCCCAATTTATATATGGACTGTGGCTTGCCTTATAGATGGGCAACAACTACTATCTTCCTAAGTTCCTGTTTTCTTCTTGAATTCGGGCCACTCTCCAGAATAGGCTCATGGTTTGGTGTCCACAATATGTACCACCTCCAGGCTCTGTGACATGGCCACGTACTGGATAGCTGAAGGGAATGGGATCATCTCAGAAAACTCAGATATCATTCGAGAAACCCTGCTTTGGGCCATTTGCTTACCTATTGTTCTGTTGCCCTGAATGTCAGAAACGTCTTTGTCTCAGTCCACCCCTTTGTGAAGCCTGAAAAAATGGTTTTCAATGGAAATTAATGGGCATCACCTGTAGCTCTTTGCTTAATTGCTTTGGAAAGGGATGTGTCTGCATCAGACTCGTGGCAATGTGTGAGGCTGTTGCATAGATTCTCAGAACCTGATGGATCTAAAGAAAGATTACATGTGTGCTTCCAAAACCAAAATGGCCAAAAAAGCAGTAATTGTGGATGAAGTCTCTCGCCTTCCTCTGTAAGGTTCCTGACCTCCATCAATTGAAAATAGGGATCCTTTGTGTCAAATGAGTTCTTCAAACCCTGCAGAAGATAGCCCATAGGTGCTTGGGTTTTCTCATGATTCCAATTCACATAAAGAATATATACCCGAGAGTCAGTAGGCCTCAAATTCGGGAAGCAGAGCAGTATTTATGGCAGGCCTATTTGATCACTCCTGGTTCTCAGGAAGGGTGTCCAGGCAACCCTGACTTTAGGCAAATGAGGGGCAAGGGAGGTTATTTTGTACACTGTCTTGGACTGATCCCCTAATGGAAACCTCGAACCAGAGGTTATGATGAGTGTCTATATGGAAGAAGATGAGGGCCTTGTGGGAGTGCTTTGGTTTTAATTGTGGTCATTTGTGTGGCGGTTGGAAGTGATGACTGGGTCTACCTGGGCTTGAACTCTGGTGTGATTCCCCTTAAAGTCTGAGTTCTGGAACTGATCTCAGAGAAATATTGCCATGAACTGTGTTCATATTTTAGGAGGCCACGCATGGGATTCGCCCTTGGAAACTGAGATCAAGGACAGGGTGGCTTTCCACAGAGCCTTGGAATCTCAGCTAGGATATCACATGATTTTATTCTGAAAGATTTGGCAGCCATAGTTGAGAATCAGAACACCCTTGGACGTCACATTGAAGACCTCAATGGGCCTGGCTTCATGTGACCTTTTGAAGACTCTATGGGAAGACTTGCCTGTGAGTGTTCTCCAGAGCTTTCATTGAAATGAGCTTCCTCACCATTTAATGGTTCCTGAATGAACTGAAACCCACAGTGTCTCCAACTTCATCCATGAAAAGTGGCTAGATAAATACAATGAAATTTTTGAAATTCCAATAATCAGGTGGCACTAGAGAACCTTTGGATGTCATGTTGCTGATCATTAGTGTACAAGAGAATGCCATGATTGACCGGGTTTCATGAAAATGGTGTAGAATAAAGATGCCAGTAAGTTGGAGCCTGCTGAGTAGTGGGCCTATTGCAGTGGTGGGCAGGTGTGTGATAATACATCTGTGGTGTGGCCATGAGGATTTGCCATTGCCTTCCAAATGGCTTGTGACTGACATTGTGCATCCAGCAGAACCTTCTATGTAAAGGCATCTTGTTACATGGAGAGGTTCCAGGGCAAAGTTCAGAGTCAGATTTCTATGTGCAAGGGGGCAAGCTCTGTGAGATATAACCTGGTTGTTGCATTCTCCTGCAGACCCTGACCCACCACAAGTGACAGAACTCCCTCCAAAACTGGGTCCCAGTTGAACTCTTTGTATTTCATGAAGCAAATACCAAACTCCCAGTGCAGCAGCACGAAACACCACAAAAAGTGGAGGATGAAAAAATGGCTTCACAGTCCACACGGGGAGACACTTAGCACCCAGTGGCCACAGTTTACCTACAAAGAGAAAATTCAGCACTGCTGCCTTATGTTCATTAGAATACAAGAAACCATGTCCTCCAGGTCACATAGATTCAAACCCATCTTTGATGGTCTCATTAGAAAGGAAGCTAAAGCTCCTTACAACAACATATATTTCAAGTGCCCAACCTCAGAGGAAGTTCCTCAAGAAGTCTTTAGGCTGTCAGAGCTCCATGTTTTTTGGAGTGTTAATTGTTAGACCACGACACAAGAAAAGACCACTGACTCTAATTAAAATCATATTAAATTAATCTTATTATTTCTACCTTTCATGCTGCCTCCCCTCCCAAAACAGCCGGAACAAGACAGCAACCCCAGCTTTCCTACAGCCCAGCTTTATAGCCCAGAAAGTTACACAAAAGGGGTGTTACAGATAACAGAACTCTGACAAGCATCACACTAATGGTAGTTTAGGTTTTTTTTGCTGTCCCTACATCAGAATTCAGAGGACCATTAGAGCCTCAGAGAGGGATGTTGTCTGGCCAGAGAAGGCAAATATTTATGATGTGTCACTAAAGTTTCAGAGAGGGCTGCTATCTGATCAGAGAGCCGGGCATGCATGAGTTCAAGGCACGGGCAGGCATTTCAAGCAGGTTCAGAATTTGCAGTAATTTATGGTAAAGCCAAAATTACCTTTTCATGGCTTTGTGGCAAGATGGCTCTCAATTTTAATAAAAGATCAGGTTGGGTCTATCATTTCCCCCTTTTCTCTGTGTCCCTTTCAAATCTTTAATAGATTAGGGGAAGAGCACTGAGGAAATTTTAATCCCTCAGGTAAGATTCTCCAAATTTTTAGAACTTACCCAAAACCGATCTCCCTGATTTTACCAGACTTAATAAATTACTTATATTGATAGTCTACTTATCTTTCTCTCCATTGTTGTAAGAAGAGTGGCGTCAATCATTATTTCTTCTTCTAACCTGAGACAGGGTGAAGTGAGTGGGCATGGCGTGAGGGACATGAGTTGCCTTTTATAAGTCAGTTGGGGGACATGAGTTGCCTTTTAGAAGTCATTTCGGATTGAAGTCTGGTTGGGGAAGAACAGGTTGTAAAGTCATCTGGGGATGGGTTCTTCTATGAGAGAAACAAAAACCATGAGTACTGAATAAATGTTGCAAGTTGCAGCAGCCGGAACATGTTACTGTATAGAAGTTCCCTCACCAGTCTTTAATATCCCCAGTTTTCAGGACTATCAAATTAATATTTAACTTTTAGTGTTACAGTTGTCCTTCCCCATAAGATACAGTTTAACAATGTAATGTCATCTGATCTTGTAAAATCCTTTTTCTAGTATGACCTCTGCGTCTAATAGAGAAACCTTTAATTCTGTTACTCAGGGCTGGATAATCGTACTAGCAAACACCAAGCCTACCTGTGTTGGTTAGGAATATCTGCAGGCCTTAAATTAAAAATTTCTGCCTGTGGCAGCTCTTCTTGATAGTCTCTTTTTATAAGTATCAGGCATTCCTGTCTGAGAATCCTTCTTTGTAGCCTCCAGTCTTACTTATTTTGGGAGGCTAAAATAAAGTGCATACCTTAAAATATTATTATTATTATTATTATTATTATTATTATTATTATTATTATTATTTAAAATGCCCAGGAATGGCTGTATTTTGGTCTTAACTGTCTTTCCAAAGTGTTTAAGATGAAGCAGTCAAACGGACTTTTGTTTCTATCTATTGTTAACAGTCAGCTGAGCTTTATGGGAGTCAATTCTGGAAAAATGAGAGCACATTTTCAATTCTGCTAGTGCCATTTGCGCTAGGTGGGTCCACGTCTTGCTTGACCATTTGGCTTCCCTCAGAAGCATCAGGGATATCTCCTTTCTCTGATGACTCTCCTCTTCATAACAAATGCACTGATTGGCATTCTGTTCTCCAGTGGTCTCATTAATCTCCCTGATCAGGAGGTTATGTGGCTCAGAGTTGCAAAGCTCTTTAGAGAAGTCCCCTGTTCCCTGGATTCAGATTGACTCAGAGGGTAAGAGCCAAATATTGGTTTTCTTGGCCCTTTTCATTTAACTTTAATTTTAAATCCTAATCTTAAACATGCAGCAAATTAATTTTAACAGCCTTATATTAAGAGTACTGGACTTTAATGTCTATAACTTTATAATTATCTTTTTATTAATTGGGATCTGTATTATTCTGTCTGTATTGTAGGTGATGACTTATTATCTTGAATAAACCCATGTAGTGTTCTTAAAGCAACACATTTGTAAAACACTAACAGGGAATCTTTAGATAACTTATAAGAAAATTTCAACTAAAATTAACAAAAGTAAAAATACTTAGTTCGTGTAATAGCTACCCTAAATTTTTTGGCTGAGTATTACATTATATCCCCTGTTTGAGATCCTAGGAATCTTGACATTTTTTATGTTTTTAACATAACTTTAAAGAAATATTATCTGACGTACTTGTTTCATAGTCATTCTCACATATAGTAAGATGGGACACACAGCCTTATCTCAGGTAAGGCAGGGCTCTTTATAAATCTTAAGCATTTTAGTTCTAAAGCTGATCTTTATTTTTTTTTTGTTTGGGGTTCTGGGAAGATCTACTCCTTAAGAAACTAATAGTTCATACTCAGGATTGGTTTTTGGTAGGAAAAATTATGATAAACATGGATTATTAGAATTACTTTATAATTTGGAAGGGTTTCTAGAAAACAGTATACCAGATCTGTAAGTTTCTATGTGAGGAGCCTCTAGGTCATTGTGGTGTTTGTGAACTTCCATTTTAGTGTACTGTGGCCAAGGTCAAAATGTACAGACAGTGAAGGTGTAACCCATCAACTTCATCTTCAGACACTTGCAAAATAGTTCCCAATTTCAGGTTTCGCTCTATGAGCAAGTGAATGTGCAGGTTGAGGGCTCAATCATTGGTTTTAAGAAGTATATGAACCTCTCATCAGATGATGCAGAAGAAATTGATTTAAAACAAAGTAAAGAACAGAACTGGGTCACTGTGTACCAAAAGGAGATAATATTACTCTGCTACCAAGTGTCTCTAACTAGAAATGATCAATGAAGTCATGAATTATTGAGAAGGCAGTTTTGTTTTTTTAGGTGTTTTTGTTTAGGAGTATAATCCTAAAGTATTTGTTTATATTGCTTTGATTACCCTTTTGTTATTACCAGATGACAATAATGGTATGGGGTTGTTTTTATTAAAAAGTAAAAATTAAAAGCAACATTGACAAAGTTTACATAAATTGTTTGTGGTCTCATGAACATTAGCTAACACCATATGATATCACATTTAAAACATGAATTAAAGAAAGCCTGAAAGTTTTCAACTTTTACATAGATTAGGCTCTCATTAACTTAAAAATACATTTAAATTGTTCCACAATGTAAAAAGTAACATAAAACTTTACATATCTCATTGATAACAGGTAAATAAATCTCCAATATATTTTTTTACCATACAACTTCAGAACACCAGCTTGATATAATGCTCTTTTAAAGTTTCTACCTTACAGACTTGCATACCTGTATGATATGAAAACATTAATAGCATCACAATTACATTGATGTTTCTACATTAACCAAGTTTAGCTTTTAAAGAAATGGCAGTACAATGCTCTAAAATAACAGTTCTGATTTAATAAGTTTTTTTAATTTTTATGGTTCCTTGCTCTAGAAAAAATAAAACTTAATAAACACAATGTTATGGGTAAACTTATGTTTCAAAAAATTTTTGTCTCATTAACACATGACTGATTTTTAAAACCTTATATAGAGTTTAGTAAAAACTTATACAGACCTTAGTAAATGAATCAGATTTCAAACAAAAGTACTCACGAATGAGTAATCCCATATCAAATTTACTTTACTTATTTATCAAAATATTAGAGAAATGTATTGAACAGTGTAAACCATTTTTATGTTGAAGAAAATGTTCTAGAACCAAGGCACATTAGACGTTTTGTAGATATTAATATTTTATTAGATTTTTGAACACCTAGAAAAATTTGTAAGCTTAAATTTAAAAACATTTATTTTTATCTGTTTATCCGATTTAAATTGAAACATTTAAACCACGTGAACTAAAGATCCTTGGATCCACTTTTTAAAATTTGTTTTTATGAGCGCTTTTTTTAATGAGCGCTCCTTGTATATGTTAATTTGTGTATCATATATATGATATACGGATATATGTCTATATAGACAGACAACACATAACAAAATTGTGCACACATAATAATAGTAAAGGCCTTGTAGTTTTTCACAGGTTAAATATCTATTGCAATGTTTCAAAAAGTCCACAGTTGGTCAAAGATAGAACTGATCAGAAAAACATTAACCTAGGTCTGTATGCTCAGAATCATGAGCTCAAAAATAATAAAGTATCTAAGGAAAAAATAAGAGTCCTAGAAAAAATGACTGGCCAGTAATTAGTAAATACCATACAATTTACTTTTTTTTTCCGTTAGGCATCAAATCAGTCTCCTACTAAGCTTGCAGGCTTTTTTCATTTGCATTTCAACATGAGTCATGGCTGAGGTCTGGAAGGAGCAGGAAAAAAACTGCTATTCTGAGCAGACACCTCAGGCCTAAGGCATATTAACCATAATTTTCCGGTTGGGGTGTTGAAAATTATGATACAAGTTCAAGACACAATTCACAAAATTTTATGTCTTTACACCTTATTTTGTCAACAGATACCATACTATGGTTTACTATCCTTGTCCAAATTAATGCACTGGTACACACAGTGACATTTTCTCTGGCTACCGAATTCAAAATTGGTTAAAAAAAAAAAAAAAGTGAATGATTGGGAAGTTACTTGCCAACTTGGAAGTAGAGTTCTTCAGTTTTCCATCCTAAGTATTTAAGTTCTCTGGCATGAATTACCTGAAATCTTAAACTAAACAATGACCTAAACCCGACTTTTAACTGCAAGATTGTGCAATGCTTCAAAAACCCATTCAGATACCAGTTTTTTTATGATAAAACATCATCATTTAGACACACATTCAGCTAAGATCATTCCCAAGAAAAAATTTATAATATCAACACATTATTGCACATGTCTTAAAGGACCAGAAACAAAGACACAAGACACACAGAAAGGAGGTAGAGACTATGGTTGTCAGACAGAATCCTTTAAACCAGAGCAGATAAGAGAAAAAATCTACTACACCAGTGGCACCATGGGGGGGACCAGATGTTTTAACAGAGGGGCAACCTGAAATATAAAATAAAGTGTCTATATGATGACTTTACTGAATTTAGTGTCCCCTTTTTCTTTTTCTCTTTTTTAACAAGACAGAGGTGGCATAATCCTTACAGTGCACGGAAGGAAGGAGGGTATTCCCTGAATCAACAGGGCTTTGGCAGCTGCTGGGGGTCCCTCAGTCCCTCCTTTTACTTACAGGATTAGCTCCTCTGGTTCAGTTCCACCCCAAGCAAGCTCCATCTCCTAACATTTCAGTAGACAGCTCTCACAAAGTTCTGGGGCGGAGGGGGGGTACCAAATTTGTAACTTAAAGTTCGGTTCCTGACCTAGAAGCAAATTTATACCAATTAAATAATGAGGAATGGGTTCTGAGAAAAAGAAAAGGGGAGGCTAATTGCTTTGCTAACAAAGGAGAAACACAGGGGACTCTGCCAAATGTTGAGACTCTCTTGATCTGGAGGGACAAGGGGTTTTAAAGGAGTTTCACTTGTTAACCTGGGAGATACTCAGTTCTTAGGTCCCCAGCAGGCATTGCCCTCTGCAATGGTTGTGCTCCAGGCAGCCAGCTAGGGGCTTCTATCATCCTGCTAAACAAAGGGGGGTAAAGTTCATCGCAGTTCCTTAAAACACAGTTCAAACGGGTGTCAGGCTTACTCTCTTTATTACCCATTTTCACGTCCAATATCCTTAAGTTTTTACAACCAAAATCACACAACAAAATGAACAAAAGCAAACAAACAAACAAACAAAAAATAGAACGCAGAACAAAACACACACACACACACACACACAAAAAGAAAAACAGAAACCCGGCGCCTAAACAGAAAAACAGTGGTACAGTGCAACATCTTGCTAAAGCTCCAGGGTAGGAGCGCGTGCGTGCCCGTCTGCACCCCTCTACACTTCCAGAGGAATTTCCTACAGAACAGAACAGAGGACAGAACTATTCTTGTTACTGTCCTGGACAGGAGTATATGTGAGCCTCCCCAGGCCACATCTCTGTCATCAGAAGAGATCTCCCTTAACCGGATATCAGATGTTATAAAGGCGCCACTTACCTATGGAGGCCTCCTCCATCAGGTGCTTGCTAATAGTTTTAGTGCAGAGGTTCACTGCAATGCTCCCGGGACTAAAGGCTCTCTTCCTAATATAGAGAAGATGGACCAAACCAGGCCTGAGTGGAGAGCTGTTCCTTGGTGCCTATGGTTGATATACCATCCTAATTTGCGAAAGTGCCACAGAATGTAGGGTCAGCCTCCTTTTCATGGTACTCTTGGAAGCAACTGTTTGGACAAAGTTGTTGCCAAGGCAGTGACCTCATTCAGTTCCTGAAGGATGCGACCTCACCTCACTTCCTTGGTAATGGAACTCTCTGAACTTGGGATCCAGGAAGCCAGGCACACAGAGCCAATCCCAGTCACAGTCCTAGTGGTCTCACTTGCTTCGATTTAGCAAGGACAGAGTCAGTCTTTCTTGGTACCTACTGATGTGAGGATGGCCAAATGCCAGGAAAACTCTGAAGAGGGGCCTTTTTTGAAAAAGCAGGTAGTGGCTCACAGCTGGCTCCTGACCACTTCACAGAGTTGGACAAGGAGACCAGATCTGAAACAGGACAGGCCATATCGGGGCAACACAGTATGACCCAGCAGTCAGAAGACACTCTGGAGAGTGAGAGACCTACTTGGGGGAAGGAGGTGACTTTGTGGGTGTGGATGTGTGTTTGTGGTTTTGTCTCATGTTCAGAGAATAGGTAGGAAAGTCGGTTTGTTTGGTTTGGAGTGAACTGTTTCTAGTAAGTTGTTGGACAAGGCGAGTGTTTCTATGTCTGTGTATCCCACTGTGTCCGTGGTTGTAGACATTAGAAAAGAGAATGCATCAATGGATGTTTCCTGTCTATTAGAAAGCTTCCCAGCATTTATCCTGCCCAATTAATGAATACTCTAGGGCTTGCCTTATCAATGGGCAACACCGGCTATCTTCCTAAGTTCCTGTTTTTTTCCTGAATTCTGGCCACTCTCCAGAATAGACTCATGCTTTTGTGTCCACGATATGTAGCACCTCCAAGCACCGTGACATGGACATGTACTGGATAGCTGAAGGAATTGGCAAGAATCTCAGAAAACTCAGATACCAGTGTGACCAGGATAGTCTCAGTGGAGAAACCCTGCAATTGGCCTTTTTATTACCTATTGTTCTGTTGCCCTGAATGTCAGGAAGGTCTTTGCCTCAGGCCACACCTTCGAGATTCCTGAAGAAAAGAGTTTTCAAACGGAAATGAATGGGCATCACCTGTGGCTGTTTGCTTAATTCCTTTGGAAAGGGATGTGTCTGAATCAGCCCTTTGGCCCTGTGTGAGCCTAGAGCTTAGATTCTCAGCACCCGATGGATCGTAGGAAAGATCCCATGTGTGGATCCAAATCAAAATGGCCAAAAATCAGTCATTGTGGATGAAGTCTCTCGCATTCCTCCATAAGGTTCTTAACCTCCCTCAAGTGAGAATAGGGAACAAATGGGTCAAATGAGTTATTCATTGCAGATGCTAGCCCATAGGTTCTTGGGTTTTCTTATGAATCCAATTCAAATAAAGAATCTAAACCGACAGTCAGTAGGCCTCAAATTGGAGAACAGAGCTGTGTTAACGGCAGGCATATTTGATCACTCCTGGTTCACAGGAAGGGTGTCCAGGCCACCCTGACTTTTGGTAAATGAGGGGAAAGGGAGCTTACTTGGGACACTGTCTTGTGCTGCGCCTCTCATGGAATCCTCCTACCAGAAGTTATGATGAGTGTCTATATGGAAGAAGATGAGTGTCATGTGAGAGTGTTTTGGTTTTAACTGCCGTCATTTGTGTGGAAGTTGGAAGAGATAACTGGGTCCAACTTGGCTTGCACTTTGGTGTGATTCCCCTTAGAGACTGTGTTTTGGAACTGACCTCCGAGAAGGTACAAGGTCCTATGACATTGTATATCCATATTTCTGGGACATCTCTACAGAACGTAATTCAATGCTAAGTATACCAATCAAGGGCCAAATGAACTTCTGCACTTCAAATCTTAACTAGATTTCTGTTTTCATATTTATATTGAAAGGTTAATAAAATAGATACTTGTCATTTCCTGTTTATCTGTATGCTTAACAAAACACCATTGAAATCTTGAGAACTGTTTACTATTCTTGTTCCCAGAATGTGCTGTCCCAAACTGCCAAACTGCAGAATGTACTCCGTCAACCAGTTGCTCGCAAACTGACACTCGCCATTACCCATCAATAAATTTCTCTCCCTGCCCTCTCCAAGAAAAATATATAACCATTTCTTAAGCTGTTCTCAGGGCTCTCTGCTCTGTTCAAGTGATCTCTGAGCCCTTCATGCCCGACTCCCAATAAACCCTTTGCTGTTGCATGAGACAGTCTCTTAGTGGTCTCTGCCGCAGATGCTCGCCCAACCTTTACATCTGGTGGCCCTAGCAAGATCCAGAAGCTGCAGACAAAATACCCCCAACGGGCTCCTCTGGGGGTTAATAAGGCCCATCTTTCTCGTTTCAGGCTTCAGGTTAGGGTATGCAAAACGGCTATTGGTAAAGAGCGTGAGCTCTCTCCCATGGTGGCTGACACACATGTCACAGAGCCACAGGCCATGTCCCTGGGGGATAGACTCGGGAAATCGTGGAACAATAGTCTCCTCGACTCAGTGATATTTTGTTTCTGATTCGGTATTGCCAGCCCTTCAGGTTTTGCCGACTAGTCAGTCCTGGTCTCAGTATTGGACGTCCATTGCCTGTCTTTATTGTCTTGTCTTGTCTGTGTTGTGTGTCGTTGCTTTCAGTGTCTGTGTATATTTAATTATGGGACAGATCATTTCAATGCCTCTGTCCCTGACCCTTAATCACTGGACCAAAATCTGCTTAAGGGCTCAGAATCTTTCTTTTTCAGTAAAACGCCAGACCTGGCAGATTCTGTGTCTCAGAATGACCCACCATTGCAGTCGGATGGCTCCTAGAAGGATCTTTCAACTTCGCACTTATTTGAAAAGTCCGAGATATTGTCTTTCAGCAGGTGCCACATAGACATCCAGATGAACAGCCATATATCTTAACTTGTCAGTACCTCTACAAATCTCCTCCTCCATGGGTCAAGCCTTTCCTTGTCCCTGCACCTGCTCCTACTCCTTCCCCCACGATTCTATCTCAACCTCTCTGCTCCTCCTCCTCCACCCTCTGTTCTCCCTGAGTCTCAAGACTCTACTGGACTCACCACCCCCTCCTTATCATCTGCCCTCGTCTCCCAACCCCTAACACCCTCTAAGTGATTTTCCTTCTGCTGACTCAGCCTCTCCACCATTCGAGGAAGCTAGGCTGGCCCAGCGTCATCCAGATGACTGTCCCGCGGCACACACAGCCCCTCCTTCCCTGGAGGAAGCTGGCCCGGCGAAAAGAACTCAGAGAACTCACTGACGTTTTCACACCTGCCTACTTGAGGTGACTGCCAACACCACCTAGCGACTCTCTTCATGACAGAGCAATGAGAGAAAAATCTCCTGGAATGTGGAAAAAAATATCCTCAGACCTGATGGGCGACCAACACAACTTCCCAACATAATCAAAGCTGGCTTCTCCTTAAACCCACCCAACTGGGACCCCAACACCTTTGAAGATAGGGAGCATCTGTTCAATTATTGCCAGGCTCTAACAGTGGGTCTCCAAGTGGCCGCTGGGTGACCAACTAATTTGGCCATGGTAAGAGAAATTATTCAAAGGCCTGATGAAGCTCCATTTATGTTTCTAGAGAGAATCATGGAGGCATATAAGAGATATACTCCTTTCGATCCTCAGGCAGCAGATTAAAAGGCATCTGTCACGATGGCCTTAATTGAGCAAGCTGCCATGGATATTAAAAAAATAAAATAAAAGAGAGATTTTGTCAAAGAAGCCAAGAAAGTATACTATAAGAGAGAAACAGGGAGAAAGAAAGGGAGCAAAGGGAGGATGAGAGAACCAAAAGACAGACTAAGGCATTGACTAAGGTCCTGATCACAACAAGAAAGAGGCCAGAAATTAAGACATAGGGTGACACGAAGGGCCCATGCCAGAGGCCACCCCTGGCCTCAGATCAGTGTGCCTACTCTAAAGAAAAAGGATACTGGGCCATAGAGTTCCCTATAAAGAGACAGCCACGCCAGCTGGCCATTCTGACTCTGGAGGATGACTAAGAAAGTCAGGGCTCAGATCCCATCCCCTAGCTCAGGGTAACTTTTGAAGTGGAGGGGACTCCAGTAAACTTTGAAGTGAATACAGGAGCAGTATACTCAGCCCTTAAGGCCCCATTGGGCCCTCTATCAAATAAAAGGTCTCTAGTTCAAAGGGATGATGAAAGTAAATATCAGGCTTAGACAACTAAGAGGACCATGGACCTGGGGAAAGGAAAAATCCATCACTCCTTCCTAGGAATCCCAGAATGCCTGGACCCATTGATGGGCAGAGATCTGCTCATCAAGCTCCGGGCCAAAATAACTTTTAACCATGAAGGCCCCCAAATGAAATTTCTAAATACTTCAGCAAAAACTCCTATAGTCACGGCTTTAACTATATTAGTAGAAGATGAACATCCACCATTCACATGCCCCAAGTCTGATCAAACAGGCAAGCTACCCCAAAAATGGATAACAGATTACCCAGATGCCTGGGCAAAAACTGCTGGGTTAGGCCTGGCCGTGAAACAATCTCCAATAACAGTGGAGTTAAAAACCTCAGTCTCCCCAGTCAATGTCAAATAATATCCTCTAAGCAAAAAAACTAAAGGTGGGATAAGGCCCCATATTCAGAAATATCTGGCATTAGGGGTCCTAAGGCCCTGTCAATCGGCCTGGAACACTCCCCTGCTACTAGAAAAAAAAAGCCAGGGAGCGGGAACTATCGCCCCATTAAAGACCTAAGAGAGATCAACAAAAGAGGGCAGGACATTCACCCCACGGTACCTAATCGGTACAATCTGCTTAGCACTCTGAACCCTGAGGGGAAATTATATACTGTTCTGAACTTAAAAGATGCTTTCTTTTGCTTGCCTCTGCATAAAGATAGTCAGTTGCTGTTTGCTTTCGGGTGGGTAGACCCAGAAACGAAAACGTCTGGTCAACTAACTTGGACTAGACTCCCACAGGGGTTCAAAAACTCCCCCACTCTCTTTGATGAAGCCCTCCACAGAGATCTCAACAACTTCAGAACTACGCACCCTGAATTTACCCAGCTTCAATACGTGGATGTCCTGCTACTGGCAGCCAACACCAAGGAAAACTGTGAGTCTGGGACCCAAGCACTATTATATGAGCTTGCTCAACTCGGGTATAGAGTTTCGACCAAAAAGGCCCAAATTTGCTAGCATGAAGTAATCTTCCTGGGCTATTCCCTTAGGGGCAGTAAACGATGGCTCACTGAGCCCAGAAAACAAACCATTATGTAGATACCACCCCCATCTTACAGCAGACAACTCAGAGAATTTCTTGGGACTGCTGGCTTTTGCAGGTTATGGATACCTGGGTTTGCGTCCTTAGCTGCTCCATTATACCCGCTGTTAAAGGAAGATGCCCAATTCCAATGAAACCCTGAGGACCAGGACGTTTTTAATAACATCTAAGGACACTGACACTGAACGCCTCAACTTCACTGAGCTCAGCCTGCAATTAGAGCAAGCCCTACACTACGTTAAAAATGTACATCAACTCACTCACCTTGGTTCAAAGAAACTGCAGGCATTCCTGTAGGATTAAGATCAGAGTTTTCCACTAACCAACTCACAGTGAAAGGAAATAACTGAACGGGTAACAAAAGCCTGTCGGGTCCGTCAATTGGGTAATGTTTACCCTTCCAAGTTTCCTAGAGGAAAGCACCTATGAGGAACCAGACCAGGACAATTCTGGGAAGTGGACATTACTAAAATTAAGCCAGCAAGGTATGGACTTAAATATCTCCTAGTCTTTGTAGATACATTTTCAGGATGGATTGAAGCCTTACACACACACAAAAAATAAATAAATAAATAAATAAATAAATAAATAAATAAATAAATAAAACGGCGCAAATGGTTTTCAAGAAGATCCCGAAAGATATTTTTCCAAGATACGATCTGCCTAATGGACTGATAATGGATTGGTTTTCATGGCCCAGGTAAGTCAGGTGTTAACCAGGACCCTGTGGATTAATTGGAAGTTACATTATGCTTATATACCCCAGAACTCAGGACAGGTAGAAAAAATAAATAGAACCATTAAAGAGACCTTAACGGCCCCCTTAGGGACCTGGTGACTATCTCTCCACCCAGACATTTTTCAGCTTGGTATAGGTCTTTCCTATTGAGACATGCCTGATGAAGAGGATCTCACTAAAATTCCATTAAATCCCTTCCGTACCATAGATAATTGAAACAAACATTATGGATGCAGGGACACGCGAGCCAGATGCAGGTTGGCTAGCCTATATTACTATGTATGCCCGGCAGACTATCAAAGCGACAAACAGCCATGGCTGTGTGGGGGAAAAGCCGACTTCTTGTGTAAGTCATGGGGATGTGAGCATACAGGGGCTGCCTGGTGGAACCCAAACTCCTCATCAAATTCAGTACACAGCATTGGCCATATTACCAATTAGACAACCAAAAACTATGGCCCCCAGAGGGTTCTCTAGATCCTCAAATTCTGCATGACATTTTTAACTTTGGCAAGTGCTCAAAAGGGGGAAATTCCCCTATGTGGAATCCTTTTTCCTCCTTCGCTCACATCCTGTACTATGCTTCCCCAATAGTTCCTCACCCTCAGCCTTCTGCTCTAGACTCTCTGCTTTCACTCCCACCTCAGCAACCTGATTTCTCCCCTCCAATTACTAGATCAAAAACCCAAACCTCCGCTGGATCTCAGAACATTGCCCCCTTGCTGAGGAAGCAGGTACCGAGGTACCCCTCCACCCACTCCTCTCTTTCCCTGTCAGTGTCTGCACTAGGTCCCACCAAGTCCTCTAGCAAGCTTAGCCAAAGCTCAAACCAGCTGAGAAGAGCCCTCAGACCCCTATCCAAGATGTAATGAAAATGACCTTTAAAGTTGATTTGTCATCACTGAAAACAGGTTTCTAAGAATTTAAAGTCCCTCACAGGCTTTTTGGAATACTCACTCCCGTCTTCCCCTCTGCTCTACCTGTTCTACTGATCAAGTTTTTGTTCTAGGAAAATCCCAAACCCCTTTCCCATTATTCTTTGGCATCTCTCCTTCCTCATTCTCAGATCCACAGAGCTGCTCTCAGCATCGCCTTCCCTGTCATCCCCCTCTGTACCAGGTCCACAGAAATGTCTTAAATGACCTTCTCCAGAAGTCTTTACCAAGGCTTACTTTAGGGCTTTCAGCAAAAGAGTCCCTCTGTAAAAGTTCAATGGAGATAAACTTCCACTCTTCATGTTGCCCTGTTCTACTTGGCCACTGGCTGGAAAAATCACCACCCCTAAGCTAGACATCGCCTTACCAGTTTTTCACAAAATATGTGAACAAGGACTCTGGCCTTGAGCTGGGGCTTCAGAGAGATGGCTACATTTCTAAGATAAAAAAGTTACCAACTGGGCTCCATGGTGACAGCTGGCAAGGAGGAAAAAAAGGAGACAAAAAAGCTCTCCCATTCCAAGGTGTAATTGAAAAGTTAACGTGCACAGAACAGAGGAAAAAAAACAGAAACAAAAACTGATTTGTGTGAATTTCTGCAGACTGTGAACTTCTGAGCCCCTTCCCTTACATGTTGGGTACAAATTCTAAAACTACCAAAACTTGGGGTTCAGGGGATTAATTGATTACAACAGAAGCAATGCCCTCTCAATACGGATGCAAACAAATAAAACTCCTTTCCTGTCTTTGGTGCTATCTTAGGTGCCTTTCCTTGTCCGTCTCTACAACAGTATAATTCTATACACTTTAACATTATTTATGTTTTCATAAAGTGGTCAATAGTTGCGATTAATTATGTAATGATGCAGATGTTTTCCAGAGTGCTCTATCAGGACGCAGGTTCATTTAAAGATCAAATAGGGGGGGCATACAACCCGGTTCCACCGGGAACCTGTATCCCTCACTTTAGCCATCCTATTAGGAATAATAGTTGCTGAAGGGGTGGGCACAGGAACAACTGCCCTAGTCCATGAGACACAACAAAGACACAATTAGAAGCAGAAATAGACCAAAGCTTAGAGACATTAAAAACCGACATCACAGCTTTACAGGAATTTTAACCTCTCTCTCTCTGAAGTTGTTTACAGAGCAGGCGAGTGTTGGACCTCCTCTTCATGAGAGAAGGGTGCCTTTTTGCTTGCATTGAGGAAAGAATGATGTTTTTTATGCCGACAATACTGGAGTTGTAAAAGAATCTATGAGTAAATTAAGAAAATTACTTGAAGAGTGTCAAAGAAAGACAGAGGCCCCCAAAGGGAGGTTTGAGTCTTGGTTCACATATTCCACCTAGTTAACTACACTTTTATCCACCCAGGCTGGTCCATTAATAATTCTCATATTATTGTTAACTGTAGGACCCTGTTTGCTCAACCATGTAGTTTCTTTTCTCACCCAAATTGAACCTGTTATTAACCCTAACCATACACTGTTCTCTCAATCTAATTTTACAGAAGAGCGGGGACAGAGTTGGTCTTAAAATACAGGAATATAGAGGATCTTCCACCTGCTGAGAACCTCGAAGGTCCTTGAAGAAATGATCCCTGGAGAAGATGTAGTCAACTATGAAGGACCTGAGAGAGCAAAAGTCTTCCATGGCAAACAACCTGCTCATGATGAAGGGATGTGTCTGAATCAGCCACTCTCTTCTTAATGTAGAGAAGATGGACCAAAGCAGGGATGTGTTGAGAGCTGCTCCTGCATGCCAATGGGTGACATACCATTCTAACTTGTGAAAGTGTCACAGAAAGTAGGGGCAGCCTCCTTCTCATGGGAACCTTGGAAGCAACTGTTAGGACAAAGTTGTTGTCAAGGCAGTGACCTCATTCAGTTCCTAAAGAAAGTGACCTCACCTAACTTCTATGGTGATGTAACTCTCTGAACTTGGAATCCAGGAAGCCTGGCACCCAGAGCCAGTCCCAGTCCCAGTCCCAGTTGTCAAACTTATTTTGATTTACCAAGGACAGACTCAGTCTTTCTTGGGACCTACTGATGTGAGGATGGCCAAATGCAAGAAAAGCTATGAAGAGGGGGCTTTCCTGAGAAAGCAGGCATTGGCTCACCACTGGATCCTAAAAACTTCACAGAGTTGGCCAAAAAGACCAGATTTGAGAAAGAACAGGCCATTTCCTGGAACATAGTATGGCCCACCAGTCAGAGGACTCTCCGGATAGTCACAGACCTACATGGGGGAAGGAGGTGCCTTTGTGATGTGGGTGTGAGTTTGTGGTTTTGTCTCATGTTCTGAGAATAGGTATGAAAGAAGGTTTGTTTTTTTTTTGGAGTGAACGGTTTCTAGTAAGTCGTTTGACAACGCGAGTGTTTCTATGTCAGTGTATCCCACTGTGCCCGTGGTTGTAGACATTAGAAGAGAGAATGCATCAATGAATATGTCCTGTCAGCTAGAAAGCTTCCCAGCATTCATCCTTCCCAATTAATTAATGGACTGCAGCTTGCCTTATTGATGGGCAACACTTACTATCTTTCTAAGATCCTGTTTTCTTCCTGAATTCTGGCCACTCTCCAGAATAGGCTCATGGTTTTGTGTTTAAGATATGTACAACCACGAAGCTCTTTGAAATGACCATGTACTAGATAGCTAAAGGGAATGGCGAGCATCTCAGAAAACTCAGATATCAGTGTTACCAGTAAAGTCTCAGTGGAGAAACCCTGCTTGGGGCCTTTTGATTACCTAATCTTCTGTTGCCCTGAATGTCAGGAAGGTCTTTTCCTCAGGCCACCACTTTGTGAAGCCTGAAGAAAACAGTTTTCAAATGGAAATTAATGGGTATTACCTGTGGTTCTTTGCTTAATTGCTTTGGAGAGGATGTGTCTGAATCAGCCTATTTGCCCTGTGTGAGGCTGTGGCTTAGATTCTCACCTTCTGATGGATATAAAGAAAGATCCCATGTGTACATCCAAGACCAAAATGGCCACAGAGCAGTCCTTGTGGATGAAGTCTCTCGCCTTCCTCTGTAACTTTCCTGAACTCCATCAAGTCAGAATAGGGATCCTTTGGGTCAAATGAGATCTTCAAAGCCCTGCAGAGGCTAGCCCATGGTTGCTTGGGTTTTCTCAAGACTCCAATTTACATAAAGAATCCAAACCCCACAGTCAGTTGACCTCAAATTGAAGAAGTGGAGCAGTATTAATGGGAGGCCTATTTGATCTCTCCTGGTTCACAAGAAGGGTGTCCATGCCACCCTGAATTAGGCAATTTAGATGCAAGAGAGCTTATTTTGGACATGGACTTGAGCTGTGCCCCTCATGGAAAACTCTAGCCACAGGTTATTATGTGTGTCTATATGGAAGAAGATGAGCACCACGTTGGAGTGTTTTGGTTTAAATTGTGGTCATTTGGGTGGCGGTTAGAAGAGATGACTTGGTCCACATGTGCTTGAACTCTGGTGTGATTTCCTTAGAGACTGAGTTCTGCAACTGAACTCAGAGAAGTATTGCCATGAATAGTGTTGAGATTTTAGGAAGCCAGGCATGAGTGTCGCCCTTGGAAACTGAGTTCTAGGCCCAGGGTGGCTTTCCACAGAGCACTGGGGCTCTCAGCCAGGATACCACATGATTTTATTCTGAAAGACTTGGCACCCATCGTTGAGAGTCAAAACTCATATGGACCAAACATTGTAGAGCTAAATGAGCTAAACATCATGTGATCTTTTCACCATTCTTTGGGAAGCCTTACCTGTGAGTGTTCTCAAGAGCTTTCATTGAAATGAGCTTCCTAACCATTTAATGGTTCCTGAATGAATTGAAACTCACAGTGCCTCCAACTTCATCCTTGAAAAATGGCTAGATAAATGCCGTGAAATTTTTGAAATTCCCATCACCAGGTGGCACTGGAGAACCTTTGGATGACCTGTTGCTGGTCATGAATATTTCAGTGTCTTGTTTTACTGGGTTTCATGTAAATGGTGTAGAACAGAGATGTCAGTAAGTTGGACTCTGTTGAGTAGTGGGCCTAGAGCAGTGTTGGGCAGGTATGTGATAAAACATCTGTGGTGGGGCCATGTGGATCTGCCATTGGCTTCCAAATGGCTTGTGACTGACATGGCACAGCCAGCAGAACCTTCTGTGTAAAGGCAACTTTTTATATGGAGCGATTTCAGGACATTGTTCAGAATCAGGTTGCTATGGTCAAGGGGTCAAGCTATGTGGGATAGAAGCCTGGTTCTTGTATCATCCTGCAGACCCTGACCCACCACACGTGACAGAACTCCCTTTTGCACTTTGTCGCAGTTGAACTCCTTGTATTTCGTGAAGCAAATACCAAACTCCCAGTGCAGCAGGAAGAAACACCACGAAATGGAGGATGACCATATGGCTTCACAGTCCACACTTGGAGACACTAAGCCCCAGTGGCCACAGTTTACCTACAAAGAGAGAATTCAGCACTGCTGCCTCGTGTTCATTGTAAAATAAGAAACTTTGTCCTCCTGGTCACATAGATGCAGACCCAGCTTTGAGGGTCTCACTACAAAGGAAGCTTAACTCGTGACAACAACCTATATTTCAGTGCCCCAACCTCAGTGGCAGTTTCTCAAAAAGTTTTAGGCAAGCAGAGCTCCATGTTTGTGGAGTGTGTACCCTGTCCTTATTTTTTGAAACTCCTATTCCACCTCCAAGTTTGTGCACTCTTGAGCATTTTCCATTCCAAAAATGTAATCACAGATTTTGTAACTCTTCTCCTCTAATTGTGTCTTACTTGGGGCGAAGGTAATGTCAAGGCATGGTTCTGGATGAGACTGGGAAGATTTGTTGTAGCACATATTTGCATACACATTGGATTAATTTTCCTATTTTCCATTCGAAATTCTGAATCCCTGACACTAACCCATATTCTACTAGACTCTGACTACTAATCCTAATATGATGGAGAAAAATAACCCAAACAGTACATAAGTACATGCAGTTCAGAGTTCGACTTGCCATTTGCATGATAAAGGGTAGGTGTCATAAATTTAGTCAATTTTCAATTGAAATAGTTCTCCATGTGTTTTCAAAGTTAACAAATATGTGAATTACTGTCTCCCATTCTCTGGAGCCTATTCAGCACATGTATTTTTATATGCACAAATAGAATCCTGCGTGATATCACACGTACATTCTTGTGAGTTACATGACTTAGCAGATACAAAGTGTGAGAAGTGACTACTCCTCCTAAACCCTGTTGGAACTGAAAATTCAACCTATGGGTGAGCTTCCCAGTAGAACAACATTATACATAAACCCATGTTCAGTAAAATGAATGTTTTTGCATCTTTATGATATATATTTCATGATGAATTTCGATTGGCATATATATTGCTACTTATTAATGTCTCTGTTCGTGTGTGTGTGTATATATATATATATATATATATATATATATATATATATATATATATATAAATATATATATATATATATATATATTCTCCAGATTTTTAAAAATATGAAATATATGTGTCTTATATACAATCCCTAAATTCATTCATGTTCATGTATGTGGATTAATAATCAACTTTTCACAAGATTATTCTTAGAAATATTCATCCACCCGAAATACATATTTGTTTCCTAGTACTGAAAACTAACTTCAGTGAAAGGTGCATACAAATCCAAATATGTCTACATTAACTGACCCAGTTTAACATCAATGCATGTAGGTTACTATGGAACATGATGTGTGTTTTGACGTTAATTTTTATTCCACACTGGTACATTACTATTCCTTCAGTTTATGTACATCATAGAATATATATTTTATTCACTAGTTAGCAAATTTATAGGCATTTGTTTCACTTTCAATCACTTCCTGCTCCAGAACACATGAATTTCTCTACGTTTCTTCAGTGGTCTATTCATGAGACTTTTTTTCCTAATACATTTTTTTCGATTTCCATAATCAATTTTGAAACAAAACTCACAAACCCTTCATGATAAACCATAACCCTAAGATGATCATTAGATATATAACTGGTTGGAATGAATGATTGTATATCAATATAACATTTCTTATATATTTTCAGATATCTATTCAATCCATTATTTAAAGTGGATCCAGGTATATTATTTATTCACAGTATGGTCTATTCATGCATTATGTGTATATTCATAGAAACAGGGTACACATCTTTGTACGACCATACTAATTTATAAGTCTTCAAAATATTGCTCCAAGAAATGGTGGAAGAAATACTCATGTCACCTGATCTACATACACATTTTATCACAGAAATATTCTGGACACCAAAAGCAAAGGTCACACTTACAATTGTACCAAAGCCTAAATAGAAAGTGAGCATGGATTACTAAAAACATCCATGTCCAGGTTGCCTAATGCTCTCAAATATCAATCCTATTGGTGACTACATATTTGTTTCTTCCTAAGATTATCTATTCAACCTCAAACTTGTTGAAAATGTCTAACCCTATCACACAATTTATACTTTGCTTGATTTCCTAATGTCTCTATTGATATCTGCTTTCCTACATGATTTCCCCAGTTCATCATTGTGACTGACTCTTCACATGTACTGACATTTACATACACTCTCTACCCGAAACCCTATTGCTAAAGAACTTTTGGTCCAAATCCTATACTCACTCTTCTTTCTAAACCTACAGACCACCTTCCTAATCCTACCGACTATCGCTTTTTGACTGGATGTTCTCTTCAACATTCAATCATCCAAAGTACAAGGTCCGATGCCAGTGTATATTGATTTATTTGAGACATCTGTGCAGCACATAACTCAAAGCTAAGTATCCCACTCAAGTCCCCAGTGCCCTTCTGGACTTCAAATCTTACCTAGATTTCTGCTTTCATAGTTATATTTCACATATATACTCTTGTAAATATCACAGGTTGCCAATGCCATTATTCATCCCGCAGAATGATTCGTAACCCAAATCAAACCTATTATTAACCTTAACTATACACTGTTCCTTCAATATAACGTACAGAAGAGCAGGGACAGAGTGGGTCTTACAATATAGGAATGTAGATGATCTTCCACCTGCTGAGAACCTAAAAGATCCATGGAGAAATGATCCTTGGAGAATATGTAGGCAGCTATGTAGGACCTGAGAGAGCAATAGTCATCTTCCATGGCAAACAACCTGGTCAGGGTGAATTGATGTGTCTGAATCAGCCTCTGTCTTCTTAAAGTAGAGAAGATGGACCAATCCAGGCCTGTGTGGAGAGCTGTTCCCGGGTGCCTATGGTTGATATACCATTCTAACTTCTGAATGTGTCACAGGATGTTGGGGCAGCCTCTATCTCATGGGAACCTTGGAAGCAACTGTTAGGACAAAGTGGTTACCGAGGCAGTGACCATATTCAGTTCCTGAAAGAAGTGACCTCACTTCACTTCCTTGGTGATGTAATTCTCTGAACTTGGGATCCAGGAAGCCAGGCACCCAGAGTCAGTCTCACTCCGAGTCCCAGTGGGCTAACTTGTTTGCTTTTCCCAAAGACATAGTCAGTCTTTCTTGGTACCTATTGATGTGAGGATGGCCAAATTCCAGCAGAGCTCTGAAGAGGGGCCTTTCCTGAGAAAGTAGGTAGTGGCGAACCACTGGCTCCTGACAACTTCACAGAATTGGCCAAGGAGACCAGAACTGAAACAGGACAGGACATTTTTGGGGAACATAATATGGCCCACCAGTCAGAAGACACTCCGGATAATCACAGACCTACTTGGGGGAAAGAATTGCCTTTGCCATTGTAGGTGTGAGTTTGTGTTTTTTTCTGATGTTCTGAGAATAGCTAGGAAAGGTGGTTTGTTTGGTTTTTAGTGGACTATTTCTAGTAAGTCGTTTGACATGGTGAGTGTTTCTATGTCTGTGTATTCCACTGTATCCGTTGTTGTAGACATTAGAAAAGACAATGCATCAATGGATGTGTTGTCTCTAGTTGAAAGCTTCACCGCATTCTTACTGCCCAATTGATGAATGGACTGCAGCTTGCCTTACGGATGGGCAACATCTACTATCTTCTTAAGTTCCTGTTTTCTTCGTGTTTTCCAGCCACTCTCCAGAATAGGCTCATGGTTTTGAGTCCCAGATATGTAACACCACAAGGCTCTGTGACATGGCCATGTACTGGAGAGCTTAAGGGAATGGGAGCATCTCAGAAAAATCAGATATCAGTGTGACCAGTAAAGTCTCAGTGGAGAAACCCTTCTTTGGGCGATTTGCTTACTTCTGTTTCTATTACCCTGAATGTCAGGAAAGTCTTTGCCTCAGGCCACCCTGTTGTGTAGCCTTAAGAAGACTGTTTTCATATGGAAATGAATGGACATCACCTGTTGCTCTTTGCTTAATTGCTTTGGAATGGAATGTGTCTGATTCAGCCTCTTGTCCTTAAATGAGGTTGTGGCTTAGATTCTCAGCACCTGATGGATCTAAAGAAAGATCCCATGTGATTTCAAAACCAAAATGACAAAAAGAGAAGTCATTGTGGATGAATATTTTTGCCTTCTTGTTTTATGTTCCTGACCTCCATCAAGTGAGAATAGGGATCCTTTGGGTCAAATGAGTCTTTGAAATCCCTGCAGAGGCTAGCCCATATGTGCTTGGGTTTTCTCATGACTCCAAATCACATCAAGAATTTATAGGCTTCAGCCAGTAGGCCTCAAATTGGAGAAGCGGAACACTTTAACAGCAGCAATATTTGATCACTCCTGGTTCACAGGAATAGTGTTCAGGCCACCATGTTTTTAGGCAAATGAGGGGCAAGTGAGCTTATTTTGGACAATACCTTGTGCTCATTGAAACCTCCAGCTAGACGTTATGATGAGTGTCTACAAGGAAGAAGATTATGGCCCTGTGGGAGTGATTTCATTTTAATTTTGGTCATTTTTGTGGCAGTTGGAAGGGATGACTGGGTCCACCTGGGCTTGAACTCTGGTATGATTTACCCTTAGAGACTGAGTTCTGGAACTTACCTCAGAGAAGTATTGCCATGAATTGTGTTGGGATTTTAGGAGGCCACGCATGAGACTCACTCTTGGAAACTGAGATCTAGGCCCAGGGTGGCTTTCCACAGAGGCCTGGAAATCTCAGCCAGAATATCACAAGATTTTATTCTGAAAGACTTGGTAGCCATAGTTGAGAGTCAAAACACACATGGACCTCACATAGTAGACGTCAATTGGCCTGGCTTCATGTGACCTGTTGGCAACTCTTTGAGAAGACTTGACTTTAGAGTTCTCCAGAGCATTCATTGAAATGAGCTTTCTCAACACTTAACGGTTCCTGAATGAATTGAAACCCACAGTGCCTCTAACTTCATCCTTGAAAACTTGCTAAATAAATACCATAAAATTTTGGAAATTCCCATGACCAGGTGGCCCTGCAGAAACGTTGGATGTCCTGTTGCTGATCATGTGTATACCAGAAAGTGCCTTGTTTGACTGGGTTTCATGAAAATGGTGTAGAATACGAGATGCCAGGAATTTGGAGCCTGCTGAGTAGTGGGCCTAGAGCAGTGGTGGGCAGGTGTGTGATGAAACATCATGGTGGGGCCATGTGGATCGGCTATCGGCTTACAAATAGCTTGTGACTGATATGGCGCAGCCCCCATTCCCTTGTTTGTAAAGGCATCTTGTTATATGGAGAGGTTTCAGGGCAATGTTCATAACCAGGTTGCTATGGTTATTGGGACAAGCTATGTGGGATAGAAGCCTGGTTGGTACATTCTCCTGCAGACGCTAACTCACCCCACGTGACAGAACACCCTCCAGCACTGTATCCCAGATGAACTTCTTATATTGTGTGAAGCAAGTACCAAATTCCCAGTGTAGCAGCAAGAAACACCACGAAAATTGGAGGATGATCAAATGTCTTCACTGTCCCCACCGGGAGACACTTAGCCTCCAGTGGACACAGTTTACCTACAAAGAGAAAATTGAGCACTGCTGCCTCATGTTCATTGAAATATAAGAAATCATGTCTTCCAGGTCACATAGATGCAGACCCAGCTTTTATGGTCTCACGACAAAGGAAGCCAAAGCTCATGACAACAACATATATTTCAAGTGCCCAACCTCAGAAGCCGTATTCCAAGAAGTCTTAGGCCAGCAGAGCTCTTTGTTTGTGGAGTGTTTACCCTGTCCTTTACTTTTGGAAACGCCTCTACCACCTCCAAGGTTGTGAACTCCCGAGCATATTCCATTCCATATATGTATTCATAGATTTTCACACTTTTCTACTATAATTGTGTCTTACTTGGGTGAAGGTAATGTCAAGGCATTGTTCTGGATGTGAGTGGGAAGATTTTTGTGTAGCACATATTTACACACACACTGGATTCATTTTTCAATTTTTATTTTGAAATACTGAATCCCTGACACTAACCCATACCCTACTAGACTCTGAATTATGATCCTAATATGATGTTGAAAAATAACCCAAAAAGAATAGAAATACAAGCAGTTCAGAGGAGGCATGGTGTATAGTTGGAATTGCCTTTTGCATTATATTTTGTAGGAGTTATAAATCTAGTCAATTTTTTGTTGAAATAGTTCTACATGTGTTTTTAAAATTAACAAATATATGAATCCCTGTCTCCCTTTCTCTGTAGCCTATTCAGCACATGTATTTTTATATGCACATATAGAATCCTACCTGATATCACTCGTATACACTTGTGAGGTGGCTGAATTTGCAGATGCAAATTGAGAGAAGAGATCACTCCTCCTAAACGCTGTTGGAACTGAAAATTCAACCTATGGGTGAGCTTCCTAGTTGAATAACATTATTCATAATTTCATGTTCAGTAAAATTAATATTTTTCAATCTGTTGATTATATATATTTCATGATAAATTTCTATTGGCATATATATCACTACTTTTTTATTGGTTGCGCAAAACATTACAAAGCTCTTGACATATCATATTTCATACATTAGATTCAAGTGGGTTATGAACTCCCATTTTTACTCCAAATACAGATTGCAGAATCACATCAGTTACACATCCATATTTTTACATAATGCCCTATTAGTTAATGTTGTATTCTGCTACCTTTCCTATACTCTACTATACCCCCTCCCTTCTCTTCCCATCTTTTCTCTCTACCATACCTACTCTAATTCATTTCTCTCGTTGTTTATTTTCCCAGAACCTCTTATATGTAATTTTGTGTAACAATAAGGGTCTCTCTCCATTACCATGCAATTTCCCTCTTCTCTCCCTTTCCCCTCCCACCTCATGTTTCTGCTTAATGTTAATCTTTTCTTCATGCTCTTCCTCCCTGCTCTGTTCTTAGTTGCTCTCATTATATCAAAGAAGATATTTGGTATTTGTTTTTTAGGGATTGGCTAGCTTCACTAAGCATAATCTTCTCTATTGCCATGCATTTCCCTGCAAATTCCATGATTTTGTCATATTTTAGTGCTGCGTAATCCTCCATAGTATATAAAGGTCACATTTTTTTTTATCCATTCATCTATTGAAGGGCATCTGGGTGGGTTCCACAGTGTAGCAGTTGTGAATTGTGCTGCTATGAAAATCGATGTGGCAGTATCACTGTAGTACGCTCTTTTAAGGTCTTCAGGGAATAGTCCAAGAAGGGCAATAGCTGGGTCAAATGGTGCTTCCATTCCAAGCTTTCACAGGAGTCTCCATACTCCTTTCCAAATTGGCTGCACCAGTTTCAGTCCCACCAGCAATGTACAAGAGTTCCCTTTTCCCCACATCCTCGCCAGCACTTGTTGTTGTTTGACTTCATTATGGCTGCCAATCTCACTGGATTGAGATGGTATTTTAGGGTGGTTTTTATTTGCATTTCTCTTACTGCTAGAAATGGAGAGCATTTTTTCATGTACTTGTTAATTGATTCTATGTCCTCCTCTGAGAAGTTTCTGTTCAGTTCCTTGGCCCATTGGGTTATTGGTTATATTATTGTCTAATTGTCTGAGTTCTTTGTATACTTTGTATACTCTAGATATTAGGGCTCCATGTGAAGGGTGAGGACTAAAAATTTGTTCCCATGATGTAGGCTCCATATTTACCTCTCTTATTGTTTCTCTTTCTGAGAAAAAAAATTCAGTTTAAGTAAGTCCCATTTCTTGATTCTTGTTATTAACTCTTGTTCTATGGGTGTCCTATTAAGGAATTTGGAGCCTGACCACACAATATGTAGATCTGAGCCAACTTTTTCTTCTATCAGACGCAGAGACTCTGATTTGAATCTAGCTCCTTGATCCACTTTGAGTTAACTTTTGTGCAGGGCGAGAGGAGGGGATTCAGTTTCATTTTGTTGCATATGGATTTCCAGTTTACCCAACACCATTTGATGAAGATGCCATCCTTCCTCCATTGCAGGCCATTAGCTCTTTTATCAAATATAAGATAGTTGTAGCTTTTTGGATTAGTCTCTGTGTCCTCCATTCTGTACCATTGGTCCACCCGCCTGTTTTGGTACCAGTACCATGCTGTTTTTATTATAATTGCTCTGTAATATAGTTTGAAATCTGGTATTGCTATACTGCCTGATTCACACTTCCTGCTTAGAATTGCTTTTGGTATTCTGGGTCTTTTATTTTTCCATTTGAATTTCATAATTGCTTTATCTATTTCTACAAAAAATTCCTTTGGGATTTTGATTGGCATTGCATTAAACCTGTAGAGAACTTTTGGTAATATAGCCATATTGATGATGTTAGTTCTTCCTATCCATGAACGGAGTATATTTTTCCATCTTCTAAGATCTTATTCTATTTCTCTTTTTAGGGTTCTGTAGTTTGCATTATATAAATCTTTCACCTCTTTTGTTAGGTTGATTCCCAAGTATTTAATTATTTTGAGGAAATTGGGAATGCAGTGTTTTGACTCATTTTTGTTTCAGAAGTTTTGTCGCTAATATACAGAAATGCCTTTGATTTATGCATGTTGATTTTGTATCCTGCCACATTGCTGCATTCATTTATTAGTTCTAGTAGTTTTTTCTGTAGACCCTTTTGGGTCTTCTATGTATAGAATCATGTCATCTGCAAATAGTGATAAGTTAAGTTCTTCTTTTCCTATTTTTATGCCTTTAATGTCTTTCATCTCTCTAATTGCTCTGGCCAGTTTTTCGAGAACTATATTGAATAGAAGTGGTGATAGAGGACATCCCTGTCTTGTTCCAGATTTTAAAGGGAATGCCTTCAATTTTTCTCCATTCAGAATGATGCTAACCTGAGGCTTAACATAGATAGCTTTTACAATGTCGAGGTAAGTTCCTGTTATCCCTAGTTTTTAAAATGTTTTGAACATAAAGGAATGCTCTACTTTGTTGAATGTTTTTTCTGCGTCTATCGAGATCATCATATGGTTCTTATCTTTAAGTCCAATGATGTTGTGAATAACATTTATTAATTTCCATATATTGAACCAGCCTTGCATCCCAGGGAGGAATCCTAGTTGATCATGGTGCACAATTTTTTTGATGTGCCTTTGTATCCAATTCGCCAGAATTTTAATGAGGATTTTTGCATCTAGGTTCATCAGAGATATTTGTCTGTAGTTTTCTTTCTTTGAGGTGTCTTTGTCTGGTTTCAGAATCAGGGTGATGTTGTCCTCATAGAACGAATTTGGCAGAGCTCCCAGTTTTTCTATTTCCTGAATAACTTGAAAAGTAATGGTATTAATTCTTCTTTAAAGGTTTTGTAAAACTCTGCTGTATACCCATCCGGTCCTGGGCTTTTCTTGGTTGGTAGTCTTTTGATTGCTTCTTCTACTTCATCCATTGATATTGGTCTGTTTAAATTGTGTGTTCCCTTATGACTCAGTGTGGGCAAATCATATGACTTAAGAAATTTATCGATGTCTTCACTATTTTTTATTTTATTGGAATACAGGTTTCCAAATAATTTCTAATTTTCTTCTGTATTTATGTTGCATCTGTTGTGATATTGCCTTTTTCATCCCGTATGTTAGTAATTTGAGTTCTCTCTCTTCTTCTCTTCATTAGCATGCCTAAGGGTCTGTCGATCTTATTTATCTTTTTGAAGAACCAACTTTTAGTTTTGTTAATTTTTTCAATAGTTTCTTTTGTTTCAATTTCGCTCTGATTTTAATTATTTCTTGCCTTCTGCTACATTTGCTGTTGTTTTGCTCTTCCTTTTCTAGGGCTTTGAGATAAAGTGTGAGCTCATTTATTTGTTGTTTTTTTTTCTTTCTTTTTTTGAGGAATGACCTCCAGGCAATGAATTTACCTCTTAAAACTTCTTTCATTTTGTCCCATAGAATCTGATATGTTGTGTCTGTATTTTCATTTATCTCTAAGAATTTTTTGATTTCCTCCTTTATGTCTTCTGTAACCCATTGATCATTCAGTAACATATTGTTCATTTTGCATGTAATGTATGATTTTTTCTTTTTTCTTTTATCATTGGTTTCCAGTTTCATTCCATTATGATCACAAAAAATTCATGGTATTATCTCCTCCCCTTTATATTTACTGAGGGTTGCCCTATGGCAAAACATATGGTCTATTTTTGAGAAGGATCCATGTGCTGCTGAGAAAAAAGTATATGCACTTGATGATGGTTGATATATTCTATATATGTCAGTTAAGTCTAGGGTATTGATTGTGATATTGAGTTCTATAGTTTCTTTATTCAACTTTTGTTTGGAGGATCTGTCCAATGGTGAGAGACGTGAGTTGAAGTCACCCATAATTATTGTACTGTGGTCTATTTGATTCTTGAACTTGAGGAGAATTTGTTTAATGAACGTGGCAGCACCATTATTTGCTGCGTGAATATTGATAATTGTTATGTCTTGTCAGTGAATGGTTTCCTTTAACAGTATATAATGTCCTTCCTTATCCCTTTTGATTAAATTAGTCTTGAGGTCGATTTTATTCTATAGGAGGATGGCCACCCCTGCTTGGTTACGAGGACTGTGTGCATGGTATAAATTTTCCCAATCTTTCACCTTCAGCTTGTGTATGTCTTTTCCATTCAGATGTGTCCCCTGGAGGCAACATATTGTTGGATTTGTTTTTTTTAATTCAAGTTACAAGCCTATGTCACTTTATTGGAGAGTTTAAGCCATTAACGTTTAGAGTTACTATTAATATATGGTTTGTACTGCCACCCATGTTTGCTTATATCTTTTTTTTAAATTAGTTTGTTTCTCCATGATTAGCTTTTCCCGCCCTCTGTCATTACTGAGGCACTTCCCACTGATGGTTTACATTGTTGATTTTCATTTCTTCCTCGTGTAGTGTTTTGCTCAAGATGCTTTCCAATGCTGGTTTTCTGGCTGCAAATTCTTTTAGCTTTTGTTTATCATGAAATATTTTTATTTTGTTGTCTTACATTAAGCTTAATTTTGCTGGATACATAATTCTTGGTTGGCATCCATTGTCTTTCAGTGTTTGAAGTACGTTGTTCCGGGATCTTCTCAATTCCAGCATCTGTGATAAAAAAAACCATTGTTAACCTTTTTGTTTTACCCCTGATTGTAATCTGCCTCCTTTCTCTGGTAGGTTTTAATATTTTCTCTTTGTTTTGTATATTGGATATCTTCATAACAATGTGTCTTGGCATTGGTCTACTGTGATTTTGTGTGCTCAGTGTCCTGTAAGCATCTACAATTTGTTTATCTGTTTCCATTTTTATTTTTGGAAAGTTTTCTCTAATTATTTCATTCAGCAGGTTACTCATTCCCTTGGTTTGAATCTCTGTACCTTCCTCTTTCGGGATGACTCATAAGTTTGTTTTTTTTATGTTATCCCATATCTCTTGGATGTTTTCTCATAATTTTTTACAGCATTTCTTTCTTGGATAGAGTTTTTTCAAGATGATATATTTTGTCTTCATTATCTGGCATTCTGTCTTCTACTTGCTCCACTCTGTTAGTGATAGTCTCAATTGAGTTTTTAATTTGGTTTATCATTTCCTTCATTTCTAGAATTATTGTTTGATTTTTCTAATAATCTCTATCTCCTGATAAAGATGCTTAATTTCTTATTTTATCTGTTTATGTAATTCATTTTCAATGCGTTCTTTCACTGTTTGTTTTTGTTGCCTCGTATCCTCTTTAATGTTCCATTCCATCTGTCTAAGGTATTCCTTGAGTTCTTTATATGACCATTTTTCTGATGACTCCAGATGCTCTTGAATATTTAGGCTGTCCTTCATTGTTTGTACTTTTTTTCTTCCTTGCTTTTTTATCCTGCTCATGTTACTTCTTGTTCTGTTTGACTACTGAGTTACTGCTTACTCTTATAAATTTATTTGATGCTTGGAAGGAAAGATATTAGAAGGGAAGGGAAGAAGTCACTAAAGAGAATGAGAGTAGTCAGGTAGAATTCAAGGAAGGGGGTATAATAAAATTGAAAAGAAATGAAAAGACAAAAGAAAAAAATAGAAAATAAAGAAAGAAAATTTTAAGTAATAATGATAATTAAAAAATGAAAATTAAAATTTAAAATAATAATAATAATAATGAAATAAAAAATTAAAAAAATAAAAAACATTAAAAAAGTTAAAGAACAACAACAAAAATGAAAATGAAAGAAAAAGAAAAACATACAAATAATATAATAATAATAATACATGCAGTACTAGAGTTCAATTAACTTCTCTTCCAGTAGGTGGAGCTGTGTGCACTGGGCCAAGCTTCTCCTCTAAATAAGTGGGAACAAATCACTGTGCAGCAGCTCTTCCTTCCAGACTCGGCGGGTCTCCAATCCTGAGTGCCTAGGGCCTTCTCTTGTGCTTCCTCAAGCCAGGCCCCGCTCACCTTTGACGCTCACCACAATACTGGTTACACGCCAGGCCTCTGCTCCTGGTAGCCCTGTTTTAATGAACGCCTGGGCACACTCTCCCTGTTTGCCTCCCTCAGACCCTAAGTTTGTAGAGCTTTGTCCTGAGAACCGCCAGCGAATTTTCTTGTCTTCCGGGAGCCATGCCCCTGGTAGGTGGTGTAAGAGACCTCAATTGTCAGCACTGGTGGGAGTGGTAGCCGGGAATTCCACGCCGCAAGTCCCGAGCCAATCCTGTTTCCCTAGGTCTGGCTATCGTGCTCCTGGGAGAGCTGGGAGGGGCCCTTGAGGTTTCCCCGTGGTGTTGAGAGAGATGGCAATGGGATTACAAACTTGTCGCGTTGGTTTCAATGAAGTTATCTCCTCCGCCTGTAATGTCAGTTCTATGCCATGGTGGTATCCCATTAAAATGGTGACCGTTCGTTCCCTTTGCTGGGTGACCAATGCAATGGGTGGGTCCTGACTATCTCTCCCAAGCCACATTTCAATCCTGTGGCCACTGCCAATGAAGGCTCAGTTGTCTTTTAACTCTGTCAATTCAGAAAGCCCAACCAGTTATTTCAGCGGGAATGTTAGTGCTGAGTCACAAAAACCAGACGAATCTAAGCTTGAATGCAGCCAATCCGGGCTCTGTGTGTGTTCTGAGGGGCCCAGACTGTTCGCCCCAGATTCACAACAGGTCAACATTGCCTAGTGATTCTGAGCAAACAGCATTTAGACAGTTTACGACTTCCTATGCCCGTGCAGCTGAAGAGATCAGAGACTTGATTTCTCCATGCCTGCCTTAATAATGGATCTCCTGTATTGCTACTTTTTAATATCTGTGCATGTGCGTGTTTGTATATATATATATATTTATATTTATATATATACACACTCTTCAGATTTTTCAAAATATGAAATATATGTGTCTTATTATACACTCCCTAAATTCATTCATATTCATATCTGTGGATTTATAATCAACTTTCCACAAGATTATTCTCATAATAATCATCCACCTGCAATACATATTGTTTCCTAGTACTGAAAACTAAATTCAGTGAATGGTGCATACAAACCCTATTATTTCTACATTTACTTAGCCAGTTTAAAATCAATGCAAGTAGATTCCTAGGGGACATGATGTGTATTTTGACTTTCATTTTTATTCAACACTTGTACGTTACTATGTCTTCAGTTTATCCACATCATAGGATATATATTTCAGTCACAAATTAGAAAATTTATAGGCATTTGTTTCACGATCAATCACTTCCTGATTCAGAACACATGCATTCCTCCATGTTTCTTGACTGGTCTTTTCATGAGACTTCTTTCCAAACACATTACTTTCGTTTAACATCATCACTTATAAAGCAAAACTCAAACACCATTCATCATAAATCATAATCCTAATATTACCATTAGATATATAACTGGTTGGAATGAATGATTGTATATCAATATAAGATTTCTTATATATTTTCACATGTCAATTCAATCCATTATTTAAAGTGGAATCAGTTATGGTATTTATTCATAGTATGGTCTATTCATGCATTATCTCTATATTCATAGACAGAGGTTACACCTCTTTGTGCCCCTAATACTAATGTATGCGTCTTCAAATTATTGCTCCCAGAAATGGTGAAAGAAATACTCATGTCACCTGATCTACATATACATTTTATCACAGTAATATTCTGAACAACAAAAAAATAAAATATCACACTTATGATTGTACCAAAGCCTAAAAGGAAAGTGAATGTTGATAACTAATAACATCCATCTCCAGGTTGCCTAATGCTCTCAAATGTCATTCCCATTCATGATGACATATTTGTTTTTTCCTATGATTATATATTCAAACTCAAGCCTGTTGAAAATGTCTAATCCTATCCCTCACTTTATACTTTGCCTGATTTAGTAATGTCTCTATTGACACCTGCTTTCCTACATATTTTCCCCAGTTCATCATTTTGGCTTACTCTTCACATGTGCTGACATTTACATTCACTCTCTAAATGAAACCCTATTGCTAAAGAAGCTTTTTTTTCCAAATCATATACTCACTCTTCTTCCTAAACCTACTGACTATCTTCCTAATCCTACCGACTATCCCTTTTTGACTGGATGTTCTCTTCTACATTCAATCATCCAAGGTACAAGGTCCTATGCCATTGTATTTCGATTTAACTGAGACAATTGTACAGAACATTATTCAACACTAAGTATCCAAACCAAGGGCCCAATGCCCTTCTGGGCTTCAAATCTTTCTTAGATTCCCGTTTTTATACATATATTTCACCTATATATTCTTATAAATATCACAGGTTCCCAATCCCATTATTCATCCTGCAGAATGATTCCTAACCCAAATCGAAAATATTATTAACCCTAACCATACACTAACTTTGCAGGAGAGCAGGAACAGTGTGGGTATTAAACTACAGGAATCTAGGGGATCTTCACCTGCTGAGAAACTCAAATGTTCATGCAGAAATAATCCCTGGTGAAGATGAAGGCAGCTATGAAGTACCTCAGAAAGCAAAAGTCAACTTCCATGGCAATCATCCTGGTCAGGATGAAGGGTTGTGTCTGAATCATTCTCTCTCTTCTTAATGTATAGAACATGGACCAAACCAGTCCTGTGTGGAAGCTGTTCCCGGGTGCTTATGGTTGATATAACATTCTAACTAGAGAAAATGCAACATGAAAATCGGGGCAGCCTCCACCTCATGGTACTTTTGGAAGTAACAAAGTGGTTGCCAAGGCAGTGACATCATTCAGATCCTGAAGGAAGTGATCTCACCTCACTTCCTTGGTGAGGGAACTCTCTGAACTTGGGATCCAGGAAGCCAGGCACCCAGAGACAGTCCCTGTTCTAGTCCCAGTGGTCTCACATGTTTGGAATTACCAAGGACAGAGTCAGTCTTTCTTGGTACCTACAGATGTGAGGATGGCCAAATGCCAGGAAACCTCTGAAGAGGGGCTTTCCCTGAGAAAGCAGGTAGTGGATCATTTTCTGAGAATAGGTAGGAAAGGCGGTTTGTTTGGTATGGTGTGGAATATTTCTATTAAGTCCTTTGACAAGGTGAGTGTTTCTATGTGTGTGTATCCTACTGAGTCCATTGTTGTAGACATTAGAAAAGACAATGCATCAATGGATGTGTCCTGTCTAGTAGAAAGCTTCCCAGCATTCATCCTGCCCAATTCATGAGTGGACTCTGGCTTGCCTTATGGATGGGCAACACCTACAAGCTTCCTAATTTCCTGTTTTCTCTCTCAATTCAGCCCACTCTCCAGAATAGTATCATGGTTTTGTGTCCAAGATTTGTACCACCTCCAAGATCTGTGACATGGCTATGTACTGGATAGCTGAAGGAAATGGCTAGCATCTCAGAAATCTCAGATATCTGTTGACCAGGAAAGTCTCAGTGGAGAAACCCTGCTTTGGTCCTTTTGCTTAACTATTGTTCTGTTGAATGTCAGGAAGTTTTTTGCCTCAAGCCACCACTTTGGGAACCCTGAAGAAAACAGTTTTCAATTGGAAATGAATGGGCATCACCTGTGGCTCTTTGCTTAATTGCTTAGGATTGGGATATGTCTGAATCAGCCTGTTGGCCCTGTGTGAGGCTGTGGCTTAGATTCTCATCACTTGATGGATCTAAAGATAGATCCCATGCGTGCATCCAAAACCAAAATGGCAAAAAGATCAGATATTGTTGATGAACTCTCTTGCTTTCCTCTGGTAGGTTCCAGATATCCATCAAGTGAGAATAGGGATTCTTTGGGTCAAATGAGTTCTTCAAAGCCCTGCAGAGGCTAGGCCATAGGTGCTTGATTATCATGACTCCAATTCACTTAAAGAATCTAAACCCCAAAGCTAGAAGGCCTCAAGTTGGAGAAGCCAAGCACTATTAAAGGTAGGCCTATTTGATCACTCCTGGTTCACAGGAAGAGAGTCCAGGCCACCCTTACTTTAGGCAAATGCGGTGCAAGGAGCTTATTTTGGACACTGTCGTGGGCTGTGTCCCTTATGGAAACCTCCAGCCAGAGGATATAATGGGTGTCTATATGGAAGAAGATGAGGGCCATGTGAGAGTGTTTTGGTTTTAATTGTGGACATTTGTCTGGCGGTTGGAAGAGATCACTGGGTCGACCTAGGCTTGCACTCTGGTGTGATTCCCCTTAGAGACTGAGTTCTTTTACTGATCTCAGAGAATAATTGCCAGGAATTGTGTTGGAATTTTAGATGGCCATGCATGAGAGTTGCTCTTGGAAAGTGACATCTAGGCCCTAGTTGACTTTCCACAGAGCACAGGGAATCTCAGCCTGGATAACACATGATATTATTCTTAAAGACTTGGCAGCCATATTTGAGAGTCAAAACACACATGGACCATACATTGTAGACCTCAATGGGCCTGGCTTAATCTGACTTTTGGCCACTTTTGGAAGCCTTGCCTGTAAGAATTCTCCAGAGTTTTCATTTAATGGTTTCTGAGTGAATTGAAATCCACAGTGCCTCCAACTTCATCCTTGAAAATTGGCTATATCAATATCATGAAATTTTTGAAATTCCCATGACTGGGTAGCACTGGAGAACATTTGGATGTCCTCTTGCTGATCATGAGTATACAGGACAGTGCCTTGATTGACTGGGTTTTATGAAAATGGTGTAGAACAGAGATTCCAGTAAGTTGGATCTTGCTGAGTAGTTGTTCTAGAGCAGTGGTTGGCAGGTGTGTGATAAAACATCTGTGGTGGGGGCATGTGGATCTGCCATTGGCTTCCAAATGGATTGTGACTGACATTTTGCAGTCAGTAGAACCTTATATGTAAAAGCATATTGTTATATGGAGAGGTTTCAGGGCAATGTTCAGAATCAGGATGCTATGGTCAATAGGGCAAGTTATGTGGGATAGAAGCCTGGTTGGTGCATTCTCCTGCAGAACTCGACACACCACACTTGACAGAACTCACTTCAGCAGTGTGTCCCAGGTGAACCCTTGTATTTAATGAAGCAAATACCAAACTCCCAGTGCAGCAGCAAGAAACACCACGAAAGTGGAGGATGACCAAATGAATTTACACACGGGGAGTCACCTAGAATCCAGTGGCCACAGTATACCTACAAATAGAAAATTCAGCACTGCTGCCTCATGTTTATTGGAAAATAAGAAACCATGTCATCCAGGTCACATAGATGCAGAACCAGATTTGATGGTCTCACTACATATGAAGCTAATGCTTCTGACAACAGCATATATTTCATTGCCCAACCTCACAGGCAGTTTCTTCAGATGTTAGGCTGGCAGAACTTCATGTTTTTGGAGTGATTACCCTGTCCCTTACTTTTGGAAACTCCTCTACCAACTCCAAATTTGTGAACTTCTGAGCATTTTCCATTCCACATATGTATTCACAGATTTTCTAAATGTTCTCCTCTAATTGTGTCTTATGTAGGGCGAAGGTAATGTCAAGGCATTATTCTGAATGAGAGTGGGAAGATTTTTGTGTAGCACATATTTGCATACACATTGGATACATTTTCCAATTTTCCATTCGAAATACTGAATCCCTGACACTAACACATACCCTACTAGACTTTGACTTCTTATCCTAATTTCATGGAGAATAATAACCCAAACAGAATACAAATACAAGAGGTTCACAGGAGGCATGGTGTATAATTGGACTTGCCTTTCGTATGATAAATTGTAGGTGTTATAAATCTAGCGAATTTTAATTGAAATAGTTCTCCATGTGTTTTCAAAGTTAACAAATATGTGAATAACTGTCTCCCTTTCTCTGTAGCCTATTCATCACATGTATTTTTATAAGCACATACAGAATTCTAGCTGGTATCAGTCGTACATTTGGTGAGGTGGCTGGCTTGGCAGATACAAATTGTGAGAAGAGATCACTCCTACTTAACGCTGTTGGAACTGAAAATTCAACATATGGGTGAGCTTTTTAGTTAAACAACATGAATCCATGTACATTAAAATGAATATTTTTGGATCTGTGGATGATATATATTTCATGGTGAATTTCAATTCACATACATAATGCTACTTTTTAATGTCTGTGTGTGTGTGTGTCTGTGTGTGTATATATATATATATATATATATATATATATATATATATATATATTCACTCTCCAGATTTTTCAAAATATTTAGTATATTTTTCTTTTTATACCCTCCCTAAATTCATTCATATTCATGTATGTGGATTTATAATCAACTTTTCACAAGATTATTCTCAGAAATATTCCTCCACCTGAAATACATATTTTTTTCCTTGTACTGAAAACTAACTTTGGGGGATCACATGATGGCGGCAAATGGAGTGCATTACCCCCATGTACTGCGTCACTGTGCGGGAAAATGACGAGTTAGAACGGCTAAAACCTATCTTGTTAGGAATTTCCAGCAAATTTGGGGTGCTCCAAAACCTAGTGGACATATATCCATCTCACGAGGATCAGCTACGGGGGCACAAACGCGAGTGATTTTTCCGCACGGAGGGTCATGCTGCTTATTCATCAAATTGCCCTGCAGCTAGAGTGTGTGGCGCGCACTGGGAAAAGACGAGATAGCATCGCAAATATACAGTGGTGCGGATTCTATGGGCTCCTGCCCGCTATGCAATTACTGTGCTCAGTGCTGAATTCTGGGATTGAGACGGGGATGGATGTGGTCCAATTCCATTCTCCATACCGGTCAGACCACAGAGGAAGCCAGCGTCCACCATCTTGAAGAGCTGACATCACCATCCCTGTTTTCGACTGATCGCAGCTCATTCAGCTATAGAACAGGTAATTTCAGGATTCCATTCACCTTTGCTTCGCAGACAAATTACTCAGGCTCAGTGCTAAAGAACCCGCAGAAACTGCGTCTTGGAGCCTGCTCCTATTAGAACATACACTGAGCCCAGAGCGGCCAAATTTGGCCTCCCTGAAATGATCTGGCCCAGGGCTCAAGAACCCGTGAAAACTGCTTCCCGGTCCGGGTCTTGCTGAATAATGTGGAGGTAAATATCAACCGAGCCTTCATAGGCAGTGGCAACAGGATTGAGACGAGGCTTGTGAGGGCAAGTCAGGACTCACCCATTGCTTTGGTCACCCAGCAAAGGGAACGAAATGCTGCCTTTTGCATGGGATACCAACATGGCAGAGATCTGATGTCATCAGAAAGCAGCGGAGGAGATAACTTCATTAATACCAACGGTGACAGAAACAGTTGGTCTCCTGGTAAAGAAAGTGAGTCAGAAACACCCGAGTCTCTCTCACTTTGTCATCAAGCCAGAGGGGCAGAGCAGAGCCGCTGCCCATGCCTGGAACAGGCCCAGCGACACACCTGCATGATACTCACTTCACCCCAATTGGAATAGAGGCAGAGCAGAGCCGCCACAGGTGCCCAGAACAGGCCTAGCGACCAGCAGGCATGGTAGTCACGTCACCTCAATTGGAGTAATTGCAGAGCAGAGCCTTCTCCAGCACCTAGTACAATCCAAGTGGCCCACCGGCATGGTAGTCACATAACCCCAATAGGAGTAGGGGCAGAGCAGAGTCTTTGCCCATGGTGCCCGGAACAGGCCCAGCAACCTGCCGGCTTCGTAGTCACGACACCCCAATTGGAGTAGCGGCAGAGCAGAGCCACCACCCGCGCCCTCAAGGTAGACAAATCTGCACCCGACCAGCAGAAGAGGCCCAGTGGCCTGCCAGCGCGGCAGACACTTCACCCCATTTGGAGTAGGGGCAGAGCAGATCCATCGCCCATGCCTGTAAGGTAGGCAGACCTGCGACCGACGGCAGAACAGGCCCACCCACCCGCCGGCGTGGTAGTCACGTCACCCCAATTGGAGTAGGGGCAGAGCAGAGCCGCCGCCCGCGCCTCTAAGGTAGGCAGACCTGAGACCGACTGGCAGAACACCCCAGGGGTCCATGGGTGTGGTACACACGTCACACCAATTAGAGGAGGGGCTTAGCAGAGCCGCTTCCCGCGCCTGCAGGGTAGGCAGACCTGCGACCGATCAGGAGAACAGGCCCAGCGTCCCATCAGCATGGTAGATAGATCACCCCAATTGGAAGAGCACAACAGCCACCCACCGCCCCTGCAAGGAAGACTTTTCAAATATACAAGAGCAATATAAATATATAGGGGGAAAATTTCAAAATCACAACAGTTTCACCAAGCAGAAAGAAACGCGAGCCGTATGAAAAGACAAAGAAAAAAGAACCACAAGCAATGCAGGTCAACACAACTTTAGAAGAGGTAATAGCTGCAGCAGATGGAATGTCACATAAAAAACTCAGGATGTACATGCTTCAGATAATCTGGAGTCTCAAGGAAGACATTAGACAGCAAAATCAGACAATGAAAGATCACTTCGACAATGAATTACACAAACAAATCCAAGAAGCAAAAGATCAATTATACAGGGAGATAGAAGTTGTAAAAAATGACAAACAGAAATCCTAGAAATGCAGGAAGCAATAAAACAACTTAAAAACTCAATTGAGAACACTACCATCAGAGTAGAACACTTAGAAGATTGAACATCAGACAATGAAGACAAAGTATTTCAACTTGAAAAGAACATAGACAGCTCAGCAAGACTGTTAAGAAACCATGAACAGAACATCCGAGAAATATGGGATAACATAAAGAGACCAAACTTAAGAGTCATTGGGATACAGGAAGGTATAGAGGTCCAAACCAAAAGAATGAGCAATGTATTTAATGAAATAATACGAGAAAATTTCCCAGACTTGAAGAATGAGACAGACTCCCAAGTCCTAGAAGCCAACAGGACGCCGAATGTGCAAAATCATAAGAGATCCACACCTAGACGCATTATAATGAAGATACCCAACGTACAGAATAAAGAGAGAATTTTAAAAGCTACAAGTGAAAGGAAGCAGATTACATTTAGGGGTAAAGCAATCAGGATAACAGCTGATATTTCAACACAGACTCTGAAAGCTAGAAGATCCTTGAAATATATGTTTTTGTCAGGAGCTTTAGCTTCATTTCTAGTGAAAGCATCAAAGCTGTATCTGCATCTATGTAACCTGGAGAACATGGTTTCTTATTTTCCAAAAGACATGAGGCGGCAGTGCTGAATTCACTCTTTGTAGGTAAACTGTGGCCACTGAAGGCTAAGTGTCTCCCCGTGTGGACTGTGAAGCCATTTGGTCATCCTCCAATTTTCATGGTGTTTCTTGCCGCTGCACTGGGAGTTTGGTATTTGTTTCACTAAATAAAATGAGTTCAACTGAGACCCAGTGCTGGAGGGAGTTCTGTCATGTATGGTGGGTCAGGGTCTGCAGGAGAATTCACCAACCAGGATTCTATCCCACATAGAGTGCCCCCTTGATCATAGCAACCTGATTCTGAACATTGCCCTGAAAATCTCCATATAAAAAGATGCCTTTACATGGAGAGGTTTCAGACATATAAGGTTCTGCTGGATGCACCATGTCAGTCTCAAGCCCTTTGGAAGTAATGGCAGATCCACATGGCCCCACAAGAGATGTTTTATCACACACCTGCACACCACCTGCACACACACCACTATTCAGTAGGCTACAAGTTACTGGCATTTCTGTTCTACACCATTTTCATGAAACCCAGACAATCAAGGCACTATCTGGTACACTCATGATGAGCAAAAGGACATCAAAGGTTCTCCAGTGCCACCTGGTCATTGGAATGGCAAAAATTTCATGGTATTTATGTAGACACTTTTCAAGGATGAAGTTGGAAGCACTGTGTGTTTCAATTCATTCAGGAACCATTAAATGGTGAGGAAGCTCATTTCAATAAAAGATCTGGAGAACTCTCACAGGCAATTTTTCCCAAGGAGTGAGCTAGATCTCAGTTTAGAAGGCGAATCTCATTAGTGGCCTATTCCACTGCCACACAAATGACCGCAATTGAAACCAAAACACTCCCACATGACCCTCATCTTCTGCCATAGAGACACTCATCATAACCTCTTGCTGCAGGTTTCCATGAGGGATGCAGCCCAAGACAGTGTCCAAAATAAGCTCACTTACCCTTCAATTGCCTAAAGTCAGGGTGGCCTGGACACCCTTCCTGTGAACCAGGAGTGATCAAATAGGTCTGCCGTTAATACTGCCCTGCTTCTCCATTTTGACTGTTACTGATTGTTGAGTATAAATTCTTTGTGTGAATTGGAGTCAGGAGAAAATCCAAGCACCTATGCATTAGCCTCTTCAGGGCTTTGAAAAACTCATTTGACCCAAATGATATCTATTCTCACTTGATAGAGGTCAGGACTAACAGAGGAAGGCAAGAGACTTCATCCACATTGACTGCTCTTATGGCCATTTTGGTTTTGGATTCAGAGATGGGATCTTTCTGTAGATCCGTCAGGTGCCGAGAATCTAAGCCCCAGCCTCACATAGGGCCAAGGGGCTGATTCAGACACATCCCTTTTGAAGCAATTAAGCAAACAGCCACAGGTGATGCCCATTCATTTTCATTTGAAAACTGTTTTCTTCAGGCTTTACAAAGGGGTTGCCTGAGGCAAAGAAATTCCTAACATTCAGGGCAACAGAACAATAGGTTAGCAAAAGGCCCAAAGCAGGGTTTCTCCACTGAGACTTTACTGGTCACACTGATATCTGAGTTTTCTGAGATGCTCCCATTGCCTTCAGCTATCCAGTACATGGCCATGTAACAAAGCTTGGAGGCGGTACATATCTTGGACACCAAACCATGAGCCTATTCTGGAGAGTGGCCAGAATTCAGGAAGAAAACTGGAGCTTAGGAAGATAGTAGGTGTTGTCCATTCATAAGGCAAGCTGCAGTCCATTCATCAATTGTGCAGGATGAATGCTGGGTAGCTTTCTACTAGACAGTGCACTTCCATTGATGCATTCTCTTTTCAAATGTCAACAACCACGGACACAGTGGGATACACTTTTAGAAACCCTCGCCATGTCAAACGACTTTCTAGAAACAATCCACTCAAAAACAAACAATCCACCATCCCTACCTATTCTCAGAACATGAGACAAAACCACAAACTCACACCCACACCCACAAAGCACCTCCTTCCCAGAAGTAGGTCTTTGATTATCCGGAGTTTCCTCTGACTGGTGGGCCATACCATGTTCCCCCGAAATGGCCTGTACTTTCTCAGATTTGGTGTCTTTGCCAGAACAACTGTCTGCTTTCTCAGGAAACACCTGTCTTCATAGCTTTCCTGGCATTTGGCCATCCTCACATCAGTTGGTACCAATAAAGACTTACTCTGTCCTTGGTAAATCCAATCAAGTGTGCCAACTAGGACTGGCACTGGCTCTGGGGGCCTAGCTTCCTGGTTCCCAAGTTAAGAGAGTTCCACTACAAAGGAAGTGAGGTGAGTTCACTTTTTTCAGGAACTGAATGAGGTCACTGCCTTGGCAACTACTTTGCCCTAACAGTTGCTTCCAAGGGTCCCATGAGATGGATGCTGCCCCAATTCCTGTGACATTTTTACAAGTTAGAATGGTATATCAACCATAGTCACCCAGGAACAGCTCTCCACACAGGCTTGGTTTGGTCCATCTTCTCTACATTAAGAAGAGAGAGGCTGATTCAGACACAACCCTTCATCCTGACCAGGCTGTTTGCCATGGAAGATGACCTTTGCTCTCTCAGGTCCTTCATACCTGCCTACATGTTTTCCAGGGATAATTTCTGCATGGACCATTGAGGTTCGAAGTAGGTGGAAGATCCCCTGCATCCCTGCATTGTAAGACCAACTCTGTTCCAGCTCTTCTGTAATGTTATATTGAGGGAACAGTGTATGGTTATGCTTAATAACCAGTTCGATTTGGGTTAGGAATCATTCTACGGGATGTATAATGGTATTGGGTAACTGCAATACTTACAAGAATATATAGGTGAAATATAAGTATGAAAACAGAAATCCAGGTAAGATTTGAAGTCCAGAAAGTCATTGGGACCTTGATTGGATTACTTAGCTTGAATTACGTTCTGCACAGGTATCTCAGATAAATTGATATACAATGGCATAGGAACTTGTACCTTGGATGATTGAATGTAGAAGAGAACATCCCCTCAAACAGAGATAGTCAGTAGGATCAGGAAGATAGTCAGTAAGTATCGGAAGAACAATGAGTATAGGATTTGGACCAAAAGTTATTTAGCAATAGGGTTTCGGTTAGAGAGTGAATTTCAATAACAGCACATGTGAAGGGTCTCTAACAATGATGAAGTGGGGAAAATATGTAGGAATGCAGATATCAATAGAGACATTAGGAAATCAGGCAAAGTATAAAGTGAGTTATAGGATTAGATATTTTCAACAGGGTTGAGGTTGAACATATAATCTTTGGAAGAAACAAATATGTAGTCACCAATCGGATTGACATTTGAGAGCATAAGGCACCCTGGACATGGATGTTTTTAGTAATCCATGTTCACTTTCTATTTAGGATTTGGTAGAATCATAAGTGTGACCTTTGGATTTTGTGTCTAGAATATTACTGTGATGAAATGTATATGTAGATCAGGTGACATGAGTATTTCTTCCACCACTTCTGGAAGCAATATTTTGAAGATGTATAAATTTGTATTGGGGCTACAAAAAGGTGCACCCTGTGTCTATGAATACAGAGGAAATGCATGAATAGACCATACTGTGAATAAATAATAAAACTGGTTTCAACTTGAAATAATAGATTGAAATAAATTTGAAAACAAATAAGAAATCTTATATTAATATACAATCATTCATTCCAACCCATTATACATCTAATGGAAATATGAGGATTTTGGTTTATCATGAAAAGTGTGTGACTTTGCTTCAAATTGATTATGAAAATCGAAAATAATTTGTTTGGAAAGAAGTCTCATGAAAAGACCAGTCAAGAAACCTGGAGGAATACATGTGTTCTGAAGCAGGAAGCGATTGAAAGTGAAACAAATGCCTATAAATTTGCGAAATTGTTGAAGAAATATATGTCCTATTATGTCCATAAACTTAAGAAAGAGTAATGTACCAGTGTGGAATAAAAACTAACGTCAAAATACACATCACGTCCAATAGAATTCTACATGCATTGATGTTAAACTGGTTCAGTTACTGTAGAAATATTAGGATTTGAAGGCACCAATCACTGTAGTTAGTTTTCAGTACTAGGAAACAAATATGTACTTCAGGTGGATGAATATTTCTGAGAATAATCTTGTGAAAATTTTATTATAAATCCACATACATGAACATGAATGAATTTTGGGACTCTAAATAAGACACAAATATTTCATATTTTGAAAAATATGGAGACTATATATATATATATATATATATATATATATATATATATATATATATACACACACACACACACACACACACACACACACATACAAAACACACACACAGACTTTAAAATGTAGTAATATATGCCAATCGAAATTCATCATGAAATATATATCATCCACAAATGCAAAAATATATATTTTACAGAATATGGATTTATGTATAATTTTGTTCAACTAGGAAGCTCACCCATAGGTTGAATATTCAGTTCCAAAGCGTTTAGGAGGAGTGATCTCTTCTCACAATTTGTATTTGCTGAGGAAGCCACCTCACAAAAATGTAGGTGTGATACCAGGTAGCTTTTGGTATTTGCATATAAAAATACATATGTTGAATAGGCTACAGAGAAAGGGAGACAGTAATACACATATTTTGAACTTTAAAAACACATGGAGAACTATTTAATTAAAAATTGACTAGATTTATAACACATAAACTTTATCATGCAAAAGGCAAGTCCAAATATACATCATGCCTCCTTTGAACTGCTTGTATTTATATTCTGTTTGTGTTATTTTTCTCCATCATATTAGGATTAGTAGCCAGAGTCAAGTAGGGTATGGGATAGTGTCAGGGATTCTGTATTTTGAATGGAAAATTGGAAATTGTATCAAATGTGTGTGCAAATATGTGCAACCCAAAACTTCCCACTCTGATCCAGAACAATGCCTTGACATTACCTTCGCTCCAAGTAAGACACAATTAGAGGAGAAGAGTTAGAAAATTTGTGAATACATGTCTGGAATGGAAAATGCACAGGAGTTCACAAACTTCGAGATGGTAGAGGAGTTTCCAAAAGCAAGGGACATGGTAAACACAACACCAACATGGAGCTCTTCTGGCCTAAAGACTGTTTGAGAAACTGCATGTGAGATTGGGCACTTGAAATATAAGTTGTTGTCAGAAGTTTTAGCTTTCTTTCTAGTGAGACCATCAAAGATGGGTCTGCATCTATGTGACCTGGACGACATGTTTTCTTATTTTCCAATGAACATGGGGCATCAGTGCTGAATTCTCTCTTTGTAGGTAAACTGTGGCCACTGGGGGCTTAGTGTCTCCCCGTGTCGCTGTGAAGACATTTGGTCATCCTCCACTTTTCGTGGTGTTTCTTGCTGCTGCACAGTGAGTTTGATATTTGCTTTACAAAATACAAGGAGTTCAACTGGGACACAGTGCTGCAGGGAGTTCTGTCACTTGTGGTGGGTTAGAGTCTGCAGGAGAATGCACCATCCAGGCTTCTATCACTCATTGCTTGCTACATTGCCCCCTTTTCCATTGCAACCTAATTCTGAACATTGACCTGAAACCTCTCTATATAACAAGGTGCCTTTACATAAATGGGTCTGCTGGCTGCTGCAAGTCAATCACATGCTATTTGGAAGCCAATGGCAGATCCACATGGCCCCACCACAGATGTTTTGTCACACACCTGCCCACAACTGCTCAAGGCGCACTACTCAGAAGGTTCCAACTTACTGGCATCTCTGTTCTATGCCATTTTCATGAAACCAAGTAAATCAAGGCCCAGTCTGGTACACTCATGATGAGCATCAGGAGATCTAACTGTTCTCCAGTGCCACCTGGTCATGGGAATTTAAAAATTTTCATGGTATTTATCTAGCCATTTTTCAAAGAGGAATTTGGAGCCACAGTGGGTTTCAATTCATTGATGAACCATTAAATGTTGTGGAAGCTCATTTCAATGAAAGATCTGGAGAACTCTCACAGGCAATGCTTCCCAAAGAGTGGCCTAAAGGTCACATGAGGCCAGGCCCATTGAGGTCTACAATGTGAGGTCCATGGGTGTTTTGACTCTCAAATATGCCTGCCAAGTCTTTCAGAATGAAATCCGGGTATATCCTGGCTGACATTCTCAGTGCTTTGTGGAAAGCCACCCTGAGCTTAGATCTCAGTTTCCAAGGGCAAGTCTAATGCGTGGCCTCCTAAAATCCCAACACAATTCATGTCAATACTTCTCTGAGGTCAGTTCCAGAACTCAGTCTCTAAGGTGAATCAAACCCGAGTTAAAGCCCAGGTGGACCCAGTCTTATCTTCCAACAGCCAAATAAATGACCACAATTAAATCCAAAACACTCCCACATTGCCCTCATCTTCTTCCATATAGACACTCATCATTACCTCTGGCTGGAGGTTTCCATGAGGGGTAAAGCACAAGACAGAGTCTGAAATAATATAACTTGCCCTCATTTGCCTAAAGTCAGTGTGACCTGGACACCCTTGCTGTAAACAAGGAGTGATTTAATAGGCCTGCCACTAATACTGCTCTGCTTCTCCAATTTGAGGCCTACTGACTGTCATGTATAGATTCTTTATGTGATTTGGATTCATTAGAGAACCCAAGCACATATGGGCTAGCCTCTGCAGGGCTTTGAAGAACTCGAATAATTCAAAGGATCCCCAAATTCACTTGTTGGAGGTCAGGAACCTAACAGAGAAAGGCAATAAACTTCATCTACAATGACTGATTTTTTAGACATTTTGGTTTTGGATGAACACATGGGATCTTTCTTAAGATCCATTAGGCGCTGAATATCTAAGACACAGCCTCACACACAGCCAAGAGGCTGATTCACACACATATCTCTCAAAGCATTTTAGCAAACAGCCACAGGTGATGCCCATTCATTTCCATTTGAAAACTGTTTTCTTCAGGATTCACAAAGGGGTGGCCTGAGGCAAAGACCTTCCTGACATTCAGGGCAACAGAGGAATAGGGAAGCAAAAGGCCCAAAGCCGGTTTTCTCTACTGAGACTTTCCTTGTCACACTGATATCTGAGTTTTCTGAGATGCTCCCTTTCCTTTCAGCTATAGAATACATGGCCATGTCACAGAGGTTGGAGGTGGTACATAACTTGGACAAAAAACCATGAGCCTACTCTGGAGAGTGGCCAGATTCAGAAAGAAAGCAGGAACTTAGGAAGATAGTACGTGTTGCCCATTGATAAGGCAAGTCACAGTCCATTCATAAATTAGGCAGGATAAATGCTGGAATTCTATCTACTAGACAGGACACATCCATAGATGAATTCTCTTTTCTAATGAATACAACCACGGACACAGAGAGTTACACAGACATAGAAACACTCACATTGTCAAAGGAATTACTAGACACAGTCCACTCCAAACCCAACAAACTGCCTTTCCTACTTATTCTCAGAACATGAGAAAAAACCACAAACTCACTCCCACACCCACAAAGACACCTCCTTCCCCCAAGTAATTCTGTGACTATCCTGAGTGTTGTCTGACTGGTAGGCCATACTATGTACCCCCAAATGGCCTGTCCTGTCTCAGATATGGTCTCCTTGGCCAAATCTGTGACGTTGTCAGGAGCCAGAAATGGGAAAGTACCTTTTTCTCAGGAAAGGCCCCTCTACAAAGCTCTCCTGGCATTTGGCCATCCTCACATCAGTAGGTTCCAGGAAACACTGATTCTGTCCTTGGTAAATCCAAACAAGTGTCCTCAATGGGACTGGAACTGGGACTGGCTCTGGTTGCCTGGCTTCTGCACACAAGTTCAGAGAGTTCCATCACCAAGGAAGAGAGGTGAGATCACTTACTTCAGGTAGTGAATGAGGACACTGCCTTGGCAATCACTTTGTCCTAACAGTTGCTTCCAAGGGTCCCATGAGATATAGGCTGCCACTACTTCCTGTGACACTTTCACAAGTTAGAATGGTGAATCAACCATAGGCACCCAGGAACAGCTCTCCACACAGGCCTGGTTTGGTCCATTTTCTCTACATTGAGAACAGAGAGGCTCATTAAGATACAACCCTTCATCCTGACCAGGTTGTTTGCAATGGAAGATGAGTTTTGCTCTTTAAGGTCCTTCATAGCTGCCTATATCTTCTCCAGGGATCACATCTGCATGGACCTTTGAGTTTTTCAGCATATGGAATATCCCCTACATTCCTGTATTGTAAGACCAACACTGTCCCTGGTCTTTTGTTAAGTGAGATTGTGGGAACAGTGTATGTTTAGGGTTTAATAACATGTTTGATTTGGGTTAGGAATCATTCTGCTGGATGAATAATGGTATTGGGAACCTGTGATATTTATTAAAACATAGACATAAAATATAAGTATGAAAACAGAAATCTAGGTAAGATTTGAAGCTCAGAAGGGCATTGAGCTGTTGATTGTGATACTTAACTTTGAATTATGTTCCGCATATATGTCTCAGATAAATCGATAATCAATGGCATAGGACCTTGTACCTTGGATGATTGAATGGAAAAGAGAACTTCCACTCAAACAGGGAAACTCAGTAAGATTAGGAAGATAGTCAGTAGGTTTCAGAAGAAGAGTGAGTACAGGATTTCGACCAAAAATTCTTTATCAATAGGGTTTCGCTTAGAGAGTGAAAGTAAATATCATCACATGTGAAGAGTCACTCACATGGTGAACTGGGGAAAATATTTAGGAAAACAGACATCAATAGAGACATTAGGAAATCAGGCAAAGTATAGAGTGAGTGATAGGATTAGACATTATTAACTGCATTTAGGTTGAATATATAATTTTAGGAAGAAACAAATACGTAGTCACCAATAGGATTGATATTTGAGACTATTAGGCAAAGTGGACCTGGATGTTTTTAGGAATCCATGTTCAGTTTCCATTTAGGCTTTGGTACAATCATAAGTGTGACTTTTGCTTTTTGTGTCCAGAATATTACTGGAATACAATGTATATGTAGATAAGGTGACCTGAGTATTTCTTCCACCATTTCTGGGAGCAATATTTTGAAGATGTATAAATTAGTATTTGGGGTACAAACAGGTGTACTCTTTGTCTTTGAATATGGAGAATATGCATGTATAGACAATACTGTGAATAAATAATATAACTGGTTCCAACTTCAAATAATGGATTGAATTGAAATGTGAAAATATACAGGAAATCTTATATTGATATACAACCATTCATTCCAACCCGTTTTACATCTAATGGTAATATGAGGATTATGGTTTATCATGAAGAGTGTGTGAGTTTTGCTTAAAATTGATTATGGAAATTGAAAATATTTTTTTTTGGAAAAAAGTATCATAAAAAGACCAGTCAAGAAACCTGGAGAAATACATGTGTTCTGAAGCAGGAAGTGACTGAAAGTGAAACAAATGCGTATAAATTTGTGAAATTGTAGATGAAATATATATCCTCTGATGTGCATTAACTGAAGGAATAGTAATGTACCAGTGTTGAGTAAAAATGAACGTCAAAATAAACATCATGTCCCATAGGAATCTTCTTGCATTGATGTTAAACTGAGTCAGTTAATGTAGAAATATTAGGATTTGAATGCACCATTCACTGAATTTAGTTTTCAGTCCTAAGAAACAAATATGTATTTCAGGTGGATGAATATTTCTGAGAATAATCTTGTGAAAATTTGATTATAATTCCGCATACATGAACATGAATGAATTTTGGGACTGTACATAAGACACATCTATTTCATATTTTGAAATATATGGAGAGTGTGTATATATATATATATATATATATATATATATATATATATATATATATATACAAGAGTGTGTATACACACACACACACACACACAAAACAGACATTGAAAAGTAGCAATATATATGCCAATTGAAATTCTTCATGAAATATTTATCTTCCACAGATCCAAAAATCTTCATTTTACTGAGCGTGGATTTATGTGTAATATTGTTTAACTAGGAAGCTCACCCATAGCTTAAATTTTCAGTTACAACATCGTTTAGGAGGAGTGATCTCTTCTCATAATTTGTATCTGCCAAGTCAGCAACCTCACAAAAATGTACGTGTGATACCAGGTAGGATTCTATATGTGCATATAAAAATACATGTGCTGAATATGCTACAGAGAAAGGGAGACAGGAATTCACATATTTGTCAACTTTAAAAACACATTGAGAGAGGGAGGGGCAGATCTGCCAATCGCTCCTTCAAGGTAGGCGGACCTGCGACCCACCGGCTGAACAGGACCAGAGGCCCGCCACCGTGGAAAACACATCGCCCTGGTTGGGGGAGGGGCAATGCCGCCGGGCCTGCAAGGTAGGCAGACCTGTGACCCACAGCAGGACAGGCCCAGCAATCTGCGGAGGGGCAGAGACGCCCTCTGCGCCTGCAAGGTAGGTGGACCTGCAACCACCGACAGACCAGGCCTATATCCCGCCAGCATGGTAGACACATCGTCACGGTTGGGGGAGGGGCGGAGCAGCCACAGGCGCCTGCAAGGTAGACAGACCTGCAAGGGACAGACAAAACAGACCCAGTGGCCCGCGGATGGTCAAAGCTGCCGCCCACGCCTGCAAAGTAGCCCGACTTGGGACCCCCTGGCAGAATAGGCCCAGTGCCTGCAGAGGGGCAGAGCTGCTGCTCGCACCTTCAAGGTAGGCGGACCAGCTACCAACTTACAGAACAGGCCCAGCAGCCTGCTGGTGTGGTAGGCACATTGTCCCAATTGTAGGAGGGGCAGAGCCACCACCCGTGCCTGCAAAGGAGACTTTGAAACTATACAAGAGCAATATAAATATATAGGGGAAAAATTCAATAACACAACAGTTTCACCAAGCAGAAAGAAATATGAACAGTATGAAAAGACAAGGAAAGAAAGGACCATAAGCAATGCAGGTAAAGTCAACGTTAGAAGAGGTAATATCTGCAGCAGATGGAATGTCAGATAAAGAACTCAGGATATACATGCTTCAGATGATCTGGAGTCTCAAGGAAGACATTAGAGAGCAAAATCAGACAATGAAAGATCACCTTGATAATGAATTACATAAAAAAAATCCAAGAAGCATAAGATCAACTATACAGGGAGATAAAGATTATAAAATCAAACAAACAGAAATCCTAGGAATGCAGGAATCAATAAACCAACTTAAAAACTCAATTGAGAATACTACCAGCAGAGTAGAACACTTAGAAGATAGAACATCAGACAATGAAGACAAATTATTTCAACTTGAAAAGAACACAGACAGCTCAGCAAGACTTTTAAGAAACCATGAGTAGAACATCCAAGAAATATGGGATAACATAAAAAGACCAAACTTAAGAGTCATTGGGATACAGGAAGGTATAGAGGTCCAAACAAAAGGAATGAGCAATATATTCAATGAAATAAAGGAGAAAACTTCCCAGACTTGTAGAATGAGACAGAATCGCAAATCCTAGAAGCTTACAGGATGCCAAATGTGCAAAATCATAAGAGATCCACACCTAGACATATTATAATGAAGATGCCCAACATACAGAAAAAGGAGATAATTTTAAAAGCTACAAGATAAAGGAAGCAGATTACATTTAGTGGTAAACCAATCTGGATAACAGCTGATCTTTCAACACAGATTCTGAAAGCTAGAAGATCCTGCAATAACATTTTTCAAACACTGAAAGAAAATGGGTTCCATCCAAGAATTGTGTATCCAGCGAAATTAAGCTTCAGGATAGAAGATGAAATTAAAACTTTCCATGATAAACAAAAGTTAAAAGAATTTGCAGCTAGAAAACGATTTCTTAAAAACATCCTTGGCAAAACATCACAGGAAGGGGAAATGGAAAATAACAATGAAAACCAACAGTGGGAGGTAGAGGAGTAAAGGGGGGAAAATAATCAAGGAGGAAAACAAACCATGTTTAGTAACATAAATATACAAATATGGCTGGAAGAACAACCCATATCTCAATAATACCCCTAAATGTTAATGGCTTAAACTCACCAATTAAGAGACACAGGCTAGTAGAATGGATCATAAAACAAGACCCAACAATATGCTCCCTACTGAAGACACATTTGTTAGGAAAAGATATACATAGACTGAAGGTGAAAAGTTGGGAAAAATCATATCACTCATATGGACTTTGGAAACAAGCAGAAGTGTCCATACTCATATCAAATAAAATAGATTTCAAGCCAAAGTTAATCAAAGGGATAAAGAGGGACACTACATACTGCTCAAGGAAACCATACACCAACAAGACATAACAATCATAAAAATATATGCCCCAAACATTGGTGCAGCTATGTTCATCAAAAAAATTCTTCTCAAGTTCAAGATTCTAATAAACCAATATACAATACTCATGGGAGACTCAAACACACCTCTCTCACTACTGGACTGATCTTCCAAACAAAAGTTGAATAATGAAACTATAGAACTCAATAACACAATTAATAACCCAGACTTATGATATATATATAGAATATACCACCCAACATCAAGCAGTTACACTTTTTTCTCAGCAGCACATGGATACTTCTCAAAAAATAAATCATATATTATGTCACAGAGCTACTCTTAGACAATATAAAGGAGTAGATATAATATCAGGCATCTTATCTGATCATAAGGAAATGAAACTGAAAATCAACAATGAAAGAAAGAAGGAAAAATCATGTATCACATGGAGAATGAAAAATAGGTTACTGAATGATCAATGGGTTATAGAAGACATCAAGGAAGAAATTAAAAAATTCTTAGAGATAAATAAAAACACAGACATTACATATCAGAATCTATGGGACACATTGAAAGCAGTTCTAAGAACAAAATTCATTGCTTGGATTTCATTCCTTAAAAAAAGGAAAAAAAAAAAGACAAATAAATGATCTCATACTTCATCTCAGAATCCAAGAAAAAGAAGAGCAAAACAACAGCAAAAGAAGTAGAAGCCAAGAAATAATTAAAATCAGAGCTGAAATTAATGAAATCGAAACAAAGAAACAATTGAAAAAATTGACAAAACTAAAAGATGGTTCTTTGAAAAAATAAATAAAATCGACCGACCCTTAGCCAAGCTAACAAAGAAAAGAAGAGGGAGAATTCAGTATCACAACAGATAGTTCAGAAATACAGAAGATAATCCGAAATTATTTTGAATTCTTATTCTTCAATAAAATAGAAGATAGTGAAGGCATCGATAAATTTCTCAAGTCATATAATCTGCCCAGATTGAGTCAGGAGGATATAGGCAACCTAAACAGACCCATAACAATTGAGGAAATAGAATAAACCATCAAAAGACTACCAACTAAGAAAAGCCCAGGACCAGATGGGTATACAGCAGAGTTTTACAAAAGCTTTAAAGAGGAACTAATACCAATACTTTTCAAGCTATTTCAGGAAAAATGCAAAAATCCTCAATAAAATTGTGGCGAATCGGATACAAAAACATATTTAAAAAATTGTGCAACATGATCAAGTAGAATTCATCCCTGGGATGCAAGGCTGGTTCAATATACAGAAATCAATAAATGTTATTCATCACATCAATAGACTTAAAAATAAGAACCATTTGATCATCTCGATAGATGCAGAAAAAGCATTCGACAATGTACAGCATCCCTTTATGTTCAAAACTCTGGAAAAACTAGGGATAACAGGAACATACCTCAATAATGTAAAAGCAATCTATGCTAAGCCTCAGGCTAACATCATTCTGAATGGAGAAAAATTGAAGGCATTCCCTCTAAAATCTGGAAGAAGATAGGGATGCGCTCTCTCACTACTTCTGTTCAACATAGTTCTCGAAACACTGGCCAGAGCAATTAGAGAGATTAAAGAAATCAAGGCATAAAAATAGGAAAAGAAGAACGTAAATTATCACTATTTGAAGATGACATGATTCTATACTTAGCAGACCCAAAAAGGTATACAAAGAAACTATTAGAGCTAATAAATGAATTCACCAAAGTGGCAGGATATAAAATCAATACGCATAAATCAAAGGCATTCCTGTATATCAGCAACAAATCCTCTGAAATAGAAATGAGGACAACCACTCCATTCAAAATATCCACACACACACACACACACAAAAAAAAATACTTGGGAATCAACCTAACAAAAGAGGTGAAAGACTTATAAAATGAAAACTACAGAACCCTAAAGAGAGAAATAGAAGAAGATCTTAGAAGATGGAAAAATATACTATGTTCATTGATAGGCAGAACTAACATCATCAAAATGGCAATATAACCAAAATTCTCTATATGTAAAATGCAATGCCAATCGGGTCTAAAAGCATGCAATGGAGGAAGGATAGCATCTTCAACAAATGGTTCTGGGAAAACTGGAAATTCATATGCAACAAAATGAAACTGAATCCATTTCTCTCGTCATGCACAAAAAGTTAACTCAAAATGGATCAAGGAGCTTGATATCAAATCAGAGACACTGCATCTGATACAAGAAAAAGTTGGCTATGATCTATATACTGTGGGGTTGGGCTCCTAATTCCTCAATAGGACACCCATAGCACACGAGTTAATAACTAGAATTAACAAATGGGACTTACTCAAACTAAAAAGTTTTTTCTCATCAAAAGAAAAAATAAGAGAGGTAAATAAGTAGTCTACATCCTGGGAACAAATCTTTACTCCTCACACTTCAGATAGAGCCCTAATATTCAGAGTATACAAAGAACTCAAAAAATTAAACAATAAGAAAACGAATAACCCAATCAACAAATGGTCCAAGGACCTGAACAGACACTTCTCAGATGAGGACATACAATCAATCAATAAGTACATGAAAAAATGCTCACCATCTCTTGCAGTCAGAAAAATGGAAAACAAACCCACCCTAAGATACCATCTCACTCCAGTATGATTGGCAGCCATTATGAAGTCAAACAACAAGTGCTGCCGACGATGTGGGGAAAAGGGTACACCTGTACATTGCTGGTGGGACTGCAAATTGGTGCAGCCAATTTGAAAGAAGTATGGAGATTTCTTGGAAGCTAGGAATGGAACCACCATTTGACCCAGCTATTCCCCTTCTCAGTGTATTCCCTAAGACCTAAAAAGTGCATGCTGCATTGACACTGCTACATTGATGTTCATAGCAGCACAATTCAAAATAGCAAGAGTGTGGAACCAACTTAGATGCCCTTCAATAGACGAAGGAAAAAAAATATGGCATTTATACACAATGGAGTAATACTCTGCATTAAAAAATGTCAAAATCATAGAATTTCCTGGGAAATAGATGGCATTAGAACAGATTATGCTAAGTGAAGCTAGCCAATCCCTAAAAAAAAAAAAAAAACAAATGCCAATAGTTTTATTTGATATAAGGAGAGTAACTAAGGACAGAGTTGGGAGGAAGAGCATGAGAAGAAAATTAACATTAAAGGGGGTGAGAGGTGGAAGAGAAAAGGAAAGAGAAGGAAAATTGCATGGAAATGGAAGGAGACCCTCATGGTTATACAAAATTACATACAAGAGGAAGTGAGGGGAAAGGGGGGAAAAAACCAAGGGGGAGAAATGAATTACAGTAGATGGAGTAGAGAGAGAAGATGGGAGGGGAGGGGATGGGGGATAGTAGAGAATAGGAAAGACAGCCGACTACAACAGACACTACTATTGCAATACGTAAAACAGTGGATGTGTAACAGATGTGATGCTGAAACCTGTATACGGGGTAAAAATGGGAGTTCATAACCCACTTGAATCAAAGTGTGAAATATGATATGTCAAGCAATAGGTAAAGTTTTGAACAACCAACAATAAAAATTAAAGGAAAAAAACACATAGAGAACTATTTCAATGAAAAATGGACTAGATATATAACACCTACCCTTTATCATGCAAAAGGCAAGTCCAACTATACACCATGCTTCCTCTGAACGGCTTGTATTTCTATTCTGTTTGTGTTATTATTCTCCATCATAGTAGGATTAGTAGTCAGAGTCTAGTAGGGTATGGGTTAGTGTCAGGGATTCAGTATTTTGAATGGAAAAAAGGAAAAGGAATCCAATGTGCATGCAAATATGGGCTACACAATAAATTTCCCACTCTCATCCAGAACAATGGCTTCACATTACCTTCGCCCCAAATAAGACGCAATTAGAGGAGAAGAGTTGGAAAATCTGTGAATACATATCTGGAATGGAAAATTCAAAGGAGTTCACAACCTTGGATGTGGTAGAGGAGTTTCCAAATGTAAGGGACAAGGTAAACACTCCACATACTTGTAGCTCTTCTGGCCTAAAGACTTCTTGAGAAACTGCCTCTGATGTTGGGAACTCAAAATATATGTTGTTGTCAGGAGCTTTAGCTTTCTTTCTAGTGAGACCATCAGAGCTGGGTCTACATCTATGTGACCTGGAGGACGTGGTTTCTTATTTTCCAATGAACACTAGGCTACAGTACTGAATTCTCTCTTTGTAAGTAAACTGTGACCACTGGGGTCTAAGAGTCTCCCCGTGTGGACTGTGAAGGCATTTGGTCATTCTCCACTTTTCGTGGTGTTTCTTGCTGCTACACTGGGAGATTGGTATTTTCTACATGAAATACAAGGAGGGACACAGTGCTGAAGGGAGTTCTGTCATGTGTAGTGGGTCATGGTCTGCAGGAGAATGCACCAACCAGGCTTCTAGCCCACATAGATTGTCCCCTTGTCCATAGCAACTTGATTATGAACATTGCCCTAAAAATTCTCCATATACCAATATGCCTTTACATATAAGGGTTTCCTGCCTGCACCACGTCAGTCACATGCCATTTGGAAGCAATGGCAGATCCACATGGCCCCACCACGGATGTTTTATCACAAACCTGCACACCAAAGCTTGCGCCTACAATTGAGGAGTATCCAACTTACTGGCATCTCTGTTCTACACCATTTTAATGAAACTCAGTCAATAAAGGCACTCATGATAAGCAATAGGGCATTCAAAGGTTCTCCAGTGCCACCTGGTCATAGGAATTTCAAAAATTTTATGGTATTTATCTAGCCATTTTTTAAGGTGGAAGTTGGAGGCACTGTGGGTTTCAATTCATTTAGGAACCATTAAATTGTGAGGAAGCTCATTTCAATGAAATCTCTGGAGGACACTCAAAGGCAAGTCTTCCCAAAGAGTCGCCAAAAGGTCACATGAAGCCAGGCCCATTGAGGTCTACAGTGTGAGGTCTATGTGTGTTTTCACTATGGCTGCCAAGTCTTTCAGAATAAAATCTTGTGATATCCTGGGTGAGATTCCCAGTGCTCTGTGGAAAGCCAGCCTGGGCCTAGGTCTCAGTTTCCAAGAGCGAGTCTCATGTGTGGCCTCCTAAAAACTCAACACAATTCATGCCAATACTTCTCTGAGTTCAGTTCCATAACTCAGTCTCTAAGGGGAATCACACCAGATTTCAAGTCCTGGTTGACCTACTCATCTCTTCCAACCCCAACACAAATGACCAAAATTAAACCAAAACATTCCCACATGACCCTCATCTTATTGCATATAGACACTCATCTTAACCTCTGGCTGGAAGTTTCCATGAAGGACACAGCCCAAGACAGTGTCCAAAATAGGCTTCCTTGCCCCTTATTTTCCTAATGTCAGGGTGGGCTGGACACCCTTCCTGTAACCCAGGAGTGATCAAAAAGGCCTGCTGTAATACTGCTCTGCTTCTCCAATTTCAGACCTACTGACAGTGGGGTTTAGAATCTTTATGTGAATTGGAGTCATAAGAAAACACAAACACCACTGGGCTAGCATGTGCAGGGCTTTGAAGAAATCATTTGACCCAAAGGATCCCTATTCTCACTTGATGGAGTTCAGTAACCTTACAGTGGAAGGCAAGAGACTTTATCCTCAATGACTCCTCTTTTGGGCATTTTGGTTTTGGATTCACACATGGGATCTTTCTTTATTTCAATCAGGTGCTAAGAATCTAAGCCACAGCCTCACACAGGGCCAAGAGGCTGATTCAGACACACCCCTTTCTAAAGCAATTAGGCAAAGAGCCACAGGTAAGGCCCATTCATTTCCATTTGAAAAGTGTTTTGTTCCGGCTTCACGAAGGTGTGGCCTGAGGCAAAGAAATTCCTGACATACAGGGGAATAGAACAAAAGGTAAGCAAAAGGCCCAAAGCACGGTTTTTCCACTGAGACTTTACTGGTCACACTGATATCTGAGTTTTCTTAGTTGCTCGCCATTCCCTTCAGCTATCCAGTACATGGCCATGTCACAGAGCTTGAAGGTGGTACTTCTCTTGGACACAAAACCATGAGCCTATTCTGGAGAGTGGCCAGAATTCAAAAATAAAACCAGAACTTAGGAAAATAGCAGGTGTTGCCCATCGATAAGGGAAGCCGCAGTGCATTCATATATTCTGCTGGATGAATGCTGGGAAGCTTTCTACCAGACAGGACACATCCATTCATGCATTCTCTTTTCTAATGTCTAGAACCACGGACCCAATGGGATACACAGACATAGAAACACTTGCTTTATCAAATCACTTATTAGAAACAGTTCACTCCAAACCAAACAAACCGCCATTCCTACCTATTCTGAGAACATGAGAAAAAAGAACAAACACACACCCACACCCACAAAGCACCTTCTTCCCCCAAGTAGGTCTCTGACTATCCCGAGTGTCCTCTGACTATTGGGCCAAACTATGTTCCCCCGAAATTGCCTGTCCTGTTTCAGATCTGGTTTCCTTGGCCAACTCTGTAAAGTTGTCAGGAGGCAGCGGTGATCCACTACCTGCTTTCTCAGGAAAGGCCACTCTTCAGAGCTTTCCTGGCTTTTGGCAATCCTCATATCAGTAGGTACCAACAAAGACTGATTCTGTCCTTGGTAAATCCAAAGAAGTGAGACCACTGCTACTGGGACTGGAATGGGATTTGGGTGCCTGTATTCCTTGATCCCAAATTCAGAGAGTTCTATCACCAAGGATGTGAGGTGAGGTCTGAGGTCACTTCCTTCAGGAACTGAATGAGCTCACACCATTTGCAACCACTTTGTCCTAACAGTTGCTTCCAAGGGTCCCCTGAAATGAAGGCTGCCCCTGCTTCCTGTTACAGTTTCACAAGTTTGAATGGTATATTAACCATAGGCAACCGGGAACAGCTCTCCACACAGCCTGGTTTGGTTCTTCTTCTCTACATTAAGAAGAGAGAGGCTGATTCAGACATATCCCTTCATCCTGACCAGGTTGTTTGCAAGAGAAGATGACTTTTGCTCACTCAGTTCCTTCATAGCTGCCTACAACTTCTCCAGGGATCATTTTTGCATGTACCTTTGAGTTTCTTAGCAATAGGAAGTTCCCCTACATTCCTGTATTGTAAGACCTACTCTGTCCCTGCTCTTCTGTAAAGTTATATTGAGGGAACAGTGTATGGTTAGGGTTAATAACAGGTTCAATTTGCATTAGGAATCATTCTGCTGGATGAATAATGGTATTGAAAACCTGCGATATTTACAAGAATATATAGGTGAAAATTAAGTATGAAAACAGAAATCTAGGTAAGATTTGAAGCCCAGAAGAGCATTGGGACATTGATTGTGATACTGAGCTTTGATTTATTTTCTGCACAGATGTCTCAGATACATCAATATACAATGGCAAAGGTCCGTGTATTTTGGATGATTGATTGTCAAAGAGAACTTCCAGTCAAAAAGGGATAATCAGTAGGATTAGGAAGATAGTCGGTAGGTTTAGAAAGGAGAGTGAGCATAGGATTTGGACCAAAAGTTCTTTAGCTATAGGGTTTCGGGTATAGAGTGAATGTAAATGTCACCACATGTGAAGAGTCAGTCACAATGATGAACTGGGGAAAATATGTAGGAAAGCAGATATCAATAGAGACATTTGGAAATCTGGCAAAGTGTAGTCCGTAGTGAAAGGTTAATAAAATAGGTACTTATCACTTCCTGTTTTCTGTATGCTTAATAAAACACTGTTGAAATCTTGAGAAATGTTTGCTAGTCTTGTTCCCAGAATGTGCTGTCCTCAGCTGCCAAACTGCAGAAAGTAATTCCTCACCCGGTTGCCCACAAACAGCTCACTCGCCCGGACCCATCAATAAACATCCTGCCCTGCCCTCTCAAAGGAAAGTATATAAGCTCTGCTTAAGCTGTTCTCAGGGCTCTCTGCTCTATTCAAGTGAACTCTGAGCCCCAGCATGCTGGACCCATAATAAACCCTTTGCTTTTGCATGAGACAGTCTCTTGGTGGTTTCTTCCCCGGACGCTCGCCCGACCTTTACATATGGAGGTTCCACCGAGATCCAGCAGCGGCAGATGAGAGACCCCAACGGGCTCCTCTCGGGGTATGTAAGGTGCCTCTTTCTGGTTTCAGGTTTCAGGTTAGGGCTTGGCAAAATGGCTGTTGATGAAGAGTGTGAGCTCTCTCCTACGATGGCTGACAGACATGTCATACAGCCACAGGCCACGTCACTGGGGGACTCCCCAGAGAACTCGGGAAATCGAGGAACAATAGTCTCCTCGACTCAGTGATATTTTGTTTCAGATTCGGCATATCCAGCCCATCAGGTTTTGCCGGCTACTCAGTCCTGGTCTCAGTGTTGGACGTCCATTGCCTGTCTTTATTGTATTGTCTTGTCTGTGTCGTGTGTCATTGCTTTTACTGATTGTTTATCTTTCATAATGGGATAGAGCACTTCAATGCCTCTTTCCCTGACCCTTGATCATTGCACCAAAGTCCGCTTAAGGGCTCAGAATCTTTCTTTTTCAGTAAAACGCTGGACCTGGCAGACTCTCTCTGCCTCAGAATGGCCCACCTTTGGATTCAGATAGCCCCTAGAAGGATCTTTCTACTTCCCACTAATTTAAAAAGTCAGAGATATTGACTTTCAGCCAGCGCCACATAGACATCAGGATCAAGAGACATATATCCTAACTTTTCAGGAAATCTGCAATTCTCCTCCTCCATGTGTGAAGCTTTTCCTTGCCCCTGCCCCCACTTATACTCCTTCCCTCATGCTCTCTCAAACCTTCTGCTCCTCCTCCTCCTTCAACCTCTGTTCTCCCTGAGTCACAAGATTTGACTCTACTGGATTCTCGTCCTACTACTTATTCCCTGCCCTCGTCCCCCAACCCCCAACACCCTCTAAGTAATTCCCCTGCTGCTGACTCAGCCTGTCCGCAATTGGAGGAAGCTAAGTGAGCCCAGCGCACTCCAAATAACTCCCCTGCAGCAAACACACCCCCTCCTCCCCTGGAGGATGCTGGCCCGGCTAAAGGAATTTGCCGGCGTTGAATGATTGAAATCCCTGGAACTCCCGTGATGCTCCCTCTCCATTTCTAAGGAACAATGATTGATGACAACCATGGGGGGAAAGTGCAAGCCTACCAGTTTTTACCTTTCTCCTCTTCAGACCTAAATAACTGGAAAAATAACAATCCCCCTTTTACTGAGGACCCCACCTGGGTCTCAGGTGTGTTTGAATCATTGATGTTTTCACACCAGCCTACTTGGGATGACTGCCAACAACTCCTAAGGACTCTCTTCATGACAGAGGAACAAAAGAGAATCTTCCTGGATTCTAGAAAAAAATATTCTCGGACCAGATGGGTGACCGACAAAACTTCCCAACATATGCAAAGCCGCCTTTCCCTTGCACAGACCCAACTGGGACCCCAAAACCTGTGAAGGTAATGAGCATCCTTCCTCTTATTGCCGGGCTCTAATAGTGGGTATCTTAGTGGCCGCTAGGCGATCAACTATTTTGGCCAAGGTAAGAGAGATTATTCAAGGGACTGATGAAGGTCCCTCCATGTTCCTACAGGGAATTATGGAGGCATATAAGAGATTTACTCCTTTCAATCCTCAGGCAGAGAATCAAAAGGCATCTGTCATGGTGGCCTTGATTGGGCAAGCTGTTCTGGATATTAAAAGACAGTTACAATGCTTAGATGGATTACAAGATATGACTTTGAGAGGTTTAGTCAGAGAAGCCAAGAAGGTATACTAAGAGAGAAACTGAGGAAGAGTATGGAGCAAAGGGAGGATAAAAGAAACAAAAGACAGACTAAGGCATTGACTAAGGTCCTGGTCACAACAACAAATAGACCAGAAATTGAGAAACATGGAGACAGGAAGGGACACCGGGGACCACACTAGAGGCCACCCCTGGCCTCAATAAAATGTGCCTACTCTAAAAAAAAAGGACACTGGGCTAAAGAGTGCCCTAGAAAGAGACAGCCAGGCCAGCTGGACATTCTGACTCTGTAGGATTACTAAGAAAGTCGGGACTCAGATCCTCTACTCGAGCTCAGGTTAACTTTTGAAGTGGAGGGGACCCCAGTATACATTGAAGTGGATACAGGGGCAATATATTCTGCCTTTAAGGCCCCATTGGAACCTCTATCAAATTAAAGGTCTCTAATTCAAGGGGCTAATGGCAGTAAATATCAGGCTTGGACAACTAAGAGGACCATGGACCAGGGGAAAGGAAAAATCCATCACTCCTTCCTTGTAATTCCAGCATGCATGGCCCCATTGATTGGCAGAGATCTGCTCACAAAGCTCTGGGCCAAAATTACTTTTAACCCTGAAGGCCCCCAAGTGGAATTTCTAAATCCTTCAGTAAAAACTCCTATAATCACGGCTCTAACTATGTCAGTAGAAAATGTACATCACATCACTCACCTTGGTTCAAAGAAACTGCATTCATTTTTGCAGGATCAAAAACAGAGTTTTCCACTAACCGACTCACAGTGAAAGGAAACAACTGAATGGATAAAAAAAGCCTGTTGGGTCCATCAATTGGTTAATTCTTACCCTTCCAAGCTTCCTGCAGGAAAGCACCTACGAGGAACCAGACCAGGACAATTCTGGGAAGTGGACTTTACTGAAATTAAGCCAGCAAGGAATGGACTTAAATATCTCCTAGTCTTTGTAAATACATTTTCAGGATGGATTGAAGCTTTCCCCCCCCAAAAAAAAAGAAAAGAAAAAAAAAATGAAACAGCGCAAATGGTGGTCAAGAAGATCCTGGAAGATATTTTTCCAAGGTATGGCCTGCCTAAAGTAATAGGGTCTGATAATGGACCGGCGTTCGTGGCCCAGGTAACTCAGAGGTTAGCAAGGACCCTGGGGATTAATTGGAAATTACATTGTGTTTACAGACCCCCTAGTTCAGGACAGGTAGAAAGAATGAATAGAACCATTAAAGAGACCATAACGAAATTAAGCTTAGAGACCGGCATAAAAGATTGGACTATGCTCCTGCTTTATGTACTGTTTCATGCAAGAAATACTCAATCTATTTCTTTGTGTAACCTCACACCCTGTGAAATTCTCTATGGTGTCCCTCCTCCAGTAAGGGTCCTACCCCAACTCTAAGACCTAACGATTCCTTCCACACCCCCTTGCTTAACAGACTTAAAACTCTTGAAAGAACTCAGAGATACCTGTGAAAACAGATGGCCACTGCCTACCAACCTGGGGATGAGGGGACTCTACAGCGATATCAAATAGAGACTTCATCTATGTAAGACGACATCTGGTGTCATCGCTGGAACTCCCCTGAAAAGGACCATACCAGGTGCTACTTATAACACCTACAGGGTAAAGGTAGTCAAAATCACTTCCTGGATCCCTACCTCTCATCTCAAGCCTGTGCCCTGTCCAGACTCTGGCTGGAAACTGGAAAAGACTGGAAACCCTTTCAAATTGTGGATTCGCTGTGTGGATAAGGCTATAGACTCTCCCCTTGACCACCAGTAGTCCTAACCCTCATAAGCCTGTTCAGCAGCGATGTCTGATCACAAATCCTACTGGAAAGGAAGTATGGTCTATCTTGCATACAGCCCGCTTAGGGACCTGGTGGCCATCTCTCCAGCCAGACATTTGTCAGCTGCGTATAGGTCTTCCCTATTGGGATATCCCTAATGAAGAGGATCCCACTAAAATTCCATTAAATCCCTTCCATACCATAGATAATGGAAACAAACATTATTGATGTAGGGACACGCGAGCCAGATGCTGGTTGGCTAGCCTAGATTACTATGTTTGCCCAGTGTACTATCAAAGCCACAAACAGTCAAGGCTGTGTGTTGGAAACGCCGACATCTTCTGTAAGTCATGGGGATGTGAGCATACAGGGACTGCCACATGGAACCCAAACTCCTCATCAAATTCTGTACACAGCATTGGCCATATTACCAATTAGACAACCAAAACTGATGGCCCCCTGAGGGGTCTCTAGATCTTCAAATTCTGTGTGACCTTTTTAACTTCTGCAAGTGCTCAAAAGGGTGAAAGGAGATTCCTCTATGTGGAGGCCTTTTCTCTCCTTTGCTCACATCGTGAACTATGCTTCTCCAATACATGCTCACCCTCAGCCTTCTGCTCTAGACTCTCTGTTGTCACTCCCACATCATCAACTTGATTTCTCCCCTCCAATTACTATATTAAAAACCCAAACCTCCACCGTTTCTCAGACCATTGCCCCCTTGCTGAGGTAGCAGGTACTGAGGTAACCCTCCACTCACTCACTCCTCTCTTCTCCTGTCAGTGCCCACACTAGGTCCCACCAGGTCCTCTTACCAGCTAACCCAAAGCTCAATCCAGCTGAGAAGAGCCCTCAGACCCCTATCCAAGATGTAATGAAAATGGCCTTTAAAGTTGCTTTGTCATCACTGAAAACAGGTTACTAAGAATTTAAAGTCCCTTACAGGCTTTTTGGGATACTCACTCCCATCTCCCCCTCTGTTCTACCCGTTCTACTACTCATGTTTTTGGTGCTAGGAAGATCTCAAAACCCTTTTCCATTATTCTTTTACATCTCTCCTTCATCATTCTCAGATCCAAAGAGCTGCGCTCAGCCCTGCATTCCCCGTCTTCCCCCTCTGTACCAGGCCCACAGGAAAGTCTTAACTGACCTTATCCAGAAGTTTTCACCATGGCTAACTTTAGGACTTTCAGCAAAAGAGTCCCTATAAAAGAGTTCAGTGTAGATAAACTTCCTCTTTTTGTGTTGCCCTGGTCTACCTGGCAACTGGCTGAAAAAAATCAGCACTCCTGAGCTAGACACACCCTTACTAGTTTTTCACAACATATGTGATCAAGGCCTCTGGCCTTGAGCTGGGGCTTCATAGAGATGGCTACATTTGTAAGATGGATAAGTTGCAAACTGGGCTCCGTGGAAACATCTGGCAGAGGGAAAAAAGGGGAAAAAAAAGCTCTCCCCCACCCAGGTGTCCTTGAAAATTTAACTTGCCCAGAACTGAGGAAAAATCAGAAAAAAAACTGCTCTTTGTGAACTTCTGCAGACTGTGAACTTCAGAGCCCCTTCCCTTACATGTTGGGTACAAAATTCTGAAACTACCTAAACTTGGGTTTCAGGGGATTAATTGATTACAACAGAAGCAATGCCCTCTGAATCTGGTTGCAACCAAATATGACTGTTTCCTTGTCTTTGGTGCTATCTTAGGTGCCTTGCTTTTTCCGTCCCTACAACAATATTATTCTATATACTTAAACGTTGTTTATGTTTTTATGAAATGGTCAACAGAAGTGATTAATTGTGTAATGGTGCAGATGTTTCCCAGAGTGCTCTATTATGATGCAGGTTCATTTGAAGATCAAATAGAGGGGCATACAACCCGGTTCAGGTGGGAACATATATCTCTCACCTTAGCCATTCTATTATGAATAGGAGTTGCTGCCCGGGTTCGCACAGGAACCACTGCCCTGGTCCATGGGACACAACAAATGACCCAATTAGAAGCAGCAATAGATCAAAACTTAAAGATATTAGAAAATTCCATCACAGCTTTGCAGGAATCTTTTACCTCTCTCTTTGAAGTTTGCTGGGAGCCATCAGCCAAGTAGGTATGACAAATTCCTTGCCAGCTTACTCCCATGCTGTCTAGTGGAAGGACTTCTGAAAGGTGACCTTGCTCAAGGACCAGGGCAGGATCCGTGTTTAGGGTGTTCCCCCTTTAGAATAGGGCGGTTTAGCATAATAGGAGATTAGGGTGTTCCCCCTTTAGAATAGGGCAGTTTAGCATAATAGGAGATTAGGGTGTTCCCCCTTTAGAATAGGGCGTATCCTGCTGCTGAGTTCCTCTTGAGTGCTTAGGGTCAGACAGTATATTTTGGGAGACAGAAGCCCATGCGGAGTGGATTTGGGAGAGAGTGGATTTGGGCAGAGAACGTGGATTCCCCCAGAGCGTGTTTGTAGACGGCCAGTGTGAGTTCGGGAATAAAGAATTGCTGTTTGAATCTACAAGCTGTGTGGAGACTGGTGATTTGTGCCCAGCCAAAGACTGCGGCAGAAGTTGTTTTACAGAAAAGTCGAGGGTTGGACCTCCATTTCATGAGAGAAGGGAGCCTTTGTGCTGCATTGAGGAAAGAATGTTTTTTTTTTTTTTTTTTTTTTTTATGTCGACCATACTGGAGTTGTAACAAACTCTATGAGTAAATTAAAAAGATGCCTTGAAGAGCATCAAAGAGAGATAGAGACCCAAAATTGGTGGTTTGAGTCTTGGTTTACACAGTCCCCCTGGTTAACTACATTTTAATCAACCCTGGCCGGTCCAATAATAATCCTCATTTTATTGCTTACTATAAAACCCTGTTTCTCAACCATGTAATTTCTTTTCTCCAAGCTCAAATTGGACAAGTTAAACTTATGTTAATACCCCACTAGCATACATAAAATGTGACACCCCCCAACAATCACTTTTATGATTAAAAGTAGCCAGAAGAAGAAGTGGGGAATGAAATGTTAATAAAATATGTACTTGTCACTTCCTGTTTTTCTGTACGCTTAACAAAACACTGTTGAAATGTTGAGAAATGTTTCCTAATCTTGTTCCCAGAATGTGCTGTCCCCAACTGCCAAACTGCAGAATGTACTCCCTCACGCGTTTACACACAAACCGCTTACTCGCCCTGACCCATCAATAAACTTCCCTCCCTGCCCTCTCCAAGAAAATTATATAAGCTCTGCTTAAGATGTTCTCAGGGCTCTCTGCTCTATTCAAGTGAGCTCTGAGCCCCAGCATGCTGGACCCCAAATAAACCCTTTGTGTTGCATGAGATAGTCTCTTGGTGGTCTCATCCTCTGACACTCGCCCTACATTTACTTGGATGATTGAATGTAGATGAGAACATCCATTCAAAAGTGATAGTCGGTAAAATTAGGAAGATAGTCAGTAGGTTTAGGAAGAAGAGTTAGTATAAAATTTGGAACAAAAGTTCTTTAGCAATAGGGTTTCGGTTACAGAGTGAATGTAAATGTCAACACAAGTGAAGAGTCAGTCACAATGATGAATTGGAGAAAATATGTTGGAAAGCAGATATCAATACAGACATTACAAAATCAGGCAAAGTATAAAGTCAGTGATAGGATTAGACATTTTCAACAGGGTTGACTTTGAATATATAATCTTAGGAAGAAACGAATATGTAGTCATCAATAGGATTGATATTTGAAAGCATTAGGCAAATTGGAAATTGATGATTTTAGTAATCCATGTTCACTTTCCATTTAGGCTTTGGTACAAATATAAGTTTGACCTTTGAATTTTGTGTCCAGAATATTACTGTGATAAAATGTATATATAGATCGGGTGACATAAGAATTTCTTCCACCATTTTGGGGAGCAATATTTTGAAGACTTATAAATTAGTATTTGGGGTACAAACAGGTGTACCCTGTGTCTATGAATATAGAGATAATGCATGAATAGACCAACTGTGAATAAGTAATATAACTGGTTCCACTTTAAATGGTGGATTGAATTGATATCTGAAAATATGAAAAATCTTATATTGATATACAATCATTCAGTCCAACAAGTTATACATCAGTGTTAATATTAGGGTTATGGTTTATCATGAAGGGTGTGTGAGTTTTGCTTCAATGTGATTATGAAAATCGAAAATAATGTGTTTGGAAAAAAGAATCTTGAGAAGACCAGTTAAGAAATAAGGAAGAATACATGTGTTCTAAAGTAGGAAGTGATTGAAAGTGAAAAAATGCCTATAATTTTGTCATCTTTTTGATGAAATATATATCCTATGATGTGCATAAACTGAAGAAATAGTAATGTACCAGTGTTGAATTAAAATGAACATCAAAATACACACCATGTTCCATTTGAATCTTCTTGCATTGAGGTTAAACTGAGTCAGTTACTCTAGATATATTAGGATTTGTATGCAACATTCACTGAAGTTAGTTTTCAGTACAAAAAACAAAGAAGTATTTCAGGTGGATGAATATTTCTGAGAATAATATTTAGAAAAGATCATCATAAATCACAAACATGAATATGAATGAATTAAGGGAGTGTATATTAAGATACAAATATTTCATATTTTGAAAAATCTGGAGAATGTGTGTATGTATATATATACACATATATATACATACACACAAACACATTAAAAACTCGCAATATATATGCTATTCGAAATTCATCATGAAATATATATCATTCACAGATCTAAAATATTCATTTTACTGAACATGGATTTATGTATAATGTTGTAAAACTAGGAAGCTCATCCATTGGTTATATTTTCAGTTCCAACGGTGTTTAGGAGGAGTGATCTTCTCTCACAATTTGTATCTGCCACACCTACATTCTTGTTCACCTCACAAGAATGTAGGTGTGGTACCAGGTAGGATTCTATATGTGTTTATTGCTGTTGCATTGGGAGTTTAGTAATTGCTTCATGGAATCAAAGGAGTTCAACTGGGACACAGTGCTGGAGCGAGTTCTGTCAGGCGTGGTGGGTCAGGGTATGCAGGAGAATGCACCAACCAGGCTTCTATCCCACATAGATTGCCCCCTTAAACATAGCAACCTGATTGTAAACATTGCCCTCAAACCTCACCATATAACAAGATGCCTTTGCATAGGAGGGTCTGCTGACTGCACCATGTCAGTCACAAGCCATTTGGAAGCCAATGGCAGATCCACATGGCCCCACCACAGATGTTTTTCACACACCTGCCAACCACTACTCTAGGACAACTACTCAGCAGGCTCCAACTTATTTTCATGAAACCCAATCAATCAAGGCACTGTCTGGTACACTCATGATCAGCAACAGAATATCCAATGGTTCTCCAGTGCCACCTGGTCATGGGAAATTGAAAATTTTCATGGTATTTATCTAGCCATTTTTCAAGGATGAAGTTGGATGCACTGTGGGTTTCAATTCATTCAGGAACCATTAAATGTTGAGGAAGCTCATTTCAATGAAAGTTCTGGAGAATTCTCACAGGCAAGGCTTCCCAAAGAGTGGCCAAAAGGTCACATGAAGCCAGGGCCATTGAGGTCTAAAATGTGATGTCATTGTCTGTTTTGACTCTCAACAATGGCTTCCAAGTCTTTCAGAATAAAATCATGTGATATCCTGGTTGAGATCAGAGTGCCCTCTGAAAAGCTACCCTGGGCCTTGATCTCAGTTTCCAAAGATGACTCTCATGCGTGGCTTTCTCAAATCCCAACACAATTCATGGCAATACTTCTCTGAGGTGAGTTCCAGAACTCAGTCTCTAAGGGGAATCACACCAGAGTTCAAGCCCAGGTGGACCCAGTCATCTCTTCCAACTGCCACACAAATGACCACAATAAAACCGATATTCTCCCACATGGCCCTCATCTTCTTCCATATTGACACTCATCATAACCTCTGGCTGGAGGTGTCCATGAGGGACGCAGCCCAAGACAGTGTCCAAAATAAGCTCCATTGCTCCTCATTTGCCTAAATTCGGGGTGGCCTGGACACCCTTCCTTTGTACCAGGAGTGATCAAAAAGGCCTGCCCGTAATACTGCACCACTTTTCCCATTTGAGGCCTATTGAGTGTCGGTTAAAGATACTTTATGTGAGTTGGAGTGATGAGAAAACCTAAGCACCTACGGGATAGCCTCTGAAGGGCTTTGATGAACTCATCTGACCCAAATGATCCCTATTCTCACTTGATGGAATTCAGGAACCTTACAGAGGAAGGCAAGAGACTTCATCCACAATGACAGCTCTTTTTGCCATTTTTGATTTGGATGCACACATGGGATCTTTCTTTAGATCCATCAGGTGCTGAGAATCTAAGTCAAAGAATCACACTGGGCCAAGAGGCTGATTCAGACACAACTCTTTCCAAATCAATTAACGAAAGAGCCAAAGGTGAAGCCTATTTATTTCCATTTGAAAACTATTTTGTTCAGGATTCACAAAGGGGTGGCGTGAGACAAAGACTTCCTGACTCTCAGGGCAACAGAACAATAGGTAAGCAAATGGCCCAAAGCAGGGTTTCTCCACTGAGACTTTCCTGGTCAACTGATATCTGAGTTTTCTCAGATGCTCGTCATTTCCTTCAGCTATCCGGAACATTGCCTTGTCACAGAGCTTGGAGGTTGTACATAACTTAGACACAAAACCATGAGCCTATTCTGGAGAGTGTCCAGAATTCTGGAAGAAAACAGCAAATTAGGATGGTAGCAGGTATTGCCCATTAATAAGGCAATCCACAGTCCATTCATAAAATGGGCAGGATGAATGCTGGGAAGCTTTCTACTAGACAGGACATATCGATTGATGCATTCTCTTTTCTAATGTCTACAAGCACGGACACAGTGTGATACACAGACCCAGAAACACTTGCCTTGTCAAACGACTTACTAAAAACAGTTCACTCCAAACCAAACAAACTGACTTTCCTTCCTATTCTCAGAACATGAGACAAAACCACAAACCCACAGCCACACTGACAATGACACCTTCTTCCCCCAAATAGGTATGAGACTATCCGGAGTATCCTCTGACTGGTGGGCCATACTATGTTCCCCCAAAATGTCCTGTTCTGTCTCAGATCTGGTCTCCTTGGCCAACTCTGTGAAGTTGTCAGGAACCAGGAGTGAGCCACTACCTGCTTTTCCAGGAAAAGCCCATCTTCCGAGCTTTCCAGGCATTTGGCCTCCTCACCTTAGGAGGAACCAAGAAAGACTGATTCTGTCCTTGGTAAATCCAAACAAGTGAGACCACTGGGACTGGGACTGGGACTGGATCTGGGTGCCTGGCGTCCTGGATCCCATGTACAGAGAGTTCCATCAATAAGGAAATGAGTTGAGGTCACTTTTTTCAGGAACTGAATGAGATCACTGCCTCGGCAACCACTTTGTCCTAAGAGTTTCTTTCAACGGTCCCATGAGATGGAGGCTGCCCCTACTTCCTGTGACACTTTCACAAATTAGAATGGTATATCAACCATAGGGAACCAGGAACAGCTCTCCACACAGTCTTGGTTTGGTCCATATTCTCTACATTAAGATGAGCGAGGCTGATTCAGAAACATCCCTTCATCCTGACCAGGTTGTTTGCGATGGAAGATGACTTTTGCTCTCTCAGGTCTTTCATACCTGCCTACATCTTCTCCAGGGATCATTTCTGCAAGGCGCTTTGAGGTTCTCAGCAGATGGAAGATCCACTACATTCCCGTATTGTAAGATCAACACTGTCCCTGCTCTTCTGTAAACATGTTATTAACACAAACAGTGTATGGTTAGTGTTAATAACATGTTCCATTTGGGTTAGGAATTATTCTGCTGCATGAATAATGGTATTGGAAACTTGTCATTATTTTAAGAATATAGAGTTGAAATATATGTATGAAAAAAGAAATCTAAGTAAGATTTGAATCCCAGAAGGGCATTGGGCCCTTGATTGTGATACTTAGCGTTGAATTACATTCTGCACCGATGTCTCAGATAAATCAATACACAATAGCATAAGACCTTGTTACTTGAATGATTGAATGTAGAAGAGAACATCCAGTCAAAAAGGGATACTCGGTAGGATTAAGAAGATAGTTAGTATGTTTAGGAAGAAGAGTGAGTATAGGATTTGGAACAAAAGTTCTTTAGCAATAGGTTATTTATTAGAGTGTGAAAGTAAATGTCAGCACATGTGAAGAGTCAGTCACAATGATGAACTGGGGAATATATGTAGGAAAGCAGATAGCAATAGAGACATTATGAAATCAGGCAAATTATAAAGTGAGGGATAGGATTAGACATTTTCCATTGGGTTGAGTTTGAATATATAATTTTAAGAAGAAACACATGTGTAGTCACCAATAGGATTGACATTTGAGAGCATTAGGGAACCTGGACATGGATGTTTTTAGTAATCCATGTTTTCTTTCCATTTGGGCTTTTATACAATCATAAGTGTGACCTTTGCATTTTGTGTCCAGAATATTTCTGTGATTAAATGTATATGAAGATCAGGTGACATGAGTCCACTTCCACCATTTCAGGGAGCAATATTTTGAAGACGTATAAATTAGTATTGGGGGTACAAAGAGGTGTACCCTGTGTCTATGAATATAGAGATAATGCATGAATAGACCATAGTGTGAATAAATAATATAACTGGTTCCACTTTAAATAATGGATAGAATTGATATCTGAAAAGATATAAGAAATCTTATATTGACATACAATCATTCATTCAAACCAGTTATACATCTAATGGTAATATCAGAGTGATAATTAATATGAATGGTATGTGAGTTTTGCTTCCAAAGTGATGATGGAAATCAAAATTAATGTGTTTGGTATGAAATCTCATGAAAAGACCAGTCAAGAAACTTAGAGGAATTCATGTGTTCTGAAGCAGGACGTGATTAAAAGTGAAACAAATGCCTATAAATTTTTGAACTTGTGGATGAAATCATATATCCTATGATGTCCATAAACTGAAAAAATAATAATGTACCAATATTGAATAAAAATGAACTTCAAAATACACATCATGTCCCGTAGGATTCTACTTGCATTGATGTTTAACTGATTCAGTTACTGTAAAAATATTAGGATTTGTAAGCTCCATTCACTGAAGTTAGTTTTCAGTACTAGGAAATAATTATGTATTTCAGGCAGATGAATATTTCTGAGAATTATCTTGTGAAAAGTTGATTATAAACCACATATAGAAACATGAGTGAATTTAGGGAGTGTATAATAAAAAACATATATTTCACATTTTGAAAAATCTGGACAGTATATATATATATATATATATATATATATATATATATATAGATAGATAGACAGACAGACACACACAGACATTATAATGTAGCAATCTATATGCTAATCGAAATTCACCGTGTAATACATATCATCCACATATCCAAAAATATTCATTTTACTGAACATCGATTTATATATAATGTTGTTCATCTAGGAAATTCACCAATATTTTTAATTTTCAGTTCCATCATGATTTAGGGGGATTGATATCTTATCAAAATATGTATCTTTCAAAATCAGTGAGCTTACAAAAATGTACTTGTGATACCAGGTAGGATTCTAAATATGCATAAAAAATACATGTGATGAATAGGCTACAGAGAATGGGAGACAGAAATTTACATATGTGTTAACTTTAAAAACTCATTGAGAACTATTACAATGAAAAGTTGACTAGATTTATAACACATACCCTTGATAAAGCAGAAGGGAAGTCCAAGTATACACCATGCCTGCTATGAACGGCCTGTATTTCTATTCTGTTAGGTTTCTTGTTCTCCATCATATTAGGATTAGTAGTCAGAGTCTAGTAGGTTATGGGTTAATGTCAGGGATTCATTATTTCAAATGGAAAATATTAAAATGAATCTAATGTGTATGCAAATATGTGCTACACAAAAATCATCCCACTCTCATCCAGAACAATGCCTTGACATAACCTTCGCCCCAATTAAGACACAATTAGTGGAGAAGAGTTAGAAAATCTGTGAATACATATGTGGAAATGAAAATGCTCAGGAGTTCACAGCCTTGGAGGCGGTAGAGGAATTTCCAAAAGTATGGGATAGGGTAAATACTCCACAAATATGGAGTTCTGCTGGCCTAATGACTCTTTGAGAAACTGCCTTTGAGGTTGGGCCCTTGTAATATATGTTGTTGTCAAGAGCTTCAGCTTCCTTTGTAGTGAGACAATCAAAGCTGGATCTGCATATATGTGACCTGAAGGACATGGTTTCTTCTTTTCTAGTGAACATGAGGCAGCAGTTCTAAATTCCCTCATTGTAGGTAAACTGTGGCCACTGGGAGCTAAGTGTCTCCTCGTGTGGACTGAGAAGCCGTTTGGTCATTCTCCACTTTTCCTGGTGATTCTTACTGCTGCACTGGGAGTTTGGTATTGGCTTCAGTAAATACCATGAGTTCAACAGGGACACAGTGCTGGAGGGAGTACTCTCACGTGTGGTGGGTCAGGGTGTGCAGGAGAACGCCCCAACCAGGCTTCTATTCAACAAAGCTTGCCCCCTTGTCTGTAGCAACCCAATTCTGAACATTGCCCTAAAACCTCTCAATGTAACAAGATGCCTTTATATATAAGGGTCTGCTGGCTGCACCATGTCAGTCAAAAGGCATTTGGAAGCCAATGGCAGATCCATGTGGCCCCATCACAGATGTTTTATCATACACCTGCAAACCACTGCTCTAGGCCCACTACTAAGCAGGTTCCAACGTACTGGCATCTTTGTTCTACACCATTTTCATGAAACCCAGTAAGTCAAGGCACTGTCTGGTACACTCATGATCAGCAACAGAACATCCAATGATTCTCCAGTGCCACCTGCTCTTGGGAATTATTCCATGGTATTTATCTAGCCATTTTTTAAGGATGAAGTTGGTGTCACTGTGGATTTCAATTCATTCAGGAACCATTAAATGGTGAGGAAGCTCATTTCAATGAAAGCTCAGGAGAACTCTCACAGGCAAGTCTTCCCAAAGAGTGGCCAAAAGGTCAAATGAAGCCTGGCCCATTGAGGTCTACAATGTGAGTTCCATGTGTTATTTGACTCTCAAGTATGGCTGCCAAGTCTTTCAGAATGAAATCATGTGATATCCTAGCTGAGATTCCCAGTGCTCTGTGGAAAGCCATCCTGGGCCTAAATCTCAGTCTCCAAGGGCAACTCTCCTGCGTGGCCTTCTAAAATCCCAACAGAATTCATGGTAATACTTCTCTGAGTTCAGTTCCAAAACTCAGTCTCTAAGGGGAATCACACCATAGTTCAAGCCCAGGTTGATCCAGGAATCTCTTCCTACTGCCACACAACTGACCACAATTAATACCAAAACACTCCCACATGGCCCTCATCTTCTTTTATATAGACACTCATCATAACCTCTGGGTTGAGGTTTCCATGAGGGGTGCATACAAAGACAGTGTCCAAAATAATCTCCCTTGCCTCTAATTTGCCTAAAGTCAGGGTGGCCTGGAAACCCTTCCTGTTAACCAGGAATGATCAAATAGGCCTGCCATTAATACTGATCTACTTCTCCAAATAATCACACTGGGCCAAGGGGCTGATTCAGACACATCTCTTTACAAAGCAATAAAACAAAGAGCCACAGGTGATGCCTATTCATTTCCATTTGAAAACTCTTTTCTTCAGGATTCACAAAGGGGTGGCCTAAGGCAAAGACCTTCTAGATATTCACAGCACCAGAACCATAGGTAAGCAAAATTCCCAAAGCAGGGTTTCTCCACATAGACTTTACTGGTCACACTGATATCTGAGTTTCCTGAGATGCTCCCATTTCCTTCAGCTCTCCAGTACATGGCCATGTCACAGTATCTTGAACAGAAAACCATGAGCCTATTCCGGAGAGTGGCCAGAATTCAGGAATAAAACAGGAAATTAGGAAGATAGTAATTGCTACCCATCCATAAGGAAAGCTGCAGTCCAATCATAAATTGGGCAGTATGAATTCTGGGAAGCATTATACTAGACAGGACACATTCATTGATGCATTATGTTTTCTAATGTCTACAACTACAAACACAGTGGATACATAGACATAGAAACACTTGCCTTGTCAAACGACTTACTAGAAACAGTCCACTTCAAATCAAACAAACTGCCTTTCCTACCAATTCTCAGAACATGAGAAAAAACAACAAACTCACACCCACAACAACATAGGACTTTCTTCCCCCAAGTAGGTCTTTGACTCTCCGGAATTACCTCTGATTGTTGTACCATACTATGTTCCCCCAAAATGCCCTGTACTGTCTCAGATCTGGACTCCTTGGCAAACTCTTTGAAGTTGTCAGGAGCCAGCTTTGAGCCACTACCTTCTTTCTCAGGAAAGGCCACTCTCCAAAGCTCTCCTGGCATTTGGCCATTCTCAAATCAGTAGGTACCAAGAAAGACTGATTCTGTCCTTGGTAAAACCAAACAAGTGAGCCCAGTGGGACTGGGTCTGGGACTGGTTCTGTGTGCCTGGCTTCTGGGATTCCAAGTTCAGAGTGTTCCAAGACCAAGGAAGTGAGATAGGTCACTTCCGTTCGGAACTGATTGAGGTCACTGGTTTGGCAACCACTTTGTCCTAACAGTTCCTTCAAAGGGTCCCATGAGATGGAGGCTGCCCCTACTTTCTGTGACACTTTCACAACTTAGAACGATATATCAACCATAGGCACCCGGGAACAGCTCTCACACAGACCTGGTTTGGTCCATCTTCTCTACATTAAGAAGAGAGAGGCTGATTCATAAACATCCCTTCATCCTAACCAGGTTGTTTGCCTTACATGATGACTTTTGCCCTCTCAGGTCCTTTATAGCTGCCTTCATCTTCCCCAGGGATAATTTCTGCATGGA